>NC_133215.1:4843050-5173050 GCF_040436345.1 Pagrus major | reverse complement strand
GAGCTACGAGTGTAACAGTAAGCCTGTGTGTCCCGCAAAGTGTCGCTGTGAGGCCAATGTGGTCGACTGCTCCAACCTCCGCCTCACCAAGTTCCCTGAACACCTGCCGTCCTCTACCGAAGAGCTGTGAGACACAAATGAAACACATACACCTGTACAGAACACATGCACCTGTACAGAACACATACACCTGTCCAGAACAAATACACCTGTACAGAACACTTACACCTGAACAGAACACTTACACCTGTGCAGAATGTGTGTAGTCTAATCAGAGTCCAAAGGTTTCCCGGAGTTTAAAACTGATACCAGCATCAGTGCTTATAAATGATATGAGCCTGATGGAAATGTAGCAGCCAGCATTTATGTGACTAAAAATAAATTAACATTAACATTTGTGGTACCAGAACCAGAGGATCCTGCTCTCTACATGTTCCCCCCAGCAGACAGGACCGCCTTTTCATAGAGTTCTCTGTCCTGACTGGATAAAGCGGGCAAGGATACCAGAACATTTCTCTTCTCTTTAACTTCAGGAGCAGGGGGAGGAGAGACATGGGTTACTAGATATTGGACTTACTCATATATCAGTCCGCTTGCACTACACACATTTACAGTGTGTCTATAATCTATTTAGGGGATGCCGCCATTAAAAATGAATGCGCTGTAGCTTGGGCGTTCCCTGTGGGGTCAACAACACACTCATGAGTCCACTCATCTGTATGTACAGTCATACACAGTCATGTGAGCTCACACATGCTGTACACTTTATGGATATCCACGTTGACATGTGTCTTTGCACTCACACTGCATGGATGCACACAAACACACACATTCCAAACTGGGCTGTTCTGCTAATGATGTTTGTGCTCCGTCCTCCTCATGTCTGCTCTCTGCTCTGTGACCGTCGCAGGCGTCTCAACAACAACGACCTCTCCGTGCTGGAGGCCACCGGAGCGTTCAAAGGCCTGTCGCAGCTCAAGAAAATGTAGGTCACTCCTGAAAGCTTCAACAATGACGAATACCCGTCCGATCGTCAAAGAAACTTCTGAGAGATGTCATTGTCTGTTTACTGTGACCTTAAGAAGGAAAAGAGGTTCAGACCATTTGTAATTTGTGAGGATTTATGATGTTTTTCTCGGAAAAATACATGGAAAAGGTACTTAAAATGGCAACAAGAGTACTTATTAATCCATTTTTCCCTGGAAAATATTGTGCTGACAAGTGACTATGCTGACTTTCCCCTCATGAATAATTTGCTTCAGCTTAATAATCATATTCAGTTAGATTGAGCACATTGGCCTAAATCTCTGATGATTTGAGTGAAAACCATGAAACATTTCTTATTTTGGGTTTTGTCGTCCTTCCTTCCAGTAACCTGAGCAACAACAAGATATCAGAGATCGAGGACGGAGCGTTCGAAGGTGCCTCGTCGGCGGTGGAGCTTCACCTGACAGCCAATCACCTGGAGTCTGTGAGAGGGAGCATGTTCAGAGGCATGGAGGGGCTACGCATGCTGTGAGTTCATGACATACTCCGGTTTGTTTCAGCTGGCGATAAACACTGCTTCAGTCAGTGTTTACTTTCAAAACTCACTTAAACCACCAAAACACTTCATAGATGTCTCAGAATGTCTCGGAACCTAAAAAACAACACGTTCACATAAATTATGAACTTTTATCTTCATAAATTTGAATGATTATTCATATAAAATATCAAATGAAACACCTTTCACATTGTCTGTACATGTATATGTAACAAGAATAATTCTAATTCTCAGCTGTAGTCTGATGAAGGATGATGAATCTGCTATCATTCTGTTTTGAACGTGTGCCTTTATTAATTTCTTTCTGTATTAAAATATAAGTTTTATATTGTGTGTGTGTGTGTGTGTGTGCAGGATGCTGAGGAACAACAAGATCAGCTGTATCCATAACGGCAGCTTCACCGGTCTGACCAACGTCAGGCTGCTCTCTCTCTACGACAACCAGCTGAGCACCATCCTGCCGGGAGCCTTCGACACCCTGCCCAACCTGTCCACACTGTGAGACACACACACACACACACACACACACACACACACACACACACACACACACACAGATCTATGCTGCCATCCTCTCCGTCACCTACTCTACATCTCTTCTGTCCGTTAGGAATCTTCTGGCCAATCCGTTTAACTGTGACTGCCGTCTGTCTTGGTTTGGGGCGTGGCTTCGGAGCCGACGAATCGTGACAGGGAATCCCCGCTGCCAGGGCCCCGCCTTCCTGCGAGAGATCCCTCTGCAGGATGTAGCCGTGCCTGACTTCCGCTGCGAGGACGGTACGATAAGATATATATAATGAGCCTGATCACTGTAACAGGAGGATCTTGTAGTCAGAGGCGAAAAAAAAAAAAGCAAAATATTTAGAGTGTGTGTGTGTGTGTGTGTTCAGGCTCCGTTCTGGAGGACAGCAGCTGTTCTCCGGGGCCTCAGTGTCCCAGCCAGTGCACCTGTATGGACTCAGTGGTCCGCTGCAGCAACAAACACCTGCAGGCTCTGCCCAGAGGACTCCCCCGCAACGTCACCGAGCTGTGAGTCTGAAAAACACAACCAGATGATGAGGCAGATGATGCTCAGTGTAAAATTGAGGGATGCATTTAAATTATATTTGAAAAATCTATCTATCTTTTCTGCAGTAACCAGGCACATTAAACATTGATTATGCTTGAATCTGTAATGCATTGTTGAGAAGTTTCCTTCACGGAGGATTTTAAGTTATTATTCAGCATCGATGCACAGCTGCTGACTCTCATTCTGTCCTCGCAGGTATCTGGACGGTAACCAGTTCACCAGTGTTCCCAAGGAGTTAGCCACGTTCAAATTCCTGCAGCTTGTGTAAGAGGCACTCGACTAAATGCTCCGTTCATGCTAATGTACCTGCTAACACTGCACCAACCCTCAGCCACATCTGCACTCACCTCATTACAACCACTGACACTGTGGACACTCATTCTCATTACACCTTTCTGCTGCCTCTGTGAACACATCGAGCATAAAAACAAGGAGTGCCAGATTGATTGTAAACAAAAATGGAGAATTAACACACTTGATATTAGGTGTAAAAATAATACAACATTTCAGCCCATTAAGACCAGATGCACCGTTGGCATGTTTCTCCCTTTAGAGCTCTATGTGTGGCGTAAGTGTGTTTTGGATGATGTTTCAAGACATGTGACTGAAGAAATGCATTAATGAACATTGAAGTTGACTCTTAATAGGTTATAAATGCAAGTTTATGTCTGCTCCAGAGTCGAGCGTACTGACGTCTGTCGGTCAGAGACTACATTTTTGTCCCCCTAAAAGTGCTGGACTTTATATAAAAACGTCTCCTTCACAGCAAATCTGATGTGGATGTAAACACCCTGTTTCATTTAAGTGTCTTTACATGAACCCCTCTCACTTTTTGGTCGGCTGTTAATCCCTTAAATTATTCTTGGCATGTTGGAATAATGCTGGATGTGCAGTTAAAATCCCATGATGACTGTATTCATGATTATGTCCAGCAGGGGGAGCTGTGGACTGTGTAGTTAATTCTGTGGGGAGAAGTCCAGCTCATGTTAAAGAGCTTCATGTGTTTATAAAGTGTCACAAACACACGTGAACTCCTTTAATGTGATCAGTTCGATCAGCTGTCAGCAACATTTTAACATCTTCTAAAGGCCTTAGAGAGAGACTGCAGTTTGTGTTATTAGTTCAGTTTGTGTGTGTACAATATGCATATGTGTATCTAATGCGACTATTGCAGTATAGTGTGTGCTTGTGTGTGTGTGTGTGTATGTGTGAAGTAATCGGAATTGACCTTTTTCCTCTGCAGAGATCTGAGCAACAATAAAATCAGCTCCCTCTCCGATGACTCCTTCTCCAACATGAGCCAGCTCACCACTCTGTGAGTCCACACACACACACACACACACACACACACACACACACCTAAAAAATGTCCATAAAGGACCATTTCACCCCAAAATGTATGTACTGAAGTCACATCTCTGACAGAAAAACCAACATTTACTTCCTGAGGTAAGATATGAACAGTGTTCAGTCAGTGAAATGGTCAGGAGAACGCGTCAGGGCAACAAGATGATTCACTGACATCAGTGTGTCTGGTACAGCGGTCGATGTCCTCGACCTGGTTCATTACAGAAATCGAATTACCATAACGAAGGGAAATTTAACGTAATTCAGTTTGTGGTGTTGAGAGGAATGATGATACAGTTTTTAACATTCAAACTTGACCTCGCTGTGCTGTAACCTTTTAAGTCATGTTTAAAAAAAGATTACAAAAATAACCAGTTTGGACCGGATCATTAATCAGACTGTTGTAGTAACTTAAGATCTAAATAATGATTCATCAGAAATAGATTGATTTGACTTTGGACTGTAACTCATCTTTTATATGTCAAGGTTGTCATTGCTTCAAATACCGACAGCCTCGACTGATACTGTTCTCTGTTATCTCATCCAGAGCTGAGGAAACCACTTGTTTTTTTTACTTTTGTGGCATCAGCAGAAGCTGTGTCTCCATCCTGGGGACTCTCCATGCTCTGCCAGTTGGCATGCAGACTTGGGATCCTCAGGGAGGAGCTCTGCAGCTGGACCTCCTGAAATTTCATTCTGACAGACACATTTTTTTAATTTTGGTGTACAAGTACACACTTTCATGTCAGCTGTAAGATATGTATGGAGTAGGCCTGTGTAGTGTGTTACAGTTGTTGTTGTTTTTTACAATTGCTGCAATGTTGAAGCTATTCAAAACTCTTCATACAGTCTGCGTCTTGGCCAATCAGTTCAAAACTCACTGAAACCAAAAAATGCTTTATACGTGTCTCAAAATAAGCTTGTTAGGACATGACACTGATAACAATGTCACTCAGAAACATGAGCCACTGGGAATCAGAATTCTTCAGCAGCTAGTGGCGTATGAATAAGAAAAGAGTTCATGGATTTTGGGAAATGTGAACATTTAAAGCATTTTGTGTGACAGAAATGAAGCATGATTCACCGTTTGACTGCTGTTTCACTGCCTGTTTCGAAGAGTTTTGACAAAGTGACTTCAGTTTTTGATCGATGCGTGTTAGCAAAAATCCAAAAATATTGATGGTGTCTCGGAGCTGAAGTCGTCCTCGTGTTGTTTTTCTCCTCCTGCAGAATCCTCAGTTACAACTCCCTGCGCTGCATCCCTCCTCTGGCACTGGGTGGCCTACGCTCTCTGAGACTGCTGTGAGCTCATATACACACACACACACACACACACACACACACACACACACACACACACAGTATACTTGTGTGTCACTCCCACAACCCCCTGTCATCCCCCTCGTTTTTATTCTAATAAAGCACCGTCTGTTTTCGGACTGTGCTGTTGAGCTGGTGGAGACCTGTCAGAGTCACCGCGCTCTCTGACTTTTTCAGTTTGACCGCTGTTGACCGTTCTTTGACCCCCGGCTGCTTTTTCGTCTTTCAGCTCTCTCCATGGCAACGACATCTCGGAGCTGCAGCAGGGCATCTTCAGCGACGTGGCCTCCCTGTCTCACCTGTAAGCACTCAAATATACATGGAGTATACACACATGTACATGCACGATGACAGCAGCAGCTGAGTGTAAGCGACAGCAGGGTCAGCCCTCGCTGACAGAATGAGGTCTGTGTGTGTGTGTGTGTGTGTGTGTGTGTGTGTGTGTCCTGCCTTCATGGCTCCACTCAGATAGAGGCCAGTTCTCAGAGAGTGAGTGGATTCAAGTGGCTGCTGGTGAATTGAATTAGCCGGAGAGATCCATCGTTTCCCATGGGTCTATTGACCGAACGTGTGTGTGTGCGCGCGCGCGTGTGTGCATATACAGTACAATCATCTTCAGTCGAGCGTGACCCATGTGAGTCAATCTGAGGACCTACAGTCAGTGTGGAAGGAGGAGAGGAGAGATGGATGGTGGAGGTGAGGTGGAAGATGAAGAGAATAAGAGATGGAGGGGGAGAAGAGATGGATGTAGAGCCGGAGGAGGGGAGAGGAGTGAACAGGAGGTGAAGAGAGGAGGCAGGGAGGGAAGGAGGGGATATTTTTATTTTTGTCTTGTGAGGCGTGACATCAGCTCTGAAATAAGATCCTGCCGACTTTCAGTCAGGATAATAAATCGGGCTGTAAAACGATCTCACGTAACTAATCCCAGAGCTGACACTGACTCCTTTTTTTTTTGGCTCTTGCGCTTCCTCGCCGATGCTGTTTTTATTTGTCGAGGTAGAGTTTGATGGTGTATCACCACACTAGAAATCCAACATTTCATGGCTTTGTGAAGCAATAAAACTGACAGTGCCTGTCCAGGAGGATCTGGTTTATGTGATGATTAGATTTTGAGGAAACAAATGCAAATCAAATGAATCACGCTTTAATTATTTACTTTCAGACCAGATCTTACTGACCTGGAGGGGAGACACAAAGCTGAGACAATATGTAGTGTGTGTGTGTGTGTGTGTGAGATTCACTGTCTGTATCTGAGCAGAGCTGTGAGGACTGAGAGCTCCACCATGTGGCATTAAACATTAGTGCAAAGATGTTGTTGCAGAATCTTTCTTTCTTTCTTTCTTTCTTTCTTTCTTTCTTTCTTTCTTTCTTTCTTTCTTTCTTTCTTCTCTTTTTATTTACTTACTTCTACTTTTCCCATTTTCTTTGCATCTCTCTGTATCCCTCCTTTCATTCTCCTCTTTTCCAACCCTCTCACCTTTCTTTTACTTATTTCCCATCTTCCCCCATTTCATTTCTTTTCCTCTCTTTCCTCCCATCTACTTACTCCAGCTCCTCCTCCTTTGTTCTATCACTGCCTTCTTTACTCTTTCCCGTCTCCCTGTCTAATTTCTTCTTCTCTTGACCTCCATGATTAATTAACCTCTTGCCTCCCATCTTTCTTTCTTTTTTCCTCCCTTTTTAAACCAGAACCCCCTCCTGTCTGTCAGTGAGTTGACTCTTTTCTTTGCTTCCTTCTATCAGAGCGATCGGAGCCAACCCTCTGTACTGCGACTGTCGCCTGCTCTGGCTCTCAGACTGGGTGAAGAGCGGTTATAAGGAGCCCGGTATCGCCCGCTGTGCCGGGCCTCACGGTATGGAGGGCAAGCTGCTGCTCACCACTCCAGCCGACAAGTTCCAGTGTGTGGGTAAGCTGTCAGGAAGACACCCGGACATACAAACACACCAAACAAAAGCTCTGCAGTATTTTCACTTTGTTTGTTGATTTGTGATAAATACACAGGTATAGACTGTTTAAATTCAGTCATTCTGTCATTTGATTTGTAAAATGATCTAGGAGAACAACCGCCCACACACCGTCCCTTCGTAAGAGATGATATTTAACAAAAGGAAGCTTTTTCATCCGTGTGACCTTCATCAGGAGTTGGCTGCTTTCACTCCTACACACCTGTCACAGCTGAAAACGCTGCAGCTCACACTGTCTTTAAATGAAGTAAAAAAATCTACAGAAAATTGCTTCAATAAATTACCGAAAACACACATCATCTGAGAAACTGTTGCTGTGTGAGTTGATCTCTGTTTTCCTGTTGTTTTGTTTCAGACGCACAGGCGTCTATTTTAATGTGCCGTCACAAAGAACATATGTGTGAGGCCAGATTCTGTGTGCGAGGTCAGAGACCTGATGTTTTTGTTTGTAAAGATGCCGGTGAACTCTGGATACCGTGTAATGAAATTAGTACAACTAAAGTAGGGATGGAACAAACTCATTTAGCTGATTGACTTTGTTTTACATAAATGTTTTGTTTGGCTGCTTTCAGTCAGATTTGTTCATTTAGGTTTGCTATCAAGAGCGAGCTGTGATCGTTTCAATTCAGCAGATTACTTATTTAATGAGTGACCGCGTTTGATTTATCTTATCTAATCTCATCGTGTCTAATCTCATCTCAACGTATTTTATCCAGGTGAACTCCAGTGGAGCCGAACTGACATTTAACTTTCAAGGCTGATAATGTTGTTGATATTTGAGACTTATATTCTTTCAGATAACTGAATAAACTTATGTCTTTGATACGTAATCCTTCAATTTGGTTTTTACATAATCGTGACCAACAACTGAGCAGGACATTCTGCAGGTAAAACATGGAAGTATTGCTAGAAAGACGGTCTAGAGCTGCAACTGATGATTATTGTCATTAATGATGACGATTGTTTTCACGATTGATCAATCAATCGTTTAGTCTATAAAATGTCCAAACAATTGTGCAAAAAATGCTCCTCACAGTTTCACAGAGCCCAAAGTGACGTCCAATAGTCCAAAAACCAAAGACTCTTCATTTGCTGTCTTAAATGACAAAGCAAAGCAGAAAATACTCAGATTAAAGAAGCTACAACCAGCGACTGTCCTTCTGCTCAAAGCATGGCTGACATGATTAATCGATTATCAAAATAGTTTCATTAATCGACTAATAGCCGCAGCTCTAATTGTGACATTGTTACTAAACTATCTAAACACATTTTAGTGATTTCTCTGCTTCTTGTCAGTGGACATATACGCAGACTCTGATATCTGTGATAACTTCAAACATCTCCATCACTCTCCACGTGGATGATACACAGCTTTATGTTCCACTTAAATCAGATAAATCCAACGTCTTTTCTAATCTCCTTGTCCGCCTGGCTGATACAATAGTAAATCCCTGCATTTATGTAGTGCTTTTATTCAACGCTCTTTTAAATGTGCTTCTCATGCAACAATTCACACTTCTGAGCCACGATGCAACGTCCTGGGCTTACCAATCGAGAGCAATTTGGGCTTCAGCGTCGACCCAAAGTGGGGATCAAACCACCAACCCTGTGACTGAGCTGCAGCTGTCGTCCTCCTGAATTTTAATGCAAATAATATACGTCAGACATTTTATTTGGAACTCAAAAAATTCTACCAAGCATCCTGAACTGAACTGAAAAAACATGAAGCTAGCTGCTCATGCTCTTGTTGTTAAGAATGTCGTCGAGTGATGCTTTTCTTGTCTCCTGCTGAGTTACACAAAGTTCTTACCGCTGCAGTGCACTTTACTCCAGTATGGAGTCATCAGCTCTTTCGCCCGACTCCTGATGCTGTTATAACAAGCACCTTGAATCACATTCCTCCTGTGCGAACCAATTTACACCCTCCCTGCTGGATTTCATAATTATTTTAGAACTACTTTAAAAGCACTAAGTGGCCTTGCTTTAAAATGTATCATTGATTTCCTCCTTATGTGCCTTTGCACCCTCTCAGATCAGTAAAAAGGAGCTCTGCTGCTATTTACGTTCAGATTAGTCAGGCTATACAATGTCTTCTTAAGTCATTCTTTTATAAAAACGCATCGGCCCTGCAGATGTTTGCTGGTTTTTATTCATCTTTTCATGCAATTTTATTTTCTCCTCTACAAAGATCATTGTTTGTTTTTATTTGCATTTGACTTTTATTGTTTGCTTTTGAGTTTATTATTTGAATTTCAAGGTTTTTTTTTTCACTTTTCAAGGTGATTTTTATACAACACAGGGTTGCATGATGAAACAAAAGTTTGCATCTCCTTCATGCAACAAAAGCATAAAATATACAGTAGTTTAGGCTTTAAACATGTATACTGTACATACAGAATATATATATATATATATATATAAACACATAGACTTCTTCTGTAGTGTATTTTTTAAATCTGCGTCTGGGTGAATGTAAACAGCAGCAACAAGATTGTGATATCAATAATGCAAACACAGACTCCACCTCCCCTCATCCCGCTATAGTCGTGTGCTCTGTCAGCTCAGAACACAGACGGGTCTGTGGAGTGCAACTGCTTGATCCAGGATGTTGTGGTGGAGACGGGTCTCTGTAAAGATGTGGGCACAACAGTCTGATATCCCCTCGCCGAGTCCCGTTGTGACAGTTTCAGGACACTAGCCAGGAGCAGCCAAGCTGGATGAGTCTTATCCCGACTCTATTCAGCAGTTGTTGTTCCAACATCTTCTGTTCTTCACCCCAAACCAGCGCTTTCTTCTCCCATTCTGATGAATGTATTTCTGTCAAATGTAATTCAGTGACAAAGCCAAAAAAATAATAAAAAATAAAATAATAAATTAATAAAATATAATAATAATAATAAATTAAAATAGAAAATTAGCTACTAGCCGCAGAATCTGCACACGCTGCTGCTGCAGCCAAACCGGCCAATAATATCGACCAAGCTGATATATGAGTTAGGCTCTAATCCATCGATGGAACAATGTGAGATTTTATCTCAGATCTCAATTTAAAAAAACACTCAGAATAAGTTGATTGTGGTGTTTTACCATTATTGGGATTATCGTGAATATCTCCACGAGTGACATGAGATTGATGAGATTCATTTTTAATTGCCACAGTTGCCACAAATTAAAAAGGATGAGTGGGAGAGTGATTCCAGTCTTATGTCTTAGTGCCATTACGAGGGTTGTCAGCACATTTTTTTATGATTGTCAGGATAATATCTAGATCACATTCATTTTGGCTGGAATAATTGTGACAATTTGTGAAATTTCTGTCAATCCTCATTCAACTTAACATGCGACTTCTGAAAAACAAATTGCTGCACACGTTCTGGTTTAGCTGTGTGACAGCACAGAGACTGATCTTTTATTCAGCGTTTCAAATTTGGTGCTTGGAGAATTTTACAATCATCTTTTTGTGTCAATGAAAAAAGCTTAATTAAATTAAAGTTGTGAAATAACATTGACAAGAAAAGTTCCAAGGTGAGTAATTTTAATAGATTTCTGTAATAAGAGTTAAAACACGTGCGCAGACAGGAGCGATGTGAAGGCAGTGTGAACTTTTCATTAGCAACACTTTGATCGGGCCCTGTGTGCATTATTAGAGGCGCTAATTTTTGCATTTTTAAACATCAAAATGCTGCAGCGGATTAAAATTCATCCCGTCTACCTCGCTGTAATTAAAGTTTTCTCTCATCTCACACTGAAGATTTTTTGCAAACAGGGATCGTGCTTCCTCCCTCCGTCACCACACGGTTTCTGTCTCTAACTAAAGAAGATTTAACAAGTCGTTTTCTTTTGTTAAATATGGCTCCGTCACACATCTCTCTTGTTCATTAATAGTAAAACCAGCACTCAGTTGTGTTCATGTTAACATCAAAAATAGTAATATACAGTCTATACTTATATTTGTTTCAAATGTAATACTATTTCTTTTATTACAATCAAAATATCGTTTTAACAAGTTCAGTGAAAAGTTGGATCTTTGAAAAACTGTCCATTACCGAGATGTTTCCATGTTTTTTCTTTCTTGTTGTTGTTTTTGCTTTCTGTGTATCGGCTGCCTGTCACATGGTGCCTGATTAATGTTCCCTCTTTGTCCTGACACATTCATGTCACACCACAACCAAAACATCGTCTTTAAGCCCAAACATGCCTTCCATATCTGACACCCATTACTTCACCCGCTGATCCAGAAAGAACAGCTCCCTCCTCCTGTTACATCTTTTTCGGTGGACAAATTAAAAATCTATATTTTTTGGCTTAATCTGATTATAACTGACTTCTTTGTGTGTGTCTGTGCGTGTGTCGTCAGGTCCGGTAGACGCGTCTGTTCAGGCCAAATGCAGCCCATGCATGGCCTCTCCCTGCCAGAACCAGGGTGTCTGCAAAGTGGACCACGCACAGCTGTACACCTGTACCTGCAAGACCGGCTTCACGGTATGCGTGTGTGTGTGTTGTGTTTTGTTGTGTGTCTGCAGAGAGGCTCACGTGATCAAGTTAGTGAGTTAGTTTGTCTGTTTTTGCCTCGTGACATCTAATAACTAACACACAACAATCCATTTACAAACCCAGAGCCCAATGTTTAAAACCACTGATCCAGTTTTTGTGTTCATGTGTGTGTTTGCACGTTGTTAGTGATTATTCTGAGCCCACATCTGTCTCTGATAATCCCATCAAATTCCTCAGTCGACCTGATCTAATATTGTATGCTTGTCAAAACTACATCTAATGTTCGTATATGTGTGTGATATTTCAGGGCAAACACTGCGAGACTCCAGTTGATGCGTGTGTCAGTAATCCCTGCACCAACGGAGGAGTCTGCCTCAGTGACGAACAGACCAGAGGCTTCAGGTAAGAAGGTTTTGTAAATGCATGTAAACCCTGCTATATTATTTGACATCCCAGCGTTAATCCTGCCTGTACAGAATCTGATAACCAACCTCTAACAACTCAACGAAACACATTTAGGACGGCTGCTGGTCGGTGCTTCCTCGGGACATTTCCATGACTTTATCTCCCCGACAGACTTTTAGTTATTTTTGCTGGTTTTAGCCACGCTAGCAGAGTGGCTGTGGGAATAGCAATGCTTGTCAATGACTGAAATATCTCAGCAACTATTGGATGGATCGCAATGAAAGTCAGTACACATATCCACACATGTCCATGGTCCCCGGAGGCTGAATCTTAATGATGTTGGTTGTTTCATCTAGTACTTGTATCGCAAGTAATGATATACTACATAACATTTCTTATTTTACAACTTAAAAATGTGTCGTTTTTGTTGTATTGTGTTCTTACATTAACCCAGATGTTTCCACCGATGTTCAAACCAGAGAAATCTCTCATTTTATCTATCTGTGTCTCTGTTTTTCATCTGTTTTAGCTGCGCATGTGCGTTCGGTTTCCACGGCACTTTCTGCGAGGTGAACGCAGACGACTGTCAGGACCACGGCTGTGAGAACGGCGCCACCTGTGTGGACGGAGTGGGCAACTACACCTGTTTGTGTCCTCCCAACTACGCAGGTATGACGCCAAAACATCAGTTTTGGGATCGTCTCACTTACCGCCTCCTTTCATTAGGAAACAGTAACCATGAACACATGTAATATACATAGTTATTTAGAAAAGTGAGGTAGTTGATCCGTTCTGATGATGTCGGGAGGATAAATGATCTGAGAGTAAAACCCTGCAGCTTGAACTGTCACATCATCCGTCCTCTGGTTCTCAGGTCTGCTTTGTGAGGAAGTGGAGGATGTGTGTTCTCCAGGTAGAAACCCCTGTCAGCACCAGTCCACCTGCATCAGCACTCCTACCGGCCTCAGGTGACACACACACACACACACACACACACGCACATACACATGCACACACACTTTATCACTGCCGGGCTCAGCAAAGTTTCAGATCCCAGATGAGATTAAAAAAAATACAAACACACACAAACAAACACATACAAAGGTACATTTTGCTGAGGTTTGTGTTGACTCCCGCTGATCCTACGCCATGTGTTAAGTAGTATGTGTGTGTGTGTGTGTGTGTGTGTGTGTGTGTGTGTGTGTGTGTGTGTGTGTGTGTGTGTTCCAGGTGTGTGTGTATTCCAGGCTGGGTGGGGCCAGTCTGCGGTATAGATTATAATGAATGTGTGGACCATCGCTGTCAGAACGGAGCTCAGTGCGTCGACCATCTGGACGGCTACAGCTGCGTCTGTCCACAGGGATACAGGTACTGGGAATCATGGGAATACTGGGAGCTCAAGGAACACTGTAGATACTGTACCTGGGAAAGTGAAGACTGTCTGGAGTAGTTACACAAAATATAAAATTACATTAGAAATCAGTGAAGTTATTTTAAGCACTGTATTTTTAACTATGCATTCGTCCTCTCTCTTGGACGTCTTCTTTTTTGCCCTCAGTGGTGAGTTTTGTGAGGTGGCCCTTTCTCCTCCGTCAGCCTGCCAGCTGGCTCAGTGTCAGAACAGCGCCCCCTGTGTCGAGAAGTCGGGGACTGCGGTCTGTCAGTGCCTGCCAGGCTTCGAGGGTCAGAGCTGCGAGAAGTTGGTCAGCGTTAACTTTGTCGACAGAGATTCTTACGTTCAGCTGCAAGACATCAAGAACTGGCCTCAAGCCAACATCACACTGCAGGTGAGGTGACGAGGTCGCACGTAGATGACGTCATAGAAATCAATGATCAGCAGAAACAGGTGCATGAACTCACGCTGATTGGCGTATCTTTACACGTCTGTGTGTATTTCAGGTGTCCACAGCAGAGGAAAACGGTATTTTGCTCTATAATGGAGACAACGAGCCGATTGCCGTGGCGCTCCATCAGGGTCACGTCAGGGTTACGTATGATCCAGGGAACCAGCCTGCCACCGCTATCTACAGGTAGACACACACTGTTTTATGCTCACTTTCAGGTTCATCATTTTATTTTGGGTTACTACTGGAATAGGTTTACACGCTTTAATACTCCAAAAACAAATAATTTCTCTCATACTGCCTCATGCAGCAGACCTGTGCTTCCCCTCTGTCCGAAACACTCTCTTTAAGCCCCCCCACACTGACTACCCAGTCTGCTCTGAGCTTCCAGTTGGCTTCACATCTACTGTGAATTTAGGCATAAATAACGTGTGACATGGCGACGTAGTGACGTCAAGAATCGACACGCCAAAGCTCCCGTTGGTGTAGACCTCTCAACGTCAAGACCGTTAACATGCAGAGAGCCGATATAACACACTGGATGAAAGAAAACTGAAAATGAAAAAGCACAATAGGTCTCCTTTAATACTCTCTGAGGACTAAGAGTGCAGTAGCAGTGGTCAAACATTTAAATTCATTACACATTTTTGTTTGTAAAAAATACTCTGCCCTCTCTCCAAAGCTTCTTCTAAAATCTGCTACAATAAAAGGTTTCCTACCTGAAGCAAAAATCATACAGCTAAAAGAACTCTGCATAAATCAATTGCATTTTATTAAAAAGTACATCCATTACACACTGGCATTCACATTTGAATCTACTTTTCAACCATAAAAAACCAGAGCTCTTAGAGAAACCTGAAGATATGGTCCATGACAAAAAGCTACAAAATTAGTTCAGAGTAAATCAGAAATACATTGTGAGAGCTGAGTCATACTGTATTATTTCATCATGTCTGCCATCTGCTGAACCTGACCAGCTCAACGTTCAACATCACAGTTAACCACGTGGCTCCAGCCGGCAGCTGCAGGTTAATTAGTGCCTTCTCATCCCCACATTTTGAAAGCTGAGTGCCGGCTGAGCCGAGCGATCCACTGGACTCCCCATCAGGCCTCTCGGCAGCCTCTCAGCTCGCTGTAGCCCAGCAACGCCTCTCAGAGCGCGTTAGTGCGCGGTCAGTGTTGCTGCTCAGAGCGAGTCCTGCAGCATTCGGGAATGTGGACGGACGACGTCGTCAGCGCGGTTATTCTGCTTTAATCACAGACTCAGCCAGAGGACACTCGAGTCTGAGTGTCCACTTGATCAGGTGTCGAGTGCTTAAATGTTCGGATGGTTTACTGTTAAGGAGGACGAGGCTCAGACACACACACACACACACACACACACACACACACACACACACACACACACACACACACACTGAGTCTATTTGTTTGATAAGCAGCAGCACAGAGAGGAGGGGCTGAGAGCATTAAAAACCATCTGAAAAGAGAAAAGATGAAGAAAACAGAAGAAATACTGAGATGTGATGAATACTTTAAATACTGTGTAATAGCAGAACTGACCTACTTAACCTGGTCCGAACATCTGTGCACATCTTCAGTTAATTCATCTAGGTTTTCGTTGTTCATTAAACGGCTGTTTGGAGAAGCATTCAACACTCAGACCTTTAAAAATGTCAGCATCATCTTCCTCCATAACCTCGCTGGGCTACACACTAACTGACTGATAATCTCCATCACCAACAAGAAAATCCGCAAATTAACCGTAAATTTTTTGGGAGACTTCAGTTTTTAGTTAATATCATATAATTTGCTGATTTTTTTAGCGGTTACACTCTTATGTCTTGGCATCTGATTAGATTTTCCTTAAACATATATTTTTTTATAAATGTCTGTAAGAGCACAGTTGGGAGCAGCCTTAGATCTAACAATTTCATTTCCTACGACTGCTTCACTCTAATTGCCGTGTATGACTGTAAAACTTGAACTCGGGAGTTATTTTTGGCGACCTGATGAAGGTTTAAAAAAAAAAAAAACTGTTGATGCTGATATTTTACCCAAGAAAGGAGAGAATTTTTTCGTTTGTTTGTGCATAAACACAGAACAGAGACACTATAGTCTAACAAAAACTAGACATAACATGACAAAATCCTAAAATATAAAATAAAAAATCAGCTGAACAATGACAGGACAAATAATAATAGTAGTACAAAGAACGTTGATAAAGCCAGGGCATAGGTAAGAGTGTGTGGGTTTGAGCGTGTATCTACACTAAAAAGAGGGAAAGAGAGAATAGAAAGTATAAGTATATGTTCCTGCAGTGTCGATTTAGTATGAAAACTTCCTGTTACGTGCAGCACTGAGACGGTGAACGACGGGCAGTTTCACACAGTCGAGCTGGTGACCTTCAACCGGATGGTGAACCTGTCTGTGGACGGAGGAGAGCCGACCACTCTGGACAGCCAGGGCCGGAGCCAGCCGGTGACGGGGGAGGCGCCTCTGTACGTAGGAGGTAAGAGCAGCGAGGCAGCGGCAGGGTAAACACACCTGAACTGAGACAGAAACATCCGTCACCAGATTGATTTCTGTCTGTCTCTGCAGGTATGCCAGAGGAGGTGATGCCCGTCTCTCTGGGTCTCTCGTCTCAGACCCTCAACATGTCCAGTTTCCACGGCTGCATCAGGAACCTCTACATCAACCACGAGCTGCAGGACTTCACTCGCAGCCACATGAAGCCGGGCGTGGTGCCGGGCTGCCAGGCCTGCCGCAAACTCTACTGTCTGCGCGGCATCTGCCAGCCCAACGGTGCACAGGTAGGAACCAGTCGACCAACATACAGCGGCCTGTGTAGGGTCAGGGCCTGAAGGTAATAAAGAAACGCTGCTCAACAACCTGAAATGGATTTACTGGTTGAAAAAACATTCAGTAACGAACAAAAAAATGCATCTACCTGTGAGGAATAACAAGGTTTGCTCTGAATGAAAAATTAATACTTAAGTAGCAATCACATTTGGTGACTTTAGACTTTTTTGGGGATTTTGATATGATAATAAACTTCCTGTGAAGTGAGTGTTCGTCACTTTATCCAGATCCACACATAAAGTTAATGGAGTCTGTTCTGGGCCGAGACCCATCCTCCATCTGAGTTTTGTAGAAATCCAATCACAATTCAATCACAGTAAAAAAACAGAAAAAACACAACAATAACTAAAGTTCAAAGACTAATCAGGCATAAATCATAAAGAAACAACTTTTTTCTTTTATTATTCTCAAACACTTTTTTAATATTTATGTTTCTTGTGTCACAGACTGAAATTATTTTGTTCTTTGAATTATTCCTGAGCTTTCTTTCAACATCAGAATCACGTTTATCGACGTCCTTGTTTACTTGTTCCCATCGCTGAGCTCTCTTGAATGTCACAGCGAACAGGCTTGTTTGTAAAAGCTCTTCATTCTCTCTGTATGTTGTTGCTAAAGTTGGAAAACTTTGAGGGACACAGAACAAAGGAGACGGACGAGGAGGAGATTGAGGAGATTTTTTTTTTTTTTTGCATTATCAAGGTAATGAACATGTCGTCTTTCACAGGGTCCTCAGTGTCACTGCCAGCCAGGTTGGACGGGACAGCACTGTGACCAGCCAATAACAGGAGGCCTTGCTGGAGCGGATGTTGTCACCACGGCAACTGGTGTCAATGTGTGTGAAGGCAGCAAGTGAGTGTGGTTTGTTCAGTGCACTTTACTTTGAAATGTGTCCACTTTCCAAACATGTTTTTTTTTTCAATAAAATAGTGATGTGACGCTTTTTTAATGTTTCTGTTAAATCTGTTTGAATCCAGGTGTGTGAAGGGTGTGTGCGTGGCGTTGGACGCACAGACGTACCGCTGCGACTGCGAGGAGGGATATCACGGTGCGTTGTGTAACCTGCAGGGGGAGCCGGAGGGTTCGTGCCAGAGTCTGCAGTGTTTGCATGGCCGCTGTGAGGAGACAGAAGACGGAGAGCGCTGCGTCTGTGAGCAGGGATACACCGGAGAAAGCTGTGATATAGGTGAGGATATTCAGATACTTGTGTAAAAGTACTTCTTTACTCCTTTAAAACTGATAGAGTACAGGCTCTGAAATGTACTACAGTATCAGTATCAGAGTAAAAAGTCTCCCTCTGAAGGACATTTGTGGTCAAAGCTAACTGAAGCTCACGTCATATTAATATAATTCAAACACTATTAAAGTTAAAAGGTAGAATCAGTAGGATTTATCCCAGCTGTTCCTGAATGCACCACAAAGTTGAGTCTCATTCCCAGGACGTCAAAAGGGTGAATTGATCCTTTAACTTCTGAGGCCTGGTTGTCTCTTAACCCCTTTGTGTGTCACCTCCCACAGAGTCCCCGTGTCGTGGCGAGCCGGTGAGAGATTACCACCGCCTGCAGCGCGGCACCGTCCTCTGCCAGACGTCCAAGCCTTTCTCCTGGGTCGAATGCCGGGGTCGGTGCCAGGCGGGAACCGAGCCGGGCGCCACCGCAGCATCCTGCTGCGCCCCTCTGAGGGTCCGACGCCGGCGGCTCGCCTTCGAATGCGACGACGGGACCTCGTTCACGCAAGACGTGGAGAAGCCAGTGGAGTGTGGTTGCAAGGACTGTGTGTAGTACTGTGGGAATGATGGTACACACACACACACACACACACACACACACACACACACACACACACACCAGACACAGCACACACCAAGCTAAAGAGGTACACACACTGTAGGGATTCTCTCACTGATAAACTGACATTTTCTGTTTGTTTGGTGTGCTCCGGCGCACAGACGACGTTTTGTAACATAAGACAGTTCTTCCCTCTCGAGTCATGAAATCAACGAGTCAACCTCATCGTCATCTTCCTCCTCTTCACCTGCAGCAGGAGAGCCTGCGCTAACTACCTAACTCCAGCTCATTTTTAATACTTGTGTGTTGAAAAAGCCTCCGTATGCCTTTTTGTATGTGTCCCGGATGTTTGGCCGGTGAAGTGCTGCTCTTGATTCCCTCACAGCTACGACGGTCGCACAAAATAAAGGTACTAATTAAAGCCGGGGACTCGTTTATGAAATTGAAGGTTTCTTAGTGTTAAATTCACTCCAGCTTTATCTGAAATGTAAAAAGCTTGTCAGGCCTGTCAGACTTCACAGCAGCACTGAGGTGTGTCAGTCTGATAGAGGAAGGTGAAAGAAAATGACATTTGAAGTATTGTTTTCCTGCAGACGTGACTGATGTTTCTCCTCCGCTGTTGCTTTAAATAATTGACGTTATTCAGCAGGTGTGAGGCGGACGTAATGTGCTGAAGGTGAAAACATCAGCCCGTCATCAGCCTCGCAAATTTTGTGAAATGAGCTGTAGACTCTCAAAGATTCTAGTATTTCTAACCGCCAACTCATTACCACACAAATACTCTCAGACTGGAAAATACTGGAAGCTGTAGATTATTTAAGACACAACCCAGAGTACAGAAATATGTAAACACGCTATGTAACTTGAGTTAAGATATTACTTATTAAGGAGTGGATGTCCTGCACAATGTCACAACACAGGAAATTTGGTAAGTTAAATGTAGACAGTAATGTGATGAAGGTTGTGGTTTGGGGGGTTTTGTCCATTTTAAATAAATGACACTCATCGAAAAATGAAACCTTTTCTCACAATAGAAAATCTCTAAATTGTAAAATAAACCCGTGTCATTGAGTTTAAGGCAAATTCAATGTAAATAAAAGGGTCATCGACTCACTGCACACAGCATGTAGGTCAGAGGTGACGGGGTTCACAGGGGACAGCAGAGGGGTCATGACACGTTCCCATCGCTGCTCACCAGACGCCCGTCCTCCCAGTTTCCTCTGGCGGGGGTGGGGGGGGCTGGGAGTGTGTGTGTGTGTGTGTGTGTGTGTGTGTGTGTGTGTGTGTGTGTGTACTTCTATCTTTGTGAGGACCAGATCTTTGTAGACCTTGAGAATGAGGAGATTTTGTCTGTTTCCACTTGTTCACAGGTCTCTTTCAGGGTTTAAAATTGGTTTTAGAGTAAGTTTGAGTTCAAGTTGGAGCCGCATGTCGAAACCTCAGCTCTGTTATGTGTCTAACACCAGATTTTGATGGTTTTGGCTACTTGAGGGCAGTGCAGTAAGCCGTTAACAAAACATATATTTTCATCTTATACATGAAGCTGTTGGTAAAAGTGAAAAATGGAAGATACCTCGTGCACAGCAGTGCTTCTCTGCCAGCACTCACCAGGATAAAATTAACACTGTTGTATTAATACGTAGTTACATTAAAAGCAAGAAGGAACGATCTACACGTTTCGCATGTATCTTAATCATTTGCCCTGTGCTCCTTTGACCCGACCATCCATCGCCAACCTCCTCTCTACGTGGGCTTTGTCATTTTTTTGTTACTTCGCCTAACTTCCTCCTTTGCTGCTGTAATAATTAATACGGCCACTAGAGGTCACCGACTAAACAACAAACAGAAATGGGTCATAATAAGCTGCTTTCACTGCCTGGAGGAGCGACTTCTTTAATAGGCATGCACCAT
This sequence comes from Pagrus major, assembly GCF_040436345.1. Classification (NCBI taxonomy): domain Eukaryota; kingdom Metazoa; phylum Chordata; class Actinopteri; order Spariformes; family Sparidae; genus Pagrus; species Pagrus major. The sequence goes on along the minus strand of NC_133215.1, from coordinate 5,152,506 downwards.
AATATCAGCACGTCATCGCTATCTGCTGATAAAGTGAAATATTGACACTGGCCGGATATTAACATTTCCTCTGATATGACAGGCGGATAAGATGACACTTTAATTATGCAAAAGAACCCTGACTAAGTCATTTTCTTAAATGTGAATGTGTACACTTTGGAAAAGCACGATAAGAGAAGACATAATGATAAAATGTTGATACCACTACAGGACAGACTCTGACAGGACAGACTTCTCTGCAATGAGGTGGATAAGATATAATATTGATACCGACATTAGCAGTCAGCCAACAGTCCTTGGAAAATATCAGCATATCGGATATTAAAATGACTGTTTTATAGAACAACATGGTTATAGTCCTTCAAGTGGAAACAACTTCCCCATCCCAGGCATTTAAAAAAAAAATGCCATTATTGTTGGCGCCGTCGATGCAAAGACAACCAGATCGCTCTCCGTTTTAACTTTTAGCAACTACAAACACCAGTTAAGTGAGCCTTTCATTTTCATTTGGAGATAGAGACAGAATAGTACGGTGAGAGCGAAGTTTATAGGGAACCAATCCAAACTCTGGTGGTGTCAAAAAAAAAAAAAAAGTTGTGAGTTTGAAGTGAGCTATCACCAAACTGAAGGTATCAATACAGCCGCTGTTCACCCTGCTGCCGTACCACCAGACTACAGAGCAGCTTCACTCCGGCTGTGAGACTCGTTAACTCATCCCCAACATAAAAAATATTGTATCCTGTGTAGCATTGAAGGGACTGCAACTTGGCGTACAACCCTGTGCTGCAGAATGAATGAATGAATGAACCTTTATTCAAACATTCAAATATTTAAAGTAAAACAGCCCAGAGGAAAACGTTGGGATTAGCTGCGATGGTTATGGGACGTATTATGTGAGTCAGGGTCCTCACAAGTATAGAAATGCAGTGGTGTGTGAGTGTGTGTGTGTGTGTGTGTGTGTATGTGTGCGTGTGTTTGTCACTGTAAGACGCTTCCAACAACAAGAACGCTGTCCCCCATAATGAGCTTCATTATACGACGACGCAGCGTGTTTGTTCGGATCAAACGCTTCCTCTCCGATTTGTCAGACGAGCCAGTGAACGCTTCACAGAAAAATGCCACACAGAAAAAATGTAGCTTTTATATATGATGACATGTTATTTATATGGATGTGAAACTAAAATAAAGGTGCGTGATATTAATTTTTAACATGTTTTTATTTGTTTTTGTTTTAGTTGGATGTTCCATAAAAGCCGCGTTGTTGTCATGAATCACATTCAAACTAATGTAGCTTTTATTATTATTATTATTATTATTATAACTGCAATACATCTACACACAGTAACAGCCTAACAGATTGTAATATATATTATACATTAAGCTTATAATGCATTTGATTTTGTCATAGTATTTTTATATGTTGAAGAGGATGTTGTCACTGTATCATCTGTAGACTGTAGAGAAAAAAATCTTTGTTTTTTAAGTTGCCAAAAAAAATGTTTCCAGACCAACCTCGCATCATTGATGGGAATTTTACAAAAAGAAAAAAAAGGAAGAAAAAAAATAAATATGGGGCTAGTGTTTGGGTTCATGTCGTCTCACCTGAAAGCAGACGCCAAGTAGTGCTTCTTTTTTTTTCCTATTTATTTAAATAAAGAGCTGTTTCTCCTCCATTGTTTCCCTCTTCTCCATTCTTTCCTCCTCAACCTTGACACTGGCTCTGGTTTCTCTTGTTGTTGTTGCCCTGACCTTTGACCTCGTTGTGTCACGGCTGTCTAGTGTCCGGGGCTGAAGTCGATGGGCGATGGCAGCTCGTGGAGATGGAGCAGAGAGAAAAAGGGGAGGATAGTGGGGTGGGTGGGAAGAGGAGACTCTGAAGAGAGGTAGACGGAGTGATGGAGGAGGAGAAAGATGGAGGACAAAGTAAGGAAGGATGGAGGGAGAGAAAAAAGGGGGGGATGCGAGGGAGGGGGCAGCGCTCTGAGACTGAAGCCGTTTAATGAAACAGTGATTTATGCGTCCCCGCGTAACCATAAAACATAATATATACCCCCATCGGCTTTGACGGAGTCCCTCCTCCCCCAACACACACACACACACTGAAACACACACCCTTCCAGTCTGCTCTCTAGTGCAAACTGCTGCATCCCCCACCTCCACCTCTGCAACCCATCCAACCGGCCTCCCACCCCCGCCTTCAACCTCCCTGCACCACCATCTTTACCCCTTCCCCCCTCTCCTCTGCTCTGCTCTGTCTTTAAAGGAGAATAAAATCATGGCAGCAGCACCTTCCCAACCCCCCGATTCCAATAAAGCCTTCACATCTTCTCACACCGACGATCTGCTGCCGCACACAAAGGACAAACACACACACAGCGATGGAAAAATGGCAGGCTGATTGTCGGCCGCATTGACAGAGACGATTGATCGCGCGCAGGATAACCGAGGTGTTTCATCTCCAAACTGCATGAAGAGAAACAATGCGTCCAATTTGGCTAAAAATACCCGTATCATTGAGTTCATTCAGAGGAATTTATGTTGAGGCGAAACTCAGATGAAAAGAGGAAACGTATTCGATCTCTGGGGGGAAATTGGTTCATTAAATCAGAAAAAAGAGAAACAAACTAATAAATTGGCTCTTTCTGGTTGAGTTTGTCTGAATTACAGTCGCACGCCGACAAAAGTGCCTTAAAGCCTCAAATCTACATAATCTGTACACACAAATACTGTTTAAATACAAACAGTGAGTACATTTACGTGCATGTTAGTATCCCAGATTTTTGCACATAAACATGTTGACAGGTAGACGCCTGATAGCTGGTTGGATGGAGGCGGTAAAGACACTCCTGCATCGACACAGATAATCAGAAACTTGAGTGATGTTATGATCGTGTGGATATAAAAAATATAAATAAGTCCTTCTTGTTTTTTAAGTTCCACGTAAACATCCTGAACCTGAACGAATCCAGTACGAGACTCAAGACCGGGAAGCTAATGTCCAAAAGCTGAGAAGACTTTTAAACACACTAAAAACAAATAAATAATAATAATCATCATTTTGTTTAAACAGCACACGAGACCAAAGGACTGTAATGATGGGAAATTAAAATATTACACAAATAAAATCATAATAAAAGATACAAACTAATAATTTATAAAACATAAAGTCAGCATCATTCATGTGCTGATGGGTGAGGAAGGAGACAGTCCACGAGTCAGTGTATCAATAACGTATCACTAGTGAAGATATTGATCGACGTATTGATTGTCTATATCAGCACTTGTCCAGCTCATTGGGACAGACGTGTTGTTGTCAAACAGACAAGCTGTCAGATATCAAGATAGTTTAAAAACACTGGTTCGGTTTCCCGTTATCAGTAAAAGTTAATGATTGACTCACAGTAACTCCTCCACAGAGCCCAGTCCTGTCTCTGAGAAACCATCCTCACTCAAGGTCCACTCACAAGCTTTTTCCAGGACTTCCCACTTCTGAGAGGACCGGTACCTTCCAATAGTTCTGATCAGAATGTTTCCAAGGTAACAAGTTAACTTTCAACCTACAGATTTACCAGTTTGTTGTTATACGACATGTTGTGTCCCAGGCCCAGTTATTAGCATCCCTGATGTTGTAACGTCTGACAGCAGCAGAGGGCAGCAGGTTTTAAACACCTGCAGAGGACACACACACACACACACACACACACACACACACACACACACACACACACACACACACACACACACACACACACACACACACACACAACTGTCCAACTATCAGTGTTGTCCACAGAGTCAGAGGTGTTTATACCCGGCTGTCCCTTTCCTCGTGTTTCCTTTACTTATCTCCTCTCTCCTCGTTTCTTCTCTTGTTTCCTCATTTCCTCTCCTCTCCTCTCCTCTCCTCTCCTCTCCTCTCCTCTCCTCTCCTCTCCTCTCCTCTCCTCTCCTCTCCTCTCCTCTCTTGTTTCCTCATTTCCTTTTGTTTCCTTTTGTGTCGTCTCCTCTTGTTTCCTCTCTTGTTTCCTCATTTCCTTTTGTCTCCTCTACTCTTGTCTCCTCTCCTCTCTTGTTTCCTCATTTCCTTTTGTCTCCTCTCCTCTTGTCTCCTCTCCTCTCCTCTCCTCTCCTCTCCTCTCCTCTCTTGTTTCCTCATTTCCTTTTGTCTCCTCTCCTCTCGTCTCCTCTCCTCTCCTCTCCTCTCCTCTCCTCTCTTGTTTCCTCATTTCCTTTTGTCTCCTCTCCTCTTGTCTCCTCTCCTCTCATCTCCTCTCCTCTCCTCTCCTCTTGTTTCCTCTCCTCTCCTCTCCTCTCCTCTGCTCCTCATTGTTTTTGTTCCCTCCTCATCTCTCCTGTCCTTGCCCTCTTGCTGCCTTCACCTCTTGTGTCCTTTCCTAATCACTCCATCCTCTCTCCTCCTCTCGTTGAATGAGCTCCTTTGTTCCTCTCTCGTCTCCTCATCTCTCTCCTTACTCGTACTCTTGCACTCCTTTTGTTTTTCAGCCTTTTTTTTTCGTCTCTTCTTTTGAAAGTGTAGATTAGTGTTGTGTTTTAGATAATTAATTCACCCTGAGCATTTAAGTTCAGGGTTTCGCTCAGAAGATGAGCCCGGACTTATTGTCAGGTATCATAAAATAAATCAGTCTCCTTTACAACTTGTTTATCGGAAGAAGCTTGTATATTTCTTTGTGCCACTGAAGAAAAGTTTGAAGACTTTAATCCACTGGAGAAGCTTTGTTTGGCCTTCAGAGTTAACGTCTTGTTGTATTTTGATTGCAGGACTGAAATAATAAATATGTCCTGACATCACCACTGCAGAGAGGAGAAACACTCGAGTTCAACTTGTCCAGGATCCCCACGAGACAAGGAGTCTTGGCCTTGAAAGTTTTGGGAAATAGACAGAAATAGACATTGAAAGTGCTTGGATGTATATATTTGTGCAAGAAGAGAACTTAAAGTTTGTTGTTTTTTTTTTTACTAAAAGAGGAATTCTGATATTTTTAAACTTTTAAACACCTGCAACGTAATTTTGGAGCAACCATCAAAGTGACGTCCACTGAAAGTTCTTCTTTTTTGCCACCGACAGGTTCAGATTGTTTTTTATCCAACGAGAAGTCTCGAAATAAATTCCCGCTGGCGTTTCCTCAAAGTGAAACTCCTCCCTCCGACTCTGACTCACGTTTCCACTGTGACAACTCACATCTCGGGAGATCTCAGAGGGAGACTCCTCCCGTCGAACGAGACTAGTGTTTGTGGTCACAAAAAGGATCTTAGTACTTAACAAACAGGTCAATCTGTTCTCTGTCGACACTTTTCAGAATCACAGCCTCAGACTGTCGGTGACGAATGAAAGCACTTTTAGTGGACGTTACTTTGAGGCAGTTGCCCCGAAGGATTGGCGTGTCGCTGCTGATCTACTCTAAAACTTTTATAATTTCCCTTTAGCATTAGTCGATATGATATGTTTTGCGTGTGTCTTCTGCAGTTGTCTGCCGTCTCTGCAACACAGCAGCACAGTTGAAACAAAGTTGTAGTTAAGCCTCGATCCATGTCTCAAACTGTGCCGTGTTGGATCCTTGAAGTGAAAAGAATTTGGCCTGGAAAGTCCTTGAATTTCATGTTAAAGAAGGTTGCTCATCTTTTCATCCTCAACTTCAGCTCCTTTTAACAGTTTTTATGTCATTTTCTTTATTTCTCTTCTCCCTTCTTCTTCTTGTGTTTACGTTCCTGTCATTTATCAGTTTCTTTTTATTTCAGCTCTTCGTTTCTTTTGTTTTCTGTTCTCATCCCCTCTTTGTTTTTTTACTCTTAATTCTTCTCTACGCTCAGTTTTTATTTATCACATTTCATTCGAGCCCATTTTCTCTCCTCTCCCTTATCGTCCACTCCACTCCTTACTTTTCTTTGTTCATCTCCTCCTCTACCACCTTCTTCTTCTTCTTCTTCTTCTTCTTTGTTCACATCCCTCGTCTCTCCTCTTCCTTTTCCTCCCCCACACTCTCCCTTTTCCTTTCTCCTCCTCCTCTCCTTTCTTACTTTCACCTGTCTCTTGTTCTTCTTTGCTCATCTTTCTCCTCTTTCATCCTCTCTGCTCTTCTTCTTCTTTGTTCACTCCCGTCCTCCCTGCTTCTCCTCCTCTTTTTCCTCCCCCATCAACACACACACACACTCCCTCTCTTTCGTCCTCCTCTCCCCTTGTTCAGGTCTTTCTTGCCGTAGAGCAGATGTCCTTTTATTGATATGATCATGGTTAGTGGTCTCTAGGTGCTCATTGGATCCACTGTATAACCTCTCGCTGCCAGCGGCCCGAAACACACACACACACACACACACACACACACACACCCTGCGGCTATTGCATCTCTTGAATACAGTGAACCGCAAAAAAGGAAAGAAATGAAAAAGAGAGGATGAATTGGAGAGAGGAGGAGGAGGAGGAGGAGGTTGGGATGAAGGCAAACAAAAATAACTAAAAAGATGAGGAGAAGAAGAAGAAGAAGAAAGGAGGAGAAAAGAAGTTAGGAGAGGAGGTTGGGGGATGAGTGACAGAGAAAGAAGAAAAAAAAAGATGGGGGAGGGGTTTGAGAGCGCCGGAGGCAAACTGAATATTTCAGGCAGTTGCCAAAAGAAGGAGTCGAAACTACCAAGGTGACCTGGGAGGAGTTCCTGATCGAGACGAACGACAGAAAGAAAGAAAAAGGTTGCCATCAGTCCCCCATAGAACAGTGTTTCAATCATTTTCAATTAGGTTTGACCTTGTTGAACATTTGCTCTCCTTTCAGTGTCAGATGAAGTTGCGATTATGAGGTTTTCATTTCGTTCCCTGAGTGCGTTGCTTTTATTTTGTGTCACGGCCACATCGCTCAGAGAGCTGAAGACGTCCAATCAGACGTGTTGGCGCGGAGGTCTCTGGTTCAGCGTCTTGAAGGCTGCAGACTGAAGCCTCATTCACATTCACACTCACATTCTGACAACACACGATGGAGCAAAGACAGTGAGAGAATCGTGTAATTTGTGGATCAAGGAAACCTTTTTATAATCCGTCTTCTATCTCATGTCACTGTGAAGCACGTTGTGATCTCTCGTACAGAAACGTGCCGTATGAATGAATACAGTTATTCTACTCTGTAATTCTACTTTTAACATGAAATAATGACGAATTTTGAGCAGATTCTCTGTGATCACAGTCTGAATTTTGACAAAAATGAGTAAACCAGATGTTCACAGGGTTTGAAAGCCTGCAGCTCACCTCCAGTTAGTCAGAAGTGAAGAAGCTTCTTGGATGAGCGGTGAAACGTCTTCAAGTCCAGTTGCCTACGATCCAGCACTTAGTATCACCGTGACCTGGATGACTCAGAACCTTCATCAGCATGATATTTAAAGGAGCATTCTGTAGTTCTGCCAAATAAACAAACTCTCTTTGTTTTCATGACTGAATAAACTGAATAAACACACAATTTCTTACTGTTTTACTTTGTTTATATGTGGCGGACCCTGCGTTTGTATTATTACCTCATTAATATTGTAAACATTAATATTCTGGGTTTGAATTTCTTCTCCAAAAACTACATTTTGCATCTTTAAGTCAGACTTCACATCTGGGAAAAGTGATTAGGGATGTCATAATTGTGAGTTTTATCTTCCAGATCAAAACTGTTTCTTTGGAAAATGAAAAATTAATCAAACACGTTGACTTTGTGTCCTGCTTTTCCTTGTGTGTTTCACGATTAATTATTTAAATTAATTAACGCTGAGGAAAGGGACGAAGAGGGCGCTCGGCAGGGAGAGAAAATAAGAGACTTGCTGTAAATTGTATGATTACTAATTTAAAAAAGTGTTGCTTCTTCAAGGATATGAGTTAATTTGATTCTTGTTTTCTTACATCTGCAAACTGGGACTATAAATGGAAATGAATGAGCTCAAACACAAATCAAAACACTTACGTTGCAGCCTCTCCTTTACAGCTGAAGCGCTCAGTGTTTGATGGAACGAACATGATGAAATATACGAACTTATAATTTACACGCCTGTCAGTTAAAGCTTAACAAGCATGTATAGTTTGATCAATAGATGAACAAATAAGTATAAAAGACGAGAATACCTATTTCCAATTGACTATTTAGCGCTATAATCACCTATAAATAGTTGTTTTTTTCCTCAGGCTGGATGTATAAGTAAGTTTTTTTTAATGATTTTAACTGTTAGTCAGATTAAAATGACTTAATGTATGATATCATGGTGGCTCCTGTGGTGCAGTAATGTAATATAAATCCATACACTCAGCAGGGGATAAATGCTAAGAGGCTGATTTGTATTTAGATTTAAATGTTTAATTACAACAGATTAATATTTGCACTCACAGCAGGTCTGTTTACATTATTGTGTCGTTACCACCCTCCGCCACACGGTGTCGCTGCTGCAGAATTGAACGTCGTGCCGCTTCCGGTTGTTCCGACAGGTGATCATCATGGCGGGCTAAACAAACTCCAGGTGAGGGGAGAAAAAAGGCGGCAGATTTACATTTTTACAGCGAGAAATTAGGAAATGAATTATCAGACAACCTGAACAACAAGAGAGGACGGCGGAGCTGGTGACTGTCGAGCTGAGGCTGAAGCTAACCGGCTAACAAGCTAGCTTAACCGGCTAGCTTACCTGACACGAGCTAACGGTCGCTGCACAAGTCGGAACAGCAGCTTTGGACTTTGGACTTCATCATTTCGTGGTTTAATAATGTCTGGATGTGGATGTTTCTTTCAGGAGGGAGAAGAAAAAGATGTTTTAATGAAGGTAAGAGCATCATCTGTACTGCTGGATTAATCTAATGAGCTGTGGTTGTGACAGTCTGGTTAGCTACTGATTAGCAACTAGCCAGGTAGTGTTCAGGTCTGATGCGAGCGCGCTTAACATTCAATATTTAACCAGTGAAGTTACTTTACTTTAGTATTTACATTTACATTTTACATTTTGGACGCGAGTATTGTGCTTTTTACTCCCGATATTAATTTAATAACTTTAGTTACTAGTTACTTTTCAGATTACATTTTATCGACAATCAGATAAAAAATGCCGAATACTGAATCTGATAATCGGCCAGGCTGGTGATGGGTTGTCCCATAGTATACAGCATATGCATACAACTTTACTTATAAAGCCTAAAATCACAGTCACAGTTTCCTCAGTGGGCTTTACAGTCTGAACAGTGGACGACATCCTCGGTCCTTATGATTTCTAACCCTCTAATGTTCACCTGTGACTGACCGGATGTTGCTGAATGACCTCTTTACTGACATACAGGCAGAGCTCAAGTACAAATCTACCTGCCTGAAGTCAGTTTTTACTTGCGTCTAAACATCGTATCGTTGGTTTTTCCGTCAGATTGCCAATGAAATAAACACATTTAAAAATGTGCTTCTTTGTGGCTCTGATGCAACATCCTAATAACTGATTGGTAACGCTCTCTGTACAGGACCTGAAAACCTACTTTAAACAATTAACCGATAATTATAATGTTCCTGTTCTTCTGCTAATTGATTTATGTCACATCACCACTGAACTCCATCGAACGCTACTGTGCATCGGCAGCTGGAGCAACGTATTAATAATTCATGTCCTGCATGTGGGTGAAGGGTAAAAGACAAGTGTATTTGAGCGGCACCTTTCTGAGGCAGGGGTTAATAAAATCCGCTTCAGGTGAGCAATAAAAGAACATTTAAAAGAAAAGTCAGACTCGGTATGTAAAAAAAAAACTAGGTTAACAGTGAAGTGAGTCACGGCGGTTCACCCTCCACTGCTGCATCGGTTTCTGTATCGGAGCTTGTTAGCAGCCGCCGTCCTCGGTGTGTAGCAGCTAAACGCAGCTCAGACAGGCCTGGGGAGACGACCGCATGGGGCTGGCGCTGAGTCTTAATTGAATGGAGCTGATGCGGTTCTATTAATCAGTAATGGGGAGCCTTGCTGGGCCCAGCCACCACACACCGCAGCGGGAGGGGTTTCTGATGGGGCCTCTGACATTTTCACAGCAGTCAGTATGTATTTGAAAAAACAGAGAGCGAGGAGGGAGATGTGTTCGTGTCTCCAGAGTAAAGGTTGGAATGAAGAGAATATTTTACATAAAATGCTTCGGCTCGTCCCTTTCTTCAGCACACATTTCTGCCATGCGCTGTGCGGCAGGACACAATGGGAGCCATTAAAGCTCTTTATCACAAGGTTGCTACTTCTGCACTTTTGCTCCATCATCTCACACTGGAAAGAATGGCAGCAGCAGGCAGTTAATGGAGAGTGTAAATGCTAGAAATGACATTTCTGCTCCTTCTCTGCTGTGTCCTGTCACATGTATACATGTGCTGCAACATGTCGTCGATTGATTTATTAAGTCGATAAACTTAAAATTGATGGTCAGCCATTCTGCTCATCGAGTAGTTGTTTAACTAATTATCAACCAAAGATACAACATTTTTCTTGTTTGCAGCAGTTTATTTATTCTTGTTTTAATATATACCAGCGTTTAATTAAATATGTTGGCATGTTAAACTGATGACAATGGGCTCTGGTAAACAATTTTCTGACTTTTCATTGTCTAATTAGTGTCAGTAAATTAAAGAAATCAAGAGGTGAATCAATAATGCTCCCACTGATTGTGAATCTGTGAAAAAATGTGCAGACAGCAGAGCAGAGAACGAGCTCAGGTGATAAGAAATCAGTCAAAATAATGTCTGTAAGTGTCATAAAACCGTTCCAAAGAATAATGAATCAAAACACCAATTAATGAAGCACAAACCTTTCAGGAAAGCAATATTTTCAGCTGCTTTACCAGCAGTCTACCATCCACCCGTTCCCTGTTAACCTCCATATCACTAGATAATTTTGTCTGCAGCCGGGCATGAGAAGGTTAACTGGCAATCTATTTCTATTATAGACTAGATGATTGAGCAAACTCTCGTTTCACCTGTGTAGTTGTTATTTATGACTGTAAGGGATAAAAGGAAATGATCCAGTTGTTTTTTGCAACAGCAGCGTCAACAATAATACCACTCGTAAGCACTGGGGGGGTTGTCTGTTACCACTTTAACTTTCCAAACTCTTCATTAATCTCCTCATGAAGTCAGTTTCACCTGCATCTTGCATACTGTATTTTCCTGTGTGAGAAAGAGGAGCATACTTCGTTTTTGGGCCATGGGTCGGCTTGTAAAGAAAACACAAAATGCAGGAAATATTTCTGCTGTTTATTTTAAAAAACGGTACAAATTAAACAGCAATTCAGCTGAGCTGCTTTTGCCATAATTGTTCAGAATATAAGGTGAAACCAAATGGCTCCAATGTAAAATCTGAGTCCCACCACGGCACTTTCTATCTGCATACTTGAGGCGCAGAGTACAATGACCCCGGCTGCACGTTAGGAATTTTTATTCAGATTTTTTGCCCCTGATTTCCATTTCTTTTCCACAATTTGAAACATCCAATTCCCTATGCACTGCAAAAATGGACCAAAAATGAATGCATACTGCAAACACACACATATAGACACTGGGGTGAAAAGCTATTTCAGTATGTGTTTAATAAAGAAAAGACTCGATGAAAAAAAAATGAGGTCAGACCTCCAAATATTCAACATCTCGGTAGTCAAATTCAGTCAGACGCAGACCATGAGCGGCCATATATGTGCAAATGAGCGAAGTATGAAACCACACACACACACATGCATATAGTATCTAAAGAGGGAGTCCTCTCGGAGCCTTAGGCACAGTATGAGAAATAAATATTTGATAGGAGGATGACCTACTTCCTGTTCCCTGAAAAGTTATTTGTCTTTTTCTGCCTCCATCCACCGCAGAGGCCTCTTTCCTCAGGCACAGTGAGAGAGAGAGGGAGAGAGACACTTAGGTGGAAAGAAAGACGAGAGGGAGAGCGAGGAGGAGGAGGAGATGCAGGGAGACAAAAGAGTTGGCGAGCAGAGTGAGAGGTGATCTGGAGAGAGAATAGATGTTGGATTGAGTTTTAGTCCCTCAGAGGCAGAGACAGTCCGCCGGTAGAAGTGATCTCACCGGTTGAATTAAACCTTTGGGCACCAGGGCGACCGACTGAACAACACCGATGTGAAGACGAGCAACACAAGTAAACAGCAAAAACTTGTGACCCCCACGAATTATATTGAGATTTGTAGAGTGACAACAGAGGGAAGATATGGATTTTCTTTTCAGCTGATACCAATAAGATCACAGGTAATTTTCAAATGTCTCTATTTTAAAAAGTTTCCAACCTGTAGTTTCTGCACACCTGACCGCCAGCCGTCCACCGATTGCAGACACTCTAGAAGATGCTCGTGCTTCCACCGTTTCAGCGGCGTCCAGAAGCAGCGCTCTGCTCTGCTCCGTGGAGAATACACACAGTCTATTTTTGATGGGAGGTGGACTGCAGCCGCATCAGATCTATCCAGACAGGAAGTCAGACAGCGAAACCGCATAGTGCATCTGGTCAGTTTTCAGAATAAAACACCCCGTGCAGCTTTGGGATCTACAGCACAACAGAGTCATAAAGATGAACGATAAACACTCCGTGGCACTTCTGTGTCGTGCTGTAAGCGGGTCATTAGTTTATGATAGCGTACTCCATTTCAAAACTAACGTTAGCTACTGTTGCTCTCTGTCAGCGGAGCGGAGAGAGGCGCTGGAGAGAGTCACAATCCAGCTGCATTAAACAACTTAAGCAAATCATGCACAGGCTCTATGGGCAGCAGAGAGAGACGGGGATGGTCACATAAAAATACATTTAAAAAGTGATTAATACATGTAAATTGCTAGAAATTGTTACATGTAGCCCCTTTTTAAAACAGCCCAAAAACAAAACAATTGGATGATGAAGTACTACTAGTCGACTCAACCACAGTAGATGCACAAAAGTCAAGGAAAAATATTGAAATAAACACAATCCAAGCAGCTTGACAGAGCTGTCCCTTATTGGCTATACTTTCATCCAGCAAGACACAGTCTCTCTCTTTCTCTTTCATAATTCCCCAATGCTTTGGCCCGAGGGGGACTTAGCTTAAGCCCGGTGGGCCGCCTCGTCTTGCGGTACACTGGTGAAAACCTTGAACTGTAAACTGAATATATATCCGTTGGTTGTGTGCAGCAGGGAAAGAGGTAGAGCGGGAGCGACTCGCCACTGTCCTTCCTGATCGACCATGTCAGCTCAGAAAAAAGCCGGTCGAGATCAGATGTTTTTTTCCACCTCGGCCTGTTCGTGTTGCAGCGCTGCTCTCGTCTCTCCTTCTCGAGCTGACCATCACTTTCACTGGTTGAAATGAGAAACATCGCAGGCGATATGTCAAAACAGCTGCTGCTAATTAACAGTGATTCTGATAGTAACATGATAGGATGACATGTATGTATGTATGAATATATATATATATGTATATATATATATATATATGACACGCATACATGTATGACAGATTTCTTTTCTCTCCAGCTGATCACATCACATCAGCTTCAGGAGTCGTACACGACCTGCAGTATTTTGATTGATAAAGTGTCAGATGAAGAAGGCTGCAGCTGTTATTTCAATGTGTCAGAAACATATTAATCCACATTTAAGTGTCACATTAGACTCAGTATTAGCAGATACACAGTACTGAAGGATCATATAATATTATTACATTTTATTTTGATGCTGTTATTATTTTATCAATATGATATTGTTGGTACATCATATAGGCCTATCACTGTAACATCAAGACTGTCTTTTTTCTCTCTATCTGTCACTCATGCTGTGACTTACAAAACACAGATGCATATCACTGACTCTCATGCAAACACACACACACACACACCCTACCTACCAACCACAATCTAATCTTCACTACCGAACTCTTATCATGTCACTACATACACCATTATAACTGCTTTATGTAACTCTATCTATCTATCTATCTATCTGTCTGTCTGTCTGTCTGTCTGTCTGTCTGTCTGTCTTCTTTTCTTTTAAGGATAGGATGGAGGCCAGCAAAAAACAACAACTCTAATATAGAGAGCTAAAGCTGCTGTTCAGCTAGTGATCATTGCTCATTCTGTATTTTCTCTGAGTAAGATTTTCCTGGAAAATCTGGAAAAACATATTTTTACTCTTTCTAAAGGTCCATTTATTGAAACTACATTATGTGGCTGTAGCTAATGGAACAGAAGGTATCTTAAACAGGCTGGGTGGTGGATCTCCGTGCACATCTGTAGCAAAGCTTTTTGAAAAATATGTCTAATGTGCAGTACAGAGAATGGAAAGCTGTCAAGTGCTTAATGCTGGCATTCAATGTCTGTTCAGACTCACAGTTGGTGGGCACTTGTTTTCTTTTTGGTCCCGCTTGAATTGTGATACATATGATGTTTGTCAATTTTTTCATCAAACTAATCAATTATAAGACTGTCAAAACACGTAATTATAAAGACTACACACCTAACTTAAACATTGTAGAGCTGCTCCTGTATATTAGCAGCTCACAGGACTGGCCAACTCTCCTTTCACATAACTGCAGTTGTCCATATGACCTGATTTATTGTGATGTTCACCTTTTTGTTAATACCTTTTTCTGTGCCGGGGCGGCAGCCATGTTGGTGTTGGTGACGTATGTTGTGTGAGATGATGTAGTTCACAGAGCGGTTTAAGTATAGTAACTATATTTTTTATTAATTTTACTTTATTTACGACAAACTGAGACTTTCTTGACTTGAAAAGTTATCTTTATATTTTCAATTTCATCCTTTTTCTTCAGTTTGTCCATGTTTACGTGATCCTTCCAGTACTGCCTGTCATGCAATGTGCAGCATTTTGTCTTGAGTTCAATGAAAATAATACTAGTGTGGGTGGTTACTATGACTTAAGTTTGATGGCTCTAGGTCGAAAGTTCATAGCAAAACAATAACTTCATAAAATATAAAGGATGTTATAGAATTAATAACCCAACAGTGTTTGAAATACGCCCTCTGGACCACCTGCAATATTAAAATACTGCTTTTGTGTTAATGCATCAATAATTTAACACTGAGCGGGTCCATGCTTTAACTTGTATTCCCATGTGTTAACTGGTGGCTTTAGTGTTTAGTTACTGTAAGTGCATGTGAACATAACAATTGATAGATGGGTCTAGGGGACTTTCCGGGTCATTACATTTATTTAATCTGTCACAGGGAAGGGATGGGAATTGAAGCAGGTTTTCGAAATTGTCCAATCCATCAGAGTCGTCGTATGCCTCTGAGCTTATCAATTTTTTTTTTTTTTGTTGATGCCGGCATTTTCAGACAATTGTGCATTGCAATACAGTGACATCAGACTGGAAACAGGAAACAGTGTTCAAGTAAAGGTGAAGACACCAGAAATACGCTGAAACATCTTCCCCAGTTGGACTAGTGACTTGCTAGATTTAGTAGCCCGATGTGGCGTTGTACTTGCCTGGGCAATGCTTATTACTAAGCCCTGCTGTTGCCACAGCTAGCTTTCAGGCTACGACAAGCTTGGAAAAACTGATCAGGAATCAAAAAGGGAATCTATAAAGGATCGGACCAGTAAGCAGGATCGATAGTGGTATGAGTATTAATATAACCTAATCGATTCCCATCCCTATATGGGGGCCAGTTGTAAAATATAAATTTCAGTAATCTTTGGTTAACACAAACTTTCATGTAAATGGACATTGAAAGTTACTTCTAGACCGACAAGAAGCGTCTCAGCAAACGGGCCAAGTTTGGGGTTCAAGGTCAAAAGATCACAGACAAAAACACTGGAAAAATGTACAATCTCACCAGCAGTTCTTCTCATTCAGTGGCGATTTTTAAGTCAGAGGGTCATAGCAAATCAAGATAATATTGCTGATGTAGCGTCTGCTGTAGTGATACCTCTCATAACAAGTCGAGCCTGTGAGGCGGATGCTGTCTTTACCTCCTGGTTGTTCCCTTAGAGTACTTAACCTTTGGGGACCTCTTCCTTTATCCAGGCTGTTAACCCAGGGAGTGGAAGGGAAGGCAAGGGTCAGAGGTCAACCATGTGCCTTCACTCAGGAATGGAGGAGTAGATGAATGTCTATCTAAAAGGAGAAACTCACACACCTGTAGTTCTTGACATCCTCAAAACAGTAACACCAGTTAGATATATATACAGAAAGAAATCAACACAAATGAGACACGTTTTATTTTCACAACAAAATTTATTAGAAGAATAGTGGTTTTGAAAAGAAGGTTCTAGCATCCAGTGAATACTACCTTACACAACATTACAGCTGAAATGTGTGGCAAAAATGGCAATTTTCTTTTTTTTACCAAATTGAATATAACATAACCAGTAAAATATTTTACACATGCACAAAGACAGATCTAATCAGCGTCGCCTGACGTTCAATGCAAAATGAAGTTTAAAAAAAGGACTGTAGGAAATAAAATCATCAACTTTCATCTTTTTGTCAAAAAAAAAATCACAGACATTATGAGACAATTTATTATTCATTAGCCCAATCAGAAAAATCAGATTTTGCATTCAAAACAGGGAGAAAAAGAGAAAACAAAATAGTGCAGTCAATCAAACTAAAACCAATTATTGTGATCCTTGTTAAGTGCTCATTTACACGGACATCGATAATATAAGCCTAGAAGAATAAAAGTCCAACTCACAAGGTACAAAATAAGAACGAAAACCAAAAAAATATTGTACATAAATAAAACTACAATATGAGAAAAATATTTTTTAAATTATACAATTTTTTGTCAAACTGTAAACAGTAGATATTGAAAAAATGAGGTCCATTGGGGTATTTGGAGAACCTGTGTGTAAGTGTGTAGGTGTGTGTGTGTGTGTGTGTGTGTGTGTGTTTATGTGTTTGTGAGAGGTACAGTCCAGGTGGGACCAAATTGTGAAAGGGGGCTTGAGCGTCCTGAGCATCGGTACAGTGCCCCCTCGGGCCCGCTGGACTGAAGGAATGAGGTATATCGTCAAACCCAAAAGCAAAAATCTCAGCGGAAAAGAGGAAAAAGCCCAGCAGGCCCTGCGGCGGGGCATCCAGCCACCCGTTAAGAACCGAGGTGAGATTACGAAAACGTCAGAAACCTCAGCAGGACAGAAATCGAGACTGAAGAAAAGAAGGAGGTTTGTTGTTCTGTCCAAACTAGAGTCCAAACCCCTGGACAACACTTCCTGCGTCTACCCAAATATCATAAGCCGTTTCCAACCCAATCAGAGCTATCTCTATCACAACAAAATCAGTTTACTACCAAAACCAACATCAGGAATGTAGAAGGTAATCTTAAGAGATCCTTACAACATAAAATACAACTTATTTTTTAAGAGCCTTTACACAGTTCTCACCAAATGTCACTGATTTGATTGTTGTAAGAGGTAAAAAATTTCGGCAAAATTCGAAATACACTCCTGTGCCTCTAAACCACGTCAATAAATATCTGCTTCTGCATGACTAGTTCTTAGTGAAACGCAGACTAAAGTCTACAGGAGACGTCCAAAAATCCAACCCAACACTTAGCGACATACAGCAGAGGTTTCAACTAATCACAGCAGAGAAGAGTGGCTGTCTAAAAAGTACAAATGAGAACAGTTTCACTAAAAACTGCAAGCCTTTTCCGTTTCTCGCCTTGTTCCTTCACAGCTCTACAGTTCTGTAGGTTTGGTAACACAGCGCCAAGCTGAGCTCCGCCATTTTCCTGGTTTCACTTGCGGTGAGAGAGGCTTACTTAGTTTTCCCTGAAGCTTAAGAAGAACTAAAGGCAGATCTGTCACATTCCTCTGTTGTGTGTAACTCCATTGGCGGCGGAGAGAAAAAAAACTTTGTCAAGTTAGCAATTCAACCAGACGAATACCCGAACATGAGGTACTGTAACTGCAGCGTTCTGTGGTTTTTAAGCCAACATCCTGTATGAAGGGTCGTGTAGGCTATTAAAAAGCCAAATCACTGTTTTGTGCACTTGTATGAAACGTTTTTTAAGAGGTTAGCTTGGTGTAAGTCATTGTTACGTTGGTGATTTGTAGCCACACAATACAAGAAGGATACGTCGATGCTTGGCACAGAATAAAAGCCTCGGCACCTGACGCAAGTCAGAGGGAGAACAGAGTGCAAACAAATACACAGCAGTCCTGAACTGAGAGGAAGATTGACATTCATAAGATACTAAAAATACCCCAAAAAATAGAGTAGAGACAGCTTAATAACAGAAAAAGAGAAATAAACCCATGAGTAGAACACAAAATAACAAAACTCTGAGGGTGCGAAAAACTGCTTCTGATCATTTAAGAGTTTGGCGCTATTTTTTGTCTTCATAGGAACAGGCTATTGAAAATAAACTATAGTTAAGGTTGATCACTGCTAGGCCTCGGTGTAGATTAAGTACCTGAATAAGAGTGAGAGCAGTGTTGTCAAGGGTCCCTGAGGGTGTCTGGGTAATGTAATTTGGGTCTGTAAGGCGCCCAGAGAGAGGCATCTTTTCCTACAGACAACCAGGATACGTTCAGAGATGCAATTCTTCAAACTTGTACACTGTTCCATTAAGTTACTGTAAGAGCACAGGTAGATTAATGTTCCTTTAAAAAACAGCTCTGAGGCTAAAATCTGTTTGAAGAAAAACTGAGGAAAATCAAAAAGAGCCAGCTTTTCACATTATTTCTTACACAGCCACACAGATTCACACTCATACACACTTTTTTTGTTACTTTACACAAGGAAAAAAATGATTGCAAAAGAGCTTTAGCCAAAAAACCACTACGAAAGCTGTTGCGGTGACAAACAAACACCTTAGGTGCTCCTTCTCAGGAAAGGGATTTTTTCTTAGGGGCAATATTTCATATTCAAAACATCAGAATCTGTCCTGCGGACAACATCCAAAAAAAGCGCTTTTGGATTAACCAGCCTCTTCGAACAAAAGGACTGATACAGGGGTATGTACACCAGCATGCAAAAATATCGAGAGGGTCAACGTTCACGAAACCGTACGTCGCTCCCAGCAAAGCTTAAGGGAGATGCGTTTTCTGACAACTTCACTGTCTGTTGGGTTCTGTAGAGAACCTGAACAGGATCATCACCCCCCCGCCCACCCTCCACTTCCTTCATTTAAAACAGTCTTTACTTTGCTAGACATAAAAACACACAAACCGTTCCTCCTCAGTGCCTTCAATATACAGTTCCTCCTCACCTGTTAAAAAGACAGGCGAGGGTTGATGGGTAAAGCAGTTCTATATACAACTGTCCTGAAGACATCCCACCCCCTGCAACCCTGCAGCTCCCCCCCGCCCCCAAAGTGACGCCAACGTCCAAGTCATCTTCATAAATATACTGTCTTTACAGTGTCCGCTTCAGAAAAAAACCCTCCCGCCCGTCCCGTCCCCAGTTTTCACATAATCAGGCTTGAAAATACTACAACTACACTAGATCCTAGTTCCACTACTTCTGTTAACAAAAAGCTCAAGTCGCCCTGCCCCTTCGCCCTTTGCTACATCATGGGGAATAACAAGCAACAAAGTAAGAAAACGAACACCAAAAGCAACAGAGTGGGAGTGATTTCACCTAACATACTGCACTGGACTTCTGTATTGTTTCCCTGAATCATTAATGGAAAAAGGCTCATCCTCTTCCTTTTCAAGATAAAAGTTTATGACATTAGAGATTTGTATATACATATGCATTTGTGTTTATGTATGTGTGGGGCTTGTATAGGTATATCTATGTGCACATATAGAGTATTTCTTATTCTTAAATATGTATAGTTAAATTAGAGGTTAGTTGTGTTTGCGTTTTTTTTTTTTTACATTCAGTTTTTAACGACGATAAAGAGTAGATAAGTAGATAAAGAGGTATGCAAAAGGAACAACATTGGGAGTGTGTGGTTTCAAGTGTTCCACGTATTGGCCTTCATCCTTTCAGCAAACCCACTTTTAAAATCAAAAGACGGCAGGAATTTTTTTGTTACGCTGAAATCCCATCTTTTGCGGGGATTTTAAGACTTATCTTCTGCGGATCGTTCAGAGCTGTCGAATCGTCTTGAAAACAACCTCCTTTCCGTCTTTCACTGAGGAACGCAAGGTGGGCTGCAAAGTCTGAGACCAAGAATGTCCACAAATCAAAAGACAGAAGACGTACGAGGATGTGAAACCAAAGGAGTATAAAAAGCTATGGAACCTCCACTGGGCGCTACACATTGCATGGCAGAAGAAGCAAGAGGGGAAACAAACAAAGACAAAGGAGAGCAGATGAAAGTGCCCAGGAGACGAGTGTTGATGGACAGGATCTGACAATATGTGGAGGTTGTCAAGGTTACATGGATTTCTTTTCTGAGGTATTCTGTGTTGTAAGTTTTTTTTTTTCTTCTTCTTCTTTACATTTTTGCACACCAAGAAAACACCAAGATGGAAAACATTATCAAAGACTTAAAGAAAGAACGAACACTCAACGTTACTTTCCCAAACGCAGATTCAGTCAAAGCGCTCGTTTTTTTTCTTTCCGTTGTTTTTTTTTTTCTACGAGCAGCTTTCCTTTATTTTGACATTCGGGAAGGCAACAGTCCAAGTCTTGTAAGTTAGGTCTTCAGAGGACAAACGAGGTGGACCGTTAAGTCAGCTCCACATGCGCCTCCCCTGCTGAGAGTTATTCATATTTACAATCCTTGCTGTTTATAAAGCACTGAAAAAGTATTTGGCTGAAAATAATGTACAGAATCAGTCAAAAATAATAATAATAATAAAAAAAGGCTTTTCAAAGACCCTTTTTAGTGATGATACTCCGGCTCTCATGAGTCAACTCCAGCCAGATGAGTTTGAGGTGCTCCACAAGAGTTTCTGAATAGTTTGTTATGGCAGTGGGAATCATCTGCATGACATTTAATCTTCTGTACTGCCAAACTTCCTGGCCGAGGACTGAACTCCGATATCCGCTCACCAAGTGCCGGCCTGTCTGACCTGACTATCGATCACGCCCATGAACCAGTGTTTAGCTCGGCTATAAATACACTGGCTGGTGTGGTTATCTGCATGTAGTGTAGACTTCACAACTGATAGGTAACAGGGAAGGTAAGGTTTCAAACGCAGAAGACGTCAAAACTTCATAGACAGCAAAAAGAAGCTACAAGAGGATCACAGCATTGCACTGGCAATTTAAACAAAACAACCCCGCTCATTAGCTGATTTTTTTCTTCTTGTTTTTCCATTTTTAAACACAGAAACTAAAAATCAGGCCTGAGCCCGCTACCCAGAAAACATCAAAACAAGAGATCAGAGACATCATACAACATTAACGGCCAAACCTTTAAAATATTGAATCTCTTTTGTGGAGAGAGTTCATGAAATTTTCACTAAGGCTGAAATATTAACCGACTGCCAAACATACTGTTTGTGTGATGTATGTTGGCGTGTTTTTTTCTTCTAAATATTGCAGAGGATAATGACCACCCTTGTTGCTAAAAGAACATCAAGCCCTGTCTTAAAAACTCTAAATATGCAAGTTCCTCATCAGAGGAGAAGTGCGGCAAAGCCTCTGTGAAAAGATAAAAGAGAAAGAAAAAGAGAGGTTGAGGGTAGACCATGTTCAAAGTCCTCTGGACTGTGTATACAATCCCAAGAGGCGGCAGTGAGGTTTATGAAAAGGCCTGATGAGAGGTGAAGGACCTGGGACTGCCAAGGAACACCCCATCTCTCCTGGGATAAACAAGGGTCTGTCAGCCCCTCGGCACTCACGCTCTAGTGGCCAAGGATGCTGAAAGGATGACAAATAGTTAGGGGGCGAAGGTGAAGGGAAGGCGATGGAAAGGGTTTATGACTTTTCATCAAAGAAAGTGACAATAAAATCAAACGTTTACAGGGTTGTCGAAGAGGAATGCGTGGCCCTAACCGACCACCTACGGCAGTGCAGCAGCATCACGGTGCGTCTCCAGAAACTGCACACCTTTTTGAGTGACAGGGACAATCAAGATCTGACACATTTCCGAGAGGGAAAACGACAACAGGAGATCGTAATAGTCAGCAAACAACCCGAGGACACAGTGTCTTCAGGGACTGCCGACGGGAGAGATCATCCGGCTAATTCTTTGCTGCATTTAACGTTCATCAAAACCCAGACACAGACATTCTGTTGTAAATATGTTGTTCGCCAGTGTTGGACAAAGACTTTGTATAATCATGTCTTCTGTCAATAGCATTTGTTTTGAAAATGCAGCGGGCAGTGCCAGATGAATCGACATGAGAAGCTGTATTTTTTGCAACACGATGGTATCAATTCTACCAAATTTTTCAAACTCGACCCAAAAACCTCCGTGCTCATGTGCGAAGACGTGCAGGTAATAAACCAGTGTTAACAGAGCTGGATTTGAGTTCAGAGCAACAGAGACCAGCTGGTCCATGTAGGTGGCTCTAAAGGGCCAGACACACCTCCACATGGGAACAATGCTGCAAGATTGTCATGGCAACACACAAGGGCGCCTTATGAAATGCACTCTATCACAGAGCATTTTGACCAGATTCCCTTCACACAGCTCTGTTTTTTATTTTCCTTTTCATCCTGCACATCAGGTCTGATATTTTGTCCCTAACAATCCCCTTCCCTCTCTAAGTGGAGTTTCAGATGAAACCGTGGCACCTGTTAATCATAGGTACACTGTGCCGAAGTAACGTTTGTTTGTGAAGTGAATTTCAGCATCGTTCCATTAAAAGCCTGTTGTTTAACTGTGGCGTGGGGGTGGGGATGGCGACCTTCAGCGGCCTTTATTCTTCTGTACTTCACTTAGATTTCATCCTCGCACTCCCATCCACCTCCTCAGACCGCCACGTCTATCTGGCAAACTGTCTGTCTGCCATCTGTAAGGAGGCTTTCTGACGAGGCGGAGGGGTGAGACGCACGCCAGCTTCGCGGGCTCGTCGGAGGCGAGAACAGCCAGTGTGAGAAAATGTCTGCCTGCGAGCCTTTCACAGTGCAACATAATAACAGGGGGGGGCTGGGAATTTAAGCCAACAAATTTGACCTGAATCTCACATGACATTTTGCTTCAAGAGGAGAAAGCCGTTCTTGAAGTGACCGCTCTGTGATTTCACACGGGTGGTTAGATTATACGTGATTAGGAAACCAACCCTTAGCGATTTAGATTTGAGATTGTGATTAGAGTCTTCAAAAGGCACTCCTGATTCCACTGATTGAAGAACAACACATATATAATCACTTATTCCTGGCTGCACCGTCAGACTGAATGTGAGTAAGGAGTTAAGTGTGGTTCGTGAAGTTGATTATTGGGCCAGGGTAGGAAAATAGAAATCAACAGCTTTGAAAAATATCAGGAGGGAAATTAGAAACCATATTATATACTGTGCTGAAGAGGAATTCAAGGTTCGGTTTTCAAAATCCTAATTAGTAGGTCACACTGTGCGTGCTCTTATTTTATCTGAATTGTAACATAATATAATGGCTCAACTTCACATTTTAACATTAAGATTTTAATCTCCAATTTTCACACTCTGGGTCAAAAACTGGCATTCTTTCCAAAATTCCTCCTAATCATTAACCCACTGCCAAATTTCTTGTTTAGTTAATTATAATGGAAGGGAGTGAAGGTGTCTGTTGTGTTGATTGCTGCGCATCAGCATCATTCCAGAGGCGTGTCTGGCCTTTAAGATCTGTACTCAGCTCTGCTTTCAAAGCCAGGCTGCTACTGGGAGACTACTTGTCACATCTTCACAAATGCTTTGACATTTACAACACTTGGCATCGCACTCGGCGACGGAGGAGATGCACATTTTAACAGATCTGTTCGCGTCACTTTGACAAATGTCTGTGGGGAAAAATGACAGCATGGCGAAGCTTATAACACAGAAGGAAAACTGTAACTGTCAGTCCAATGCGCTGATTATTATTTTTTAAAAATGCACTCAAAGTAGGATGGATCTTGTTAGAAAGAGAGGCAGTCGTCTTGGATGTGTAGTGAAAAGAAAGATCCACCCAAGAACACATCAGGCAGTTTCTCAGATGGAGGATTTAAGCCTAGTGTTGGACTTTTCACTGAAATAGTCCAAGACTCTGGACTGGAAACCTGACCTAAAATATGAAGTTACTGGTGATATCTTAATATTCCTGCATCTATTTTTTTTTAGCTTGTAGTGTTGTTTGTGTCTTTGGGCCACAGCAACCTTGAAAGGCTGTCACATGACACAAAACAGGAGCAATGCTCTTTTTCTTAACTGGAAAATGTTTTTGTCCTGTGTTTGGATTGTAACATTCTTCAAACTAAAAACTCTTCAAACTAGAAGAGAAAGAAATGTCTCTTTAAAACGGACTTTGTAAATATGAATTAAACAACGTACTGTGAAAAGGACATGGCTGCCTTCACAGTAAACTGTAAAACTGCGGGCAGTCACTGAAATAGACGAGGCAGGTTGAAGGAAGAGATGTGAAAAACAACAAACGTAACTGCAGGAATGAGCAGATCATAACAGACTGGTCACAAACAGTGGGACAACTTAAGGGAGGATTTGTACTTTAACAAGACTGGTGGGTAGATTTTTTTTTTTTTTTTTTTTAAAAGAAGAAAAAGCAGTCTTTGTTGAAAGCAAGAAACAAAACAAAGTAATTTTCACAGAGGCAGTGCCAGCAGTGTCCCAGTGTGCCAGATCAAAATCAGCCAGCAGGGCTGATGTTCTGCAGGCTGCAGACGAAACACACCCACCTGCTTCTAAAAGAGAAACGACTCCCAGCTTCATAATTATACATATAACCCGCCCACACAAAGTGTGGCTACCTGATGAGGAGGGAGAGTATACAGTATGTTTCTGTAGGTGCGTCATGCCTCTATATATGTGTGTGCGTTCTGCATGTGCTAGAGAGAATACAGCATTGTATTCACAGAAACCTGGCTTCTGGCTTTTAAAGAATTTGTCTTTTCTTTTTTTTTATAAGAAAACAAAGACAGGAAAAGAAGACGTCCTCAGAATAACAACAGTAGGAACGACGACAACAAGAAACGACAATTATTCAAAAACTGCTTCCGTCGGTTACATCTAAAAATCTGGAGACGTGCCGTACTAAAAATCCTGATTCTTCTTTGTGTGTGTGTTTCTAATGTACAATCAGCTGCTTTGAAGTGGTCGGACCTGAGGTATAAATGACAACCAGATATGCAGCGTGACACAGAAAGAAACAGAAGAAACCTCTCTGCAGAGAGGAGCATGGCAATCATATACATTATGGGTCTTTCTTTCCTGGCAGCCCGCCTCATCACACACCATCCTGAAACAAAATGGCATGTCATGGGGCGTCTACTAAGTGAGGTTACAATAGTTGCTGTTTGACATTTTTCTCTTCTTTTATCACGTATTTGACAGTCTTTCACTCAAAAGAAATAAAAATTAAGTCAACCAAAAAAGTGAAAAGCAAAAGAGAAATCGATTGGCTTACCTGAAGATGCAAAAACAGTAAAATAAATACATATATATTCATAAGTATATAGCTTTTTTTTCATCATATAAAGGTACATTTTCCTGTGTGTGGGGTGTTTTTTTTGGAATGCAGTGTAAAAGATTTTGGATAGGATATTTATCTTTATACAAGACAGCAGATAAAGGAAGGTTAACTTGTCCACCTGTCCCCCAATCTCCCCTCTGGGTCTCTGATTTCTCTGGGTGTGAGAAATAAAAACAAAATGCACAAGTTTCAACATGGAGTTACGTTACACCTAAAAACAAACAATAAATCAAAAAAAGAAAAGGGAAAAAAAAAACCCTCAGTGAACAAAAACACCTTGTTCTTTCTCAGACCAGGGTGGGACCGACCTGATTTATCGCCTCCAGGGTGAAATCAGACGACTGAATCCCAAAATGTTTTGACGTTCAGAGGATGAAATGAGAGGTTTATGGCCCTCCCATTCCAAACCCATCCAGTAATAAGATCAGGAATATCTGTGCAATCCCTGTGGGTCTTTTCTTTTTTCTCAATCTGTTGCTCATTATATAGGTCTTTAAGGTTCTGTTGTTGCGAAAAAATACCTGAAAAGAGGTAGGGTGGCAAATATTGGTCAGTCAGACATTTGAAGCGTCTCCCTCCTCCCTTTGCAAGAGGGAGGCGAAACAAAGAAAAGAAAAACGAACAGATAATAAAAGAAGAGAAACAGCGGAGGATACTATATTTCCCAGAGTATCGGCTATCCCTTCGCCAGGCTCCCAGATAAGGTATACATAAAAGTACGAGGCACGGAAAGGAGTCATTATTCTGAGATTGAGGTATATCACTTGGTCTCTGCTGACCAAGTCGACATATATTTTATATACTGTATATATAAGTCTTTAAATTACATCTAGTACAGGTAGTTAAGTCTGTGCCATTTTCCGACTGACAAATATTGCTGCCCATCCCATTGGCTCGATCCTGAGACATTTACAGTACTGAAGGCTACTGTTGCACGCCCGCGTCAGAAAACGACTGCGTTTCCAATGCAAGCAGCGTAAAGTGAAAGTAAAAAGCAAAATAATAAAAACAACAGTCTGTTAAAAATGAACTGACAGTGCCATCTTTTTTGCAGATCACTGTTCTGGATTTGTAAGTTATGAGATATTCAGTTCACTACATTCATTATGTATTTGTTTATATATATGTCTATAAATAGATATATACTGTTCTCTTAAGTATATAATCTAGTATGAGGTTTCTTTAAAAACAGCAGTGAGACTCAGTTGCAAGAAGGAGGACTTTTTCGGACAGGGGGAGCCGTTAACCACATGACTACAAACAATCAAAAAAACCCAAGAAAAATCTAATTAAATGAAATAAATATGTCTTAAATGGCATGCACCTCAGTAGATAAGATCAGGCTGAAAATGGGACTTTGGAAAAAAATGTAATAAATCGTGCTTTTTAGAAAGTAATAGGAAATTATCGAGCCAAATGTACAATAAAGGATTTAGTGTAAGTTATACACAGATAGTTTGACCGTCGAGGAATCACCTTTCTCGGGAATTCAGTCTAAGTGCTGTTGAAGTTTATCCATGCAAGCCTGTGCATTAAGTGCGAATTACGCTATTTCTATACGTAGATTTTCTTTTTTTTACTCGCACAAATCCATGCTTTACATGCATTACATGAAACAGGCTAACAGAGTGCCTTTTACTTTGTTTTGTTCTGTTTTTAGATGGAGGGGGCACACTGTAAGTCGTGCTTTGTCAAACTGTATTCACAGCTGCTGGCTAAGTGAGCAGCTATCATGCCTTTCATCAGAGGCATGTACATTAGAAGTGCTTTGCTATCAACACTGGGGCTTCGATCCTGTTTTAACTATCAGATCAGTGCATTGTCCTTCGCTCAGTCCAAACCTGACACGCACAACAACCTTTTAGACACCTCAAATGCTCAGCATTGTCAAAGTGTTGGACGCATTTCATGCATGAGGACCCTGGAAATACTGTTGTTCCAGGGGTTTTTTTTTTTTTTGGAGCTTTTCCATTGGCCGTGCAAACCTGCCCATCAAGCCAAGGGAGCTACAAAGCTTAAGGTGGATAACCAATAACCACTGAGGGGAAAATTAAGATTGTATGCAACAGGTAGTAAATCATTCTAATTATAATTAGATTGTAATCAATTCATAACTTTGAATGAGAGTCTCTGGCTCAGGATTGATTCAATTGAAATCCTCTTATTACAAACGTATTAAGGTGGTCTGACCCCAAAATCAGCCAAAAAAGTGGTGCATGCCATTTTTAAGATTATCAAAGAAAAAAAACAAATCAAATAAATAAAATGTACAATACATTTCAAAAGGAGTGAATCATCATCGTTTCATCTGAACATAGAGGTACAGTTCTCATGTTTAAAATCTCAAAGACTGGGTGAGCACCAGGCAGTGTTAGGAGCGACGAGCAACATTTACCACAGAGCAAAAAAACACGACAAACAAAAAGCTTTTGTCATCTCCTCCGGTGTTTTCCTGATGGAAAATACCAAAAGAGCTTCTTTTTTCTTTCCACCTGTGTCCTCTGAGGGATATTCTTTCCCCGCCTGGTTAAAACATGATGATAGATTTTCTATCCCTGGTGCTTCAGCGGCGAGGGGAGGGAAAACGACGAGACGACACTACACAAAACTCAACTTGTTCAAGCTGTCTACCATTTTTTTCTTGTTTTTTCTTTTTTTTTTTTCTTTCAATGGTGGAGGTAATCGAGAGGGGGAAAAAAAGAGTAGTTTGGGTCCAAGCTGCAGCTTTCTGAAAGTCTTCACACACTAAAGCTTTTTTCTTCCATCTCTCTGTCCTCCTCATCGCTCCCTGCTCCATATCCCCCAGAGAAGAGCTACACTACATGCATAACCTCAAACAGCTTTTCTTTCTCTCTTGTTTTTTCTTGTATCATGAAAAGTGCTATTTTAGAAGTTAAGCGCCATGAGTTCGATCCCCAAACCCAGCGTCAGTGTTTTCTGTTCTTTATCTTGATTCGTTAGCAGGTCTTTCTGCCATCGCTGCCATATTTACTCACATAGCCCCTCCTGAAGACAAAGCATTAATGAGAGGCGTGTCTTGTCCTCCTGTCTGTCTACTATAGGTCCAACAGGAAGTGGCCGTATTTGAAACCCACATCATCTGTCTCAGTTACCCTGAGTTAAAATGAGGAGAAAAGAAATCATCTAGAATCACGGATTGGCTTTTACATCATCAGTCATAATAATTTATAATATATTAAATCTGCCTTTCCCTCGCCTCTATCAACTACCCCTCCCCACTGCATATTGCCCACCCACCATCCCAAAATGAACACCCCTCTATAAATGCACAACTGCCTTTAAAACTGCCTTCAAAGTTTGAGGGAGAAGAATTTCTTTTAAAACTCAGCTTCGTCGCTTCTGCTTAGTTTGATTAGAAAAGGATAAAAACATCAGCAATGTGTTGTTGTTAGCTAAGACTAGCTAAAACTCATTTGCTAAGGCTAGCTGAAGCCTTATAGAGGAGCTAGATAATCAGCTGGATAGCAGCAGGGTTTCACATTCTGATCCTAAAAGGCTTTCATCCAATAAAGATCTCCATGAGGGGATGAGTTCACCATCACTGGTCACCATTTGGAGGACGACCTGAAGGCGGCTTTGGCATTCCAGGATCAGCAGTGAGACACTGATGGAGGCCCATGAGGTAGCATTACGCCTTAAAAACAGCTGATCCATAATCAGATTACCCCTCAACTTGTCCCTTGGCAAAAAAAAAGAGGGTTTTTAGAGCTTCCCGGGATCTGATTATGGATCAGCGTATGCAGGCGATGTGCACCTCTGACCCGTTGTGAGGTTGCAACTGGGCTTCAGAGACAGACCATAATAAGTGCATGATGCAAGGGCAACAATGCCGAGGTAACCTGGTCTGTAAGCGCCAGACCCAAAGTGTAGTGCAAAAGAAAGCAAAACAAATCAAATGAAAAGATAAAGATAGAGGAAAAGATGTCGATTATAGAAGTCAGTAGTGTCCACGAAACTCACAAACATGCATCCCTGAATGACTTGTGTGTCTTTTCTCATTCAAAAAGGACGGGTTAATGTTGCTTTCGTCCGCACAGAGATTAGCAGAATATCTTAAGGAGGAAAGAAAAGGTTTGCAGTTAAAGCGTCATGGCTACCTGGCAATACGAGAATGGGCTTTGATTCAGAACCCTGGTGAGGAATATCAATGGTATGATAAAACCTTACAGTTGGCTTCGAATGTAATAGACAGTTCACTTACCAATTTTCAGCTAGTACTCCATGAGAGAGGGGAGCAGTAAAGGGACTAATTTGTCAGTTTTTTTAAGGAGTTAATTTTCAACTTTCCCCTCATTTTTCCCCAAATTGGAATGGTCCAAAAGTCCAAACTGCTTTCATGAGCAGCAACGTTTCAGTGTATCAAGTTCAGAAAAGAGGGGGATTGGGTTTTTGGGCTGAGGATTATCAGCATGCTTGTGGAAATTTCATTAATTGTCATTTAACCAGTGTCTTTAGCTGCATTTGTTAAGCCCCTGGATATAAAAGCTAAACAAATGCTTATACAGCACCGCTCAAGCGATGCTTGTTAAAAACCATCCGATTAGTTGTTTATCTCCAGTTTGTTTTAAGAATCCTCCTCATATTATCCCTGCGTTTGTGCTCACCCAGATACTGCAAAGTAAATTGGCACAAATAAAGCCCCATCCGTTTTCAAATTACTTTAGTCATTAGACTGAGGTTTACATGTGTAAGTCGTTTAGTCGATTGGTTTGAAATTGTCATCAATCTCTTCTTTGACATTGTCCTTGAGCTCAGCAGCTGCCAGCGGCTGGCCGTTATCTCGTGGAGTTGTGGTGGGCGTGTTCTCCGACTCTGCGGGAAAATCCTGGCCTCCTGCTTCCATCTTCATCATCAGCTTGACCTTCTTCTTTGGGGGGTTCTTCAGGGTTCCCAAGCGCTCCTTGACCTTGTACTCCAAGGTGCTGTGCGGGATCCCGTACATGTTCTGAGCCTTGGACACGCTCATCTTCCCGCTCATCACTACTGCTATGGCCTCCTCCAGGATCTCACTGTTGTACTGGCGATAACGGCCCCTCTTCTTCCGCGGCTGCTTGGAGTTTGGGTCCCCTTCCGCGTCGGAGGTGGAGTACGCCGGCCCAGAACTTGAGTGGTCCAAGTCGGAACTCCAGTAGTCAGTGGCCCCATCTAACAGGCTTCCAAGGCTCCCTCCACGGCGGTTCTGCTTAGGCAGGATGGCTCTCAGCTTCCGGCTCAGGGTGTTATCCCCGTGGCCACCAACCCCAACCCCCATGGCACCAAAGCCATACAGCTCAGAGGCATGGGAGTCCCAGGAGAGATCCATGCCCCGAACTTGTGGGATTTTTAGGTCGACAGGAGGTGAGTGGCCCTGGTCTCTCTTGCCATCATTATGGTGGTGTTGAGCCTTGGAGACCTGATTGTGGTGATGGTGGAGGGAACTCTTGAAGGAGAAGGCTCCATGGTGGTTGTGGTGGTGATTCTCCAGGAATGTTGGCAGGTCTTTGAGGTCGCTGAGGGCCCCGCTCAGAGCTCCACTGGCCTGTTTTAGCTTCAGCAAGCTTTCGAGGTGGGCCTTGCTTCCCCAAAAAGAGGAGGAGCCCTTCTGGCCAAGCAAGGAGTGGGACTGGCCATGATTGAGCAAGCCGACTGACTCTAGATTAGCCAATGAAAGAGCAGCAGGCTGGCTCAGGAGGCGGTGCTTCTGGCTGAGGAGCTCTTCCTTGATACGCAGCGAGCGGGCCAGTGGAGGCTTGAAGGAGTTGGAGTTGACGTAGCTCTCCCTCAGTCCGTCCTGCAAGCTTCTCTGCAGCAGGCCATCCTCCTCATCCACCTCTGGCAGGCTCTGATCCACTTTGGGGGAACATCTGGATGAGAGAGAAAAAGAGGACAATTTAGGAACAATGTCATTTAAATTAATCATCATTTTATTTTTTACCATCCTACACACGGGGAAATGTTATCAAAACATTTTAAGATAAATCTGACCTTAAAGTCAACAGCTTTCAGTGTCTACTTACTACTACCTTTTGTCCCTCAATGACAACAAGTATCACTCATGGTAGTATTTTGTGACTTAGATTGATATATTACTATACTATACTATAATGAGGCCCACCAGGTCCTGCTTAGAAAAACAAAGCGAATCTCAGTAATTCTTGCACATCAGTCTTTCTTTTCATACAAGCAGAACATCAGTAGGCTTACAATTTCACAAAACAGTCGCAAACAAGTTGTTTTTCCACAGCCCTCAATTATTCAGCATCAGTTAGTTGTTAGTAGTGACTCTAATTGCATTCAAACTGAGGCAGCAAAAGGATGTGATAGTCATTAGGTTTTTAATCTTTGATCTCATTAAATATCAACAAATACTCTCTATGCAACTTAAACTTATTAAATGTATAATTCAGATCACATCCAAAAGGATCAAATTCAGTAATTAGCTTAGCTCTCTTTTTTCTTTTTTTTTTTATTATTATTTTTTCTCTGCATTGGCAATCTTGGGTTCACTCTGGTGTATACCAACTTACTATTTTGTTTTTTAGTGCCATGTGAAACTACTGTTTGAATGACATTGTGACTATTCAGATTTTGGGGGTGAAAAGATACGTTTTTATATAGAATAAATCAAATAAAATGTACAGTATGTAATAGTAATGTCTGCTAAGTGAATTACAAATGAAACGGCTACAGACTGGAGAAGAAGCCTCAAAGCAAGGATGCAACAACAAAAGCAATCATAATGGTTTTATCCCACTGATACTTCAATATTTCATAGCTGTGATACTTTTTTTGTAAATTTTACATTATCAGGCCGATTATTTATCTGTTCGATATATATCGTGCATCCCTAATCTTAGATAATTAAGTTGTATTGAACTGAAATTATAACAACCTGTGTGTCTTCTTGCCAAGACCCACTAGTCTAAAAGCAATCTCACAATTCAATATTTCCAATAAGAAAAAAATGTCTCTGCTGCTGTAACATATGCTTACATGCAAAGTGCCGCCACTTGAGATGCTGCAGCCAGTGTCTCCACTGCTAAGTAACTATAGCAACAGTGAAAGGGCTCTTTAAAAAAAAATGCTCCCTTAGGTTTAAAATAACAGGAAATAGCTTGTCAAGTCAGCAGATCGCATGGGGGAGAAAGAAAACTTGAGGGTGTCTCTCCATGGAGACGTATTCGGGTGAGCTACAGTGCAACTGACTTTGCGATGTGGGGAGTCCACAGCAGGGGCTTACAGACAGATTACCACAGTGGGCGGTCTTGGGCACGTTGAAAACAATACAGGGTTAACGAGAAGCTTCTGAGTCTCCACTCGAGTCTACACTTTAATAGAGCGTTCAGTTACAGTAAGCATACAGTCATCAGGGAGGCTGCACCAGACAGTAATGGTGGGTCTGAGGATTCGATGTGAGCAATGATTTGAGGAAATGAAAGGAGCAAAGAAATACACATCGTGATTGTTTGAGCATCTGGGTGTATGATCTGTGTTCCCAGAACAACATTGAGTGAGTACTGAAGCTCAAGTGGTTTATAAAAAAAAGAGTGTAGTTTTACACTGCAGCCATTACTTACTTTAGTTAAATGTTTATATCTAAGCATTTTATTTTAGAAGCTCTCAGTAGATTGAATGTATTTAAACAAATAGACAGTCAAGGGACAAATCTTCAACCAAAACTAATTATCCTTTTTTGCTTGTAGCTCCTAAACAGCTTGTGATCAACCAATTAAAAACAGTAAAATTATCAATTACAATAACACTTTTAAATCAAATACCATGTGAAATCCAAATAATAAAATCATATACAGACTAAAAAATAAGAAAATTATTTTTTTTGTGTGTGTTTTTTTTGCACAAAGGCCAGTAACCTGTAATGAACACACAGACCTGGTGTGTGCTTTTTGGATTGTCTGCCTGTCAAAGATGAATGTGTGTTACTGGGGGTGGTACTGTAGGGTCCGCCTCCTCCTGTAGTTAATATTACATGACCCGATCATTAGGCACTCCCGGTGAGGCTCGTGGCCTTAGGGCCTTAGAACCCTGAGGCAGGAGACAGAGTTCTGTCCTGAGGGGATTAAGGTGCTGTTTCTAATTTTGCTTTCAGTCCTTTGGAAATACTCCACCGTGCGTATTTTAGCAGGTAATATCTTGTTGTGTTAAGAGTAAAAAAAAGAAACCTTACGTGTCTGTAGAAAAGATTTTGCTGAGCATATTTCTTTTTTCTTTTTTACATTTCTTAGTCTGAGAGATCACCGTCTCCTCAGCGTCTGTCTACACATTGACCCCTTTTAAATGGAGACTTCCTTTTCTCCAGGAAACTGACAGTTCCTGGGAACATTGAAACAATAATGGTGACCTCACTCTACTTGAATTGGTCAAAACAAAAAGACTCATGAATAAAATATTGCAAATGTCTTTTTTTTTTTTAGTATGTGAATGCCTTTACAGTTCAGGAATGTCCTTCAGTGTTTTTTTCTTCCATTTCAACAGCAAATGTTTCATCAGGTTTATCACAACTTGGGTATTAGTTTAATATTTTTGGCCATCATTTCTATCAGTTATGATAACACTGTACTCACTTAGGTACCTGCTGAGATCAGCTGCCAATTCAGTGAAAATAAGAGCCAAAGTGTGAAAGACTAGAAATATCCTTTAAAGCCCCTGCCAGATGCCAGGTCCATAACTGAAAATCTGTGGCTGCTCTTGATCCATTGATACATTTTCTTCCAGTTAGGGTTAGATTACAAACTAGTGTGGTAAACACTGGACTTGTTTGATAGCTCTGTATCTCGGCAGCATTACCTTTCAACAGTAAGAAAATGCATGTGTTGGCCGCTTGGGATTTGTGTTAACTGTTATATCGATGCTAAACTTATCAAACCTCAGTTCAGAGAGTAACTGAAGGTGTATTTGCGGCTCGATCAAAGAATCACTGCCCACATGGTGGGCGCAGGTTTTCTATGCCCACAACTGCCACCACTGCGTCCTCGCCGCAATCAAGCGCTTGGGGCTGAGTATTGAACCTCTACTAATCCATCTTTGACCTACAGATCAAAAGTATTCCTGGAAATGGCAACCACGATTAGCGTCGATTGTTTATTCCCTCTTGATGCAAGAAAAGTACGATGGATACAGATTCAAACATGACTTCAAGGCAGAAAACATGGTCATCAATAAATGATTGGGCTGCAATGCCGAGAATTGTCAATAAAGGCACTGACTTCTAGATGAAACGAGAAAAGTAGTCACAGCCTCCGTCACGTGTTTCACACACATTGCCATTGAACTCTCACTCTGGGGTTGGGGGGGTGGTGGACGTGGGAGGAGTCTAAATTATAAATACCTGTACACAAGTATGTATAGCCTTGCCATGGGATTGATGGCAGCTCATTGATCGATCAGCTGAGCCAAACCAATAAGTAAGATATGGAAGGTGGGAGGCGTCGGCAGATCTTGCTCGCGGACGATCACGGGGGAATTAAAGTATGCGCCCACAAATGTAGAGAGGCCGAGCGAGGGCACGGCCCTTCTAAGACCTGCAGAGCTTCGCTTTACTGTGCTCGTGAAGGTATTTCTCTTTAAGCCAACTCCTACCTACCAACAGGTAGTGGTTAGACTTTCTACGACGTCTGAAAGTTTATCTTTGTGAGCAACTTATTGTAAATATAACCGTGTTCAATAGAGCCGCTAGTATTTCTTTCCAAGTTTGATATGTTAAAACAGTGATGTTTATCGTATAGACTGTGTGAGATTTTATCACTTACTCTTCCAGCAAAGTTGTGATTAAACCCATTAAACCAACCCAATATAATAAAAGTTTAAATGGTTTTACACTTTCAGTAGTTTGTAATAAGCACTTGCAGAGAGTCAAACACTGTAAACATAAAATCTGCTGTGTGGCCAATTAAAACAGATATCTGCAACAGCTTGTGTGTATTTACAGGACAGTAAGTAAAGTACACTCGGATGGGAGTCAAGGATCAGAACTCTTGAGAGCAGTTCCAAATTGTCCAAACTGTTGGTTTTTCCGTTCAATTTATAAAAACAATTAAGTCAAACTTCTGCGTCTGTGCTGCTGGAAACTAACAACACGTAGAAGTCCTGGCGGAGAGGAAGAAATGGTCCAAAGCGTGGCTTTATTTCAACTAGAGAGATGACAACAGGGCTGATCGTAATGTCAGTAAAATGATATTTTCAGCCCTTCCCAGGATGAATATCCATTTATATTTACATCAGCACCACACAGGCAGGGTTAGCAGATTTTTTTTGGACGAAGAAAACCGAAATGAAAATGAATGCTGTAAGAGTCTCTCATTTTTAGATGATAGACAGATGAAATCTCACCAATTCCCACCCCTAAACTCAATTTTGCATTTTCCAGTGAGGCATGAGCAGAGGTGAACTGAATGCTTACAAATGTCATCATGTCTCTTTTTGGTGCTGCTGCTACACAGCAGTGGAATTACTGTTTTGCTCATCTTTACTTCATGCATCTTTTATGAGAATGTTCAAGGATCTTCCTGGTGCTTCTGCATGCTTTCTCCCATTTACCACATTTGACTTGAAGTCTTTTACAAGCTGCTCTGTGGTTGGGTTGAAATTTGCTGTTTGCAGTAATGTGCATGCATTTGCTGTGAGAATGTCAGACTTCACAGACTTTAATGTATTGTTTAATGGAAGAAGCAACTACTGTCATATTTTTGTTTATTTCCCTTTTTATTTTATACTTTTGCTGGCAGCATTTTACAACCCAAGTTTCGGATGTCGAGTCATGTGGAGTAATTTGTCCAATAAGCATAGCTATCTAGTTGTTGTTGTTAGCTAGTTGGCTAGATGTTCATCCAGCGCAGATCTGCTAGAAAATGAGGTGACGTGAAGTTTTGAAACAGAAGTAAGAGGACATTAAATACTGAAATCTTCACCACTCGCCTGAAAAGTCGATTGTGGACACCTGCAAGATTGATCACGTCTAAAACCGTCAGATCGCCTAACCCTTGCTACTCCACAGTTGTACATTTGGGATGTCCTATATCAGAGCTATTCATTTGATAAGCAAAAATAATCTATAGAAGGCTGTCTTATCAGAGCTACTTCAGGAAATGTGTACAGTGTACTGCGTCAAGTGTCTCTTCTCAGTTTGATTTATTTTAATAGTTTTAGAGTTGTTAAACAGTGAAACTATCCAGTACTTTACAAGAACAAAGTATAGAAAAGTTGAAGCCTGTCTTGGATGGTTGTCATCTGCTTGTGAAGTCGATATTTGCTGGCGAAGAATGAAGCTTGACCTGCAGTTTGGCATTCATATACGGTCCTGAACCCGAATCATCACCTCAGGCCAAACCTCCACACAGCATTAAGACTGACACGTGCTCTCTGGGAGGTGCAGTGCAGAAACACAACAGCACTGACTGCTTTAACCTCTCCAGTGTTGTTTTAGGCACATGACTGCGCCGCTCCGCTAACAGAGGCCAGTTCCACTAATCCTGTTGTCTTACCCTTTGACCCCAGGCGCAGGAGAGAAGCCGGGGAAGGCCTTGTGGCTGCCAGCGCTGTGGTTCTTCTTGGTGGAGAGGTCCAGGACGCCATCTGAGGGTAAAATCACACAGGAAAAAAAGAATAAGAAGGAGATTCAAGCACAAACACATCGAATCTTATTCAGAGCATTTCTGCTCACATACCTCTATGAATTTGTGTTGTAAAATGTAGGTTGGTCATTTTGTACGTTTGTTAAGCAGTAGTGAGATGGATGTCAGACTCAGAACTGGCCTTACTGGGTAGGTACGTGTACTTACAAGGACTTTGACTCCAGTTTACATTGCTCTCAGTGTACTACACACTGCTAGGAATGAGTACAGCAAAAACTGAGAGAATGAGATAAAGAAGGACTTTTTAAAAATGTTAGCAAACATTAGCAATTTGCGCTTAAAAATGCAAGTTGAGTGAGTTATGTGAAGCACGCGACTTAAACATCCGATGAAGCAACAGAAATGACATATTTCCGTCATGTTTTATGCACGTTTTTTGTTCGTTTATTGTAGTTTCCTGCGAGTTCACCCATCACAGCGTTCCCCCGTGTTAGTCTTTTAACGACGCTAAAAATGTGTAAAATTTACCTCATTTCCCTCCACAGCGAGAGATCACTGCTGTCGATCTGTTCATTAATGAACTGCATCTAATACACGCCAACAGCTTCGGCAACTTCTCGTGTTTGTGCGAGTCTGCATATGTCAGACTCACACTTCCGTTTTTTTTCCTCATTCTGTGGCGAGCTGACGAAAAAAGACTTGAGATATCCTGTGTGCTTCAGAGCAGGTGGAGTCTCTGTGACACTTCAGCAATGAAGTCTGGGAAATATGGGAACATGCTGTGTGTGAAATCTCAGTTTATTTGTGAATATGTTTGTCAGGCAAATCAGGTCACCGAGCACGCACGGAGAAAGACACATCATCAACGGAAATTCAAGTGAAAATGAGTTTAAACTGAGCTGCTCTTTTGAAAAATCAGATTATATTACATTTGAAAACAAAATATTGAGCTTTATTAGTATTAAACTCTGACTGTGCAGCTCATTGTTTTTTTCTTTCATGACTTGAGAGCTCTATTACATGATTAGGACGTGAAGTAACCCTGAAAGATAGAGTATGGATAAGATATTATTCCTGTCTGATGGTGTAACTTTTCATAAAGCTCCTAAATTACTGCTTTTTTTAAAGCCTGAGATTGAAGAACATGCAGCATCTACACACAAACATGCAAACATATACCACTAAATTCATGAACAGACTTTGTGTGCGTCTCTCTGTGTGTTTCGCTGGTGTAATCCCGAGAGTGCCGCTGACCTTCTGACCCCTCTAACCCACACAACCCTATATGGGCATAGTACTCACTAATCTTCAGGGATTTTTGATGTTTAATCGGACAAAAAAAGAAAACATGAGGTGATATTAAAATGAAAAACAGAGTGACCGTACAGCCCAGAGACGGAAAAAAAATAATCTAGTCACGTTTATGGTAGTACAGTATACACAGCACACACACACCAAAGAACATGTGTGTATTTTGGCTCCAACATGAATCTTAGGGATGACGGCCATGATTAATTATGCATAACAAGATGCACTCGTGAGGTTCTCTGAGCTGAACACGTAAATTAGCATCTACATTAAACTGAGCTTTCAGTTTGGATCATCAAAATCAAACAAAGGATCGGCGATTCTCCCAGAATCCCGCCTGTCTAAAGGGGAAAACAACACTCTGAAGGGTTGGAGAGTATTTTTCTTGCTAATCTTTTTTATTTTTTTAGAATAAAATCAAGCTGCTGTTGTAAAATGTTGAAAAAATACCTGCGACATAGCTGTCAGTGCTGAAAAAATCTATATAATCAAATAAGATATGGAGTCATGACCTAAAAGTCAAAAGTCAAATCGAACAGGGGATTTAGAGAATCTTGTACTATCGTAAAACATCGTATTATGATATAACTTTTGATTTAATGTCTTCATTTTTATGTTCAAATATTTTATGTTCTGTCATTAATTTATTTTCTGTTACTAATGTTAATAATTGTTTAGTAGGAAGTCAGACTCATTCAGCATCACAATTAGCCAAAGAGTCACTGAAAGTCTTAGCTGTGATGCTAATTCAGACATCACCGGCCTGATGTGGGTCCAATTTACTGGAACAAAGAAAAATAAAAAGGAAAATCTATAAAGATTGAGAAATAAGATGTTTAGTGGTTAACAGCCCTGACATAAACTAAACATAACATCATCTTAGGAAACAGTTGGCTCTTTGTGTCCACCTGTCCAGGATTCACTCCGCCTGCTCACCAGGCGGTCTCTATCTGTGTCCGTCTGCTGGCTGGTAATGCGGGTTGATCAGAGCTTGAAATAGGTGCCTGCTGCTGTTGGATACAGGTTTGATTAGAGAGCTGAGACTGAACCAAACGGTAAAAGTGCCATAACACCAAAAGAGGTTTAAAAACACTCCGTAGAGTAGCAGAGCCCTGTTGCTTCGTCACCTGATTCATTATTAATGTAAATATATTGAATAGTGAGCATTAAAAATGTAATTTTCTTCCTGAAATTACATCTACTGTGTAATTTAAATGAGTGCGTGCGTGTATATGATCCAGCTTTGAGGATAATCTGAGTCAGAATTCGTCTAAAAGGTGTTCGTGTGTGTGTGTGAGAAGGAGAGGGAGGGAGATAATGTGCGAGCATGAGGTGGATGTAATGCCTAAATCTTTTTTGTAAAAAATTAAGGAGGCTTACTGTAAGCAGATTCCAAAAAGCTGGTATTAAAGTGGGGGACCAGTCACACTGTGGTGACGGTTGAAACAGCGAGCTGTCGCATCAACCCTGCAGCTCGCTCTGCGAGCGAAACGCAGACCCCCTGCTGGTTTGGTTTGATTAAACGTAGATTGAGCCCTGAGCTGCATTTCAGAGCTCAGTATAGTGCTGCAGACCCGATCCAAAAGATGACGGCTTTTCAGTGAGCCGTTCACGGGGCCCGATCTGTATGTGATGGTTGTGAGTCTCTTCGTGCAGTCGTCCGTCTTTGAATAATGTCAAGGTGGTGAAACATTTTGTGAACATTTGATGTGTAACTCTTAACTACAGATGTTTGTTGTCCAGAAAAGAAATGAAAATACCTTTTTAGATTCATAAACTGGTCCTGAACAAGGCAATGGACCACATGAATATTCAATACCATGATTAGAAATGGGGAATGCTGACTTTCTCCAAACATATTGAGAAGACACCTTATATATTTTTTTAAATATATAAGTTGGGTTAGACTTGCAGCTGTCATATTTAAGGTCGGGTTAAGACTCCAAAGAATTAATAGGAGTCAATAGTCTGATAGGTGAGAAAAACGTGTGTGTGTGTGTGTGTGTGTGTGTGTGTGTGTGTGTGTGTGTGTGTGTGTGTGTGTGTGTGTGTGTGTGTGTGTGTGTGTGTGTGTGTGTGTGTGTGTGTGTGTGTTGCTCTCACCCTGCTGGCTGGGCTCTGGATCTTCCTGGTTCTTTTTAACGGAGAGGTCCAGCGGGCCGTCCTGGTCGGCCATGAGAAGCTTGCTGAGGACGGGGTTCTGTGCAGAGGCAGCAGCCGTTCCTCCTCCTCCACCATTACTGGCTCCTGTACCGTTGCTGCAGGCGGGAGCTGAGGCGGCGGCAGCGGCGGCGGAGGTGGGGCTGAGGCCCGGCCCTGGGGTCGGGGACGGGGAGGAGGAGGCAGACGATGGAGGGGAGCTTGGCGCGGGCAGGGGTCCTCGCGGGGAGCTCGGGGCCAGAGACGCCACTCTCGGCAGGCTTTGGTCCTTCATGATGCCGTTGGGCAGGGGCGAGTCGTCCTGAGTAGTTTTTGAGGTATATTCGGCAGCGAACTGGCGGATCATTCGCTGCATGATCTCACGAGCCACTAGAGGAATGTGAGGTTCTGAGAAACTTGGGAGGTCTGCAGAGAAACAAAACACAGGACCAAACATGTCAGCATCCCGTCCTCCAGGAATTTGGTCAGTCATTGCTACGTTTGCCAGTTTATTTATCCCATTTCATCCTGAATATGTAATCCTGATGCTATGCTGAAATAATCCAAAAATCACTCGGAAGCAGCACTTAATCCGGCCTATTGACCATGATGGAAGCACCATGATATCAGTGCATCCTGCAGATTATCACCACTGTCTACAGCGTCTCACACTTGACTACTTGTTTCTTTTCTCTGTTTTTTTATCAGTGTAAATTGAGTAGTTTACTGTTGGTTGGACAAAAGTATCAACCTGAACACATTGCCTGGGGCCTCTGGGAAATTGTAACATCAGAAATAAAAACATTGACTGTAACCATAGTGGAAAGATTAATAGCATGTGAAGGTAAGTGTTAGCTGCAGCCCTACTGTCATCTACAGTAGAGACTTCTTGAATTTCACAGCAGTTTTTATTCTGCAGCTCGTTAGTAAGGAGTTAACAATACAATGTTATGAAGATTGTGATTATTTTAAATGTTTAGTCAGATGTCATCTACAGGAAGAGATGCTTCTTTATCAGATGGTAGTGATCACATGATGCCTTTCTGTAATGCACTGTACTGTCAGATATCCTATCATACCATATATTATCTCATCATCTCGAAACAAATCAAATTAGCAGCTTGCATTTGTGCTTTTTTATCACTAATCAGTTCCATTTACATTATTATATATCCATACTTTACTACCAGCGTTTCCCCTCGGTTTGTGGAAGGATCTGAGTGTCCTTCGCTTTAAATAAAGAATAAGCAATTCCACATCATTTTGGACCACTGTAATATATCTGTGCAACTTAATAAAATATACAAACAACACACCAAAAGCTTTAATATTAAACTTGCTAAAGGAGTCCACTGGGGACCAACTACAACCGTTGGATCTGGGAATAGTAATTTAGAGCTGGTTTGATGCTCTTCACATTGATTTTACGTTCATTAAATAAGCCTGATAATGGAACGGAAAACGCTGAGCGCAGTGAAACAGACGACATAAATAAAAGACCTGTTTCAAAGTGCAACAAGTGGCAGGACAGCACTGAGAGTCTGTGAGAAAACACAGATGTCAAAAATCAAACTGTCCATTATCCCCCGCTGCGACAAAACAAACCCACTTCAAACGCTCGTCATTGATCTCATTTGTTAATACACATCGAGCAAAACAGCGACAGTGACGACACATTTGTTATTAATGCATTAATCTGGCGTTGTCCCAGATAAGTCAACTGCACTTATCTCTTTACAACCAGCATCTACATTATTTGGATACATACATGCGTGCGACTGAGTCGGACCCTAAATCCTCCGAACAATACATTAGCCAAAAAAAATCTAATCCCACAGCTATACTGAAATAATCCCAAAAAAGAATCACATATATTCCATACAGCACTTAATCCTGCCTATTGAGTAAGGCTAAGGCTCCATAATGTCAGTGTTCAGCAGTTACATGCTGGTATTTTCCAGCACATCTGCTTTCCCAGCATGCCTGGGAACTCAGTTATTTTCAGTTTTTTTTTCCAATTATCGCCTAGTTTTCTCAACTCATTTGTAATAGTTCTGGGTGTTTCATAGCCTGATTACTGTCTCATCACATCGTGAACTCCACACTACAGAAGCAACGAGGGTTACCAAGTAAATGTGTGACAAATACTGTAAAACCACCGATGATCTATCGCGCTCCATTTGAACTTAACTCCCTTGTGGGCAAACAACAGCCCGAGGCCTCAAGATTAAATGCGACTTATTTATTTTGCAGTTCTGAAAAACTTATCAAGCACTGTAACAGTGAAGAATGTTATCAAAACAAAATGTTTTCAAAAAGTGTTTTACAGATGATTTAAAAACCGCTATGACAATTAACACTGGAAATGCCAGACGTGAACAAAACACTGGAGTCAAACATGCAAGAAAACAAAGAGGCAAAAACAAATAATGTCAAAGCCTGTTTGTTCTGAGAAAAAAATGTCCTCCCTTTAGTCGATGTTTGATAAAGACATGAAACTTACAAGAGTGTTTAAACAACAATCTGTTCAACGTTTTGGATGATAGTGGAGTCAGTCTTGTGATTTGTACTGATCAAACTGAACTTGAAAAATCACAAAATCAAGGAAATGCACTAACTACCACAGCACTTTTATTCTACATGTATTCTGAATACTTTTTATCTAAGTTTATCTTGTGTTTTAAATCTGATGTTTTTATGTTTATAACCACAGGCTGCTGTAAAGCTGTGTCACAGACCTCTGTGTAGGAGTTGTTGCCATTTGTTATTTGTGATAGATTGCTTAATCCCTTGTTAATGTTATTTGACCTAAACATCGCACTTAGTAATCCCTGCCACTGAAATGATCCTGTTGACATGGCGATAAAAGAGCTTAACTACCTGTTAGCAATTAACAGATTCTCAGAGTTGTTCTGGTATGGAGATACACTGTGTGGCCTTTGCCCACTCTGCAACAATCAAACAGGCTTGCCGTGTATGCTAAGAAAAAACCCAGGGAGCGGATTAGTCTGCTGGAATTGTGCCCTAATTATGCAGCTCCATTTTGACAGGTGCAGGTTTCATGCTGCAGTGACTTGCTGGGATAAGGCCCGTTGTGTAACACTACCGGCTCGCGCAAAAGGTACACAAGAGGTCTCGGCTCGCTACAACAAAGCAGAGTGATTTGGCAACCGCATTTTTCCTGAAGCATTTCCTCCAGTAGCTCAGGAATTCAGCCGTCCACCCTGAGAGAGGAAGCTTCATGACGGACGCAAATGGCTGCAGCGCAGCACACATGGGTCATGTGTTAACGTGTGTTGATTTGCTTTGTTTATTTCTCATATGTTTTGCAAGACATGGAAAAGGTCGCCGTCTTTGCAACAAGAATCAAAGTTTGATCGATGATACTTGAAATAGTACATTACTTTATAAAGCTGAATTTAAAACGCAACAACTTGAGAATAGGAGGTGTTTCAAAATGCCTGCCGCAATCAAGAGAAAAACAATATTTTGGATGATTTGTTTTTAAGCGAGTTTTGCAACTTTCTGTCAGCACAAGAAAGGAGTCATTATGGTGCATGGACCTGCATTTCTATAGCGCTTTTTCCGGTCTGCTGACAGTGTATGAATGTGTGTGAATGAGTGGATGTGACAAGT
The DNA here is from genome assembly GCF_040436345.1 of Pagrus major. NCBI lineage: Eukaryota > Metazoa > Chordata > Actinopteri > Spariformes > Sparidae > Pagrus > Pagrus major. Next base: position 5,108,367 of record NC_133215.1, on the reverse strand, counting down.
TTTGTAAAGAGCTTTGAGCTGACGGCAGAAGCGGCTCATCAGGTGCAAGTATCTTGCTTCAACGTGCAGCTGAGGAGCCGGGGAATCGAACCAGCGATCTTCCGATTGTTGGACTTCCTGCTCTACCTCCTGATCTACAGCCGCCACTGGAAGTGCAAATGCTAACAAATGCTACCGGATGCCTGTTTACATTCTTTAATGAAGCTAGTCCTAAGGGCAATATTTTAATTGACTTGGCTCTGTTGCATAGCTGCTTTATCTTGGCAGGTAAAAAGCAAACATTCTGTCTGCTTTGACTGTATCTGTGACCCCGTTTGAGTTTTAATACAGCTGATTGCACCACATGACTCATTTATGTCTTTATGTTTTGTTTGTCAGACATCAGCGCAAATAGAAACTAGAATGGCCCTCAGTCCTGTAACTCAACAACCCTGTTTCAGTGTATACATTGTAAACCACCCCTACCTGCTTAACAATAATTTAAACTTGCCCTACAATGCAATGTTAAAGAAAGTGAGAAAAAATTCCTGCCTCTGTCCCTTAATAGAGAGATGAACTGACACCCCTACCGGTGGACCTCATGGGTACATACAATAGTCAATGGAGAGAGACATAATTTTTGATCCTGTTTAAATCGTGCCATGAATTACAAATATAATGTTGCAGTTTGTCTTCAGGAGAGTAAAATATCATCTGGTTTCATGTCAAACCGCTCAGTGAACCACACGTCTCACTCAACGTACATCGCCAACACCAACATGGCCGCCGCCTCGGCACAGAAAACAGCATTAACAAAAGGTACAAATCACAATAAATCTGCTCATATTGACAACTGCAGTTATGTGAAAGGAGAGTTGGTCACTTCTGTGAGCTGCTAATATACAGGAGCAGCTCTACAATGTTTAAGTTAGGGGTTTTGGTGAGCGTCCGACGACTGTCGCTTGTGCTTACGTATTTTCACGGTCTTATATTTGATTAGTTTCATGACAAACTGCAACTTTCTCAAGTTGAACGTATATCTTTTTACATTGACAAACATCATATGTGTGATTCATGGCAAAATTCAAGCACGATCAACACTGTATCTGACTCTCAACCTTGACTACTGTACAAATTCTTGGGGCGTGACAAAGTTAATAAACAGTTATGTGGTCTGTTTTGAGACCCATCCTTCATCCAAGTTTTATGGAAATCTGTTTGGTATTTTTTGTGTTATCCTGCTGACAACCACATAAACCGACACAGATGAAAACATAACTTGGCGGAGGTAAAAATGATTACACTGATCTTCTGCGAAATACTAACAGCATCGTCAGTCACGCCTGGTTTGTAACATCTAGCAGATTGAGCACTTGTTTTAACAGTGTTTATGAGCCTCACTACGTGCTGACAGGTCCGTTACTGTATTAAATGGCAGGGTGAGTGTGTGTTTGTGTGTCTCATCACGCTGCCTGTGTGGCTGTTCCTCTGTCTATATATGGCTGCTCCACAGGCAGCTTTGCCTGTGTGAGGGAAGCCAGATTGATTGGGGCCAGGCATTGATTGAACAGACATCTGCTTCCTCCCTCTCTCCCTCCCGGAAAAAAAACACAACACAAGCGACAGTCTATCAGGCTCAGCTCTCCTCACAAAATAGCTGCCTGCCTCAGGACAGAACATGATCCACTGCCAGTTTGGAGGGGATGATGGCAACTCAGCAAGTATTCTGACTGTGAATGGGAGCTGATTTGAGGCGTGCACCAAAGCTGACAGTGCATTTAAATACAGGCTCTTTTAGTTTGGGTTACACAATGACATAAGCATGTCATCGGTTGTTAAAGGCCTCAAAATGAAAAATCCGCATTTGCCCAAATGCTGCTATGACAGGACTATAAGACGGCTCTTAAATCATGTGCATGCCTCACCAACCGTTCACCTAGTTTTCTTATTTTTCCCAGTGAATGTGTACATTTTCAAAAGCATTCTTCGTCCGCATCTGCCTGTTGGCTAGGATTCTCATTTTTACTGCAAATGTAAACTGGTTATCAGTCTTCCTGATTGCTAATAATTAGGGCTGCAAGATATGGTAAAAGCCAAATCATATTTATTTTCATTTCATTTTTCATTTTAACAGATATTGCAAGGGCAATATGATTCACGATTAGTAGGAATGAGCTTTTTGGCATCATCATTTTCATTTTCACTGACAAACTATTTAATGTGTGATAATGATGTGACATTTGTCGAGGTGAGACAAAAAAAAAATGTTTTCTTAAATCTGGGGAACAAGACTCGCATCCTGGGCATCTCTGCAGCACTACTGTACTTCATCATGATGAGATTTTGTCACACATTTTACTTTTATCAAAAAAATTGCATGATCTTTTGATTTGGATATTGCATTTTCCCATAATTCAATTATAATTAGATTAATTTTGCAGCCCTACTAATAATCGGTATCAGCCGTGAAACAAAAAACACATCTTCAATCCTAGCATACAGTCAACTGCTATGGCAAAACTCACTTCCCCTTTTCTGAACTTCCCATCATCCCAGATTCAGCGCTAGTTTCTCGGCATCAGTTCTTGCACGCCATGTAAAATAACCTCCTACGGTTTCCCACATGGCCCCTCATAGTAATGATGGCACTCTTAGTACAGGTCGGAAAAGTGGGTCGGCCTCTCTGGCCCAGATCTTATCTGATTTAGGGTCTACCTGGAGGGTAGAAATGTCTTTGTTCCAATTGTAAAACTTTAAAAAGGGTAACATATGGCGTCCCTCAGGGATCGATCCCTGGTCCCCTTTATATCCAAACTGCACAAAAACTACTTACGTTAACCTCCAACAGAGACTTGAGTCCCTGATCTGATTATGTGTAGCAAAGTCCTCGACTTGTGCACGATGCATAGTTTTCCACAACTCAATGACACTTTAGTTCCCGCTCCCACTTTAGTTTTAATACCTGTTAAGTTCACATCTTTGTAATCATTAATGTGCTGCAACGTCTCCGATCCACCTTACAAAACCCTGAAGATTTACTGAAGATATTACAAAGTACAGCAGGCCAGAACTGTCCACATGTAGACGCACCAAAGCCAATAAAGTTTACTTAATGCAGATGAGATCATTCTCACTACTTTCACTTTATGATGTAAAAGGATAACAAGAACATTCGACCCTGTTTGATTTCGGTGATCATGGATAGGAGAAGATGAAACTATGTGATTTTTGATCATTGGAGATAATGTCCAGTTGTATTGTGATTAATAGCAATATAAAGCAGATCTTCTACTGTGGTCAGTTCTATAATTTTTCCATTACTTTGCATAACAAAGAGCTTTTCTACTCCTTAAAAAATTATTAATTGTAAATGGTCTGGTTTGAAATCCATTTGGGGATCCAAAATAATTAAATGCAATAAATGTCTGAAATATACAATACACTGTGGTATTGTATTCCCCTTATAGGGATCATTTATGTGAAATCCCCTTATATTTACTGATTTCCCTGAAGAATTAACCAAATTTTCTGAAATACACCTCTGGACATTCTAAGATATTCCAGATATCTAAGACCAGAGGGAATGTGAAATGAGAAATGAAGTGACTGATGAGGAGTGTGTGTGTGTGTGTGTGTGTGTGTGTGTGTGTGTGTGTGTGTGTGTGTGTGTGTGTGTGTGTGTGTGTGTGTGTGTGTGTGTGTGTGTGTGTGTGTGTGTGTGTGTGTGTGTGTGTGTGTGTGTGTGTGTGTGTGTGTGTGTGTTACCTTTTCTGTGGAACACAGCATTGAGGAAGTCTTGGGCCTGTCTCTCCAGCCGGCTGATCCGAGACTGCTCCTGTTTGAAGTCTTCACAATCCGACAGCACCTGGCTGCCTCCACCGTTCTCTCCGCTGTGCTCCTGCAGAGACGAGCACAAATGCATGAGTACTGTCAAAAAATAATAAACCCTCATACACCAATCCCTCCGTCCACCATCACATCCAGCTGTAGCTGCTCATGGTTCTGCTCGGCTCTCCGGTGCCAATAGAAGATGTGTTGGAGCCGCAGACTTTTCCATCCTTTTAATCTCAAAATGGTCAATTTTGCTCCAAGCCAAAAACTGAGTATAGTGATTTTTTTTTCTTCCCGATAAGAGAAGGTGGTCTCTGCTCATAATGAAACATGTTGTGGCTTCACTGCAATCTGCAATTGATCATTTATCTTTGTGAGACTTTAGACTCAGATTCCTAGATATCCACATTTTTAATCACAGGGCTTCAAGTACCGATTATTATTTTTATTGATTAAAAGGTGCTATTTGTAAGAAAATATTGATTTTTGAGTCTCAATCCTAACTCGTCAAAGCCTGACGCGTCAGGATGGCAGCTGACCCGTCCTACAATCCCAAAGCGTCATTATTTGACAAGTTGGGAATTAGACTCAAAAATCAACTTTTCGTACAAATAGGAGCTTTTAATCTGTCAATTACCTTTTATCTTGTTTGATTAATCAATAATGGTGAAATCTTCAGTTGAGTTGACCAATCAGAGCAGACTGGCCTTAAAGAGACAGGCACTTAAAGAAAAGTGTTCAGACATTGTTTTTTTAACATTGAAGCATCAAAACATTTTCTAGCAGAAACGCCCCAAAAAAGCATGAAGCTTCAGTGATAAATCGTTTCAGCACTCCATAATTGTTCTGATTGACGATCATACTTGATATTAACAACTACAGAGAAAAATGACAATTACTAATGCCCCTGCAAGTTTTAAGATGATGTTTTAAATATGTATGTGTTATTTTAGGAATGGGACACACACAAATAAATCCTGATCAGTCTACTGTGATAAGTGGTTCGTAATTTTGGTTTCTACTCTCACAAACTGCTGTGAAGTCTCATTTTGGGAAGGGGAAGGATAATTAGGCTTCAAATCATGATGAATGGGGAGAAGTGGTGGCAGGACAGCTCACTTCTCTATTGAGGTGCCATTGTTGTAGGCGGGCCTCTTCGAGCTGACAGCCAATAGAACGGCTCCCTCTGGGAATCCGAGGTATTGAGTCTGACGAGACACGGGTCTGCCAATGAGAGATTATTAAGAAAGAAACAACCACTAAGAGGGAATGTGAAGGAGGGATTACCACCACTGTTAGCTTCACTTGTAATGAGCGTGTCTCCGTTGTCTTTACAACGCTAAACGGGGATTTTGTGTGTGTGTTTGTGTGTGTGTGTTTGCCTCAGTTGCAGGAGACAAAGCAACAAACGGAGATGATATGAGTGTGTTTTTAAGGCTTTCATTATTCCATCCTCTCTTTATTTTTAACCCCCTCAGCTCTCTCTATCTGCTGGCAGTTTGCATGGCTCCAGATCAATGAATCAATGGTTCCCGCCCACAGAAGCTCCTCTGGCATTTCACAAACAAGCAGAGGGTAATAACAGTGAGACAGAGAGAGCTTTCAAGCCCTAACGGATGAATAAAAGATTAAAAAAAAGCGTCGAGTGTGGAGAGGAATACAATTAAGGCTGCTGCAAAATTTGTGCGAGTATTTGTGATGGTTTGCACACTATGAGTGGCTAACTCATTATTGACCAGTCAGACAACACTGCTGAAAAGACCTGCAGTAATCCCTGCTAGGCTTTGTTTAATTGAATTTGCTCTGTTGATTGATTTGGATTTTTTTTCTTTGTTAGTGTATATTTTACATACATGGACGATGTCAGTGAGTGTTGTAGCATCGTGCTGTAGCATGGCTTTTATTAGCATGGGCATAGAGACTGGAAAAGGGAGCGCAGGGACGGAGAGACAGATGGGGGTTGATGAAGGGGGTCGGCGGTGAGGCAAGGATGTTTTTTAAGAGACAGATGGCCGACCTTGGAGGTCAGACCGAGGTCACATTGAAAAACAAGCAACGGCCTACGGAGGGAAGGACGCCCCCTCCTAACTTCCTTCCCACCCTCATTCACTTGCTCAATCACATCCCAAAAATAAATTAGGAGATGGAAAACACAGACAAGAGGTCCTTGAAAAGTATTGGAAAGTTTAAACATGTAGAACTGAAAGACGGTCAAAAGCTCCAGAACGAGCATGTAAGTGGACCTCGACATTGTCGACCTGTGAGAAGAAACTCCAGACTAAAAGCAACAGACAGATGTTTTTTATTTCCTCTATTTCTAAAAATAAATCTTAAAAATTTAATTAAATCCGTGCACGTTTTTGTTTTTTTAATGAACCACCTTTATTGAACAGGCAATTAGATCAAAGAGTTAATTAATAGCCACAAGTGACTGATCCATCTGTCATTACTGCTGCCCACCTAACACTGCATTTGTTTGTTTTCTAAATTAATCAGTTTTTCCTCTTTACCCACATGTACCCTGTGGTGCTTCAGACACACCACTGTGGTGATGACGAGGGCCCACGTCTGAATCAAAAGGGGGGCGCTGCACCCCCCGACAACCCTGCTCTTTTTCCGTTGAAGTGGAGGCCTGCGTCACATGAATGCTTTGTCTGCAGCAGAGGACACACAAGCAGGTACCACAATGTCCGTGTAATGTATGTGCATATGTGTGTGTGTGTGTATTAAACAGCGGTCCGTCCAATAAACTCATTATTATTCTGCTCTGATCACTTTTCAGCAGAAACTCTGAGAGGAGGCAACACAGTCTCACTAATTTACACCCATGTCCCCGTCCTCCTCCTCCCCCCGATTCGCACACACACATATCTACACAAACACACCTCCAAATCATTGTGTCGCGTTCCTTTCATAAGCTAAATTGGGGTCAAGACCGTGATGGTTGAACAACACAAATAACAAGTACGCAGGAGGAGGAGGAGGAGAGCGAAAGATGTGGAGAAAGCTCAAAAACGGTGGCAGACAAAAACACACAACATGTGCAAACAAAGGGAGGAAATTACTTCACAGAAGTAACACAAGTGCTGTTTTAAGTATTAAGCAGAGTTTTTCTCTATTCTGCAGACGATAAAAATGAAAAATGTGACGGAGAAACATTGGTTCACTTTTCATTTTTACCTTGTTTTATGAAAATCTCTGCAGTGTTAGAGTGAAACGTTCTCACCCCTCCCCCCTCTTCATCCTCTTAATTCACACAAACAATGGTCGTGAAAACGGTGAAGATGGTTTTCGGGTTTTATTATATTCTGAACATAGTGGATATTATTTAATGCAGTTATAAGATGTTGACAATGAGGCTATTGTGAGCTTTGGATAAATATGCTGTGAAGATTCATATATTAAGCCTGATAATTAATAATGTCGACAATGTATCAAGGCAAAAAAAACAAAAAACACTTTGACAAATATGCAACTTCAGGTCTACCCAAAATGTGCCTACCAGCAACTTTTAATTAAACTAATTAACACATGATTTCTCATTTGTTTAAACTCCCGGTCTTTATGCTAAGCTAAGCTAATCCTGTTGGTTCGAGCATCATATTTAGCACACAGTTGTGAGAGTGAAGTCGAGCTTCTCGACAAACTCTCCAAGAAATCTGAGAGACCGCTGAGAAAGTGTGGAGTAACAAGCCGTCAGACTTTTCCTTCAAGTTATATCTTTAATAATTAAATAACTATGAACTTTTTTATCATCCAACTGTCCAAGAACAAGACGGACACTTTGATCAAGGGTGTCATTTCCACTGGGGATGTTATAAAGGTTTAAACAGTCACCAGAGTATTAGCTAAAGTGTTGTAGTGGTGCTCTGGGAGTTGTTTTTGTTTATCTCTCAGGCTACTCTAATATATTACTGAGGGTTGTTCAAGCAGTTTGTTTATAAATAAACAAACTGTCTTTTTTTTTCATGACTGAATAAACTGAATAAGTAAACTGACCTTGAAGGACAACACAACTTCATACTGTTCTAGTTTGTTTATACGTGGCGGACTCTGCCACCTTTCTAGCTTCAAACAGTGTTCTGGGACCTTATTTTCCTCTGAGAACAGCTTGTTTATTCACTTATGGAAATAATAAATATTGCTGAGTACTCATTAATATTGTAAATATTAAAATTCTGACTCTGAAGCTCTTCTCCAAACTACATAGTGCCCCTTTAAGTAGGTTTGGCATTTCTAGGTTTTGTCAATTTACCTCCCCGCTTCTGAAACCAAACCTAGGAATGGCCGGAGTGCTGCTAATACCCAACATGCATGTATGTATTTGAGGAAAATCCCTGTGAGCACGAGGAGACGCACAGACCCTTCTCCACCAACATGGAACCGGTACCGTTCTGGTTTGTGCGTTGTCTAATTTTGAACCATTTGGAGCATTTTGACCAAAAAAAACATGTATTTCTTTGACTTGAACTGTGAACCAAATGGAACAAGTCATATTCTACAACTCATGTTGGCTGGTTCACGAGATGGCACCGGGGTTCAGAGAAGCTTGAATGCGTCTAGTTCAAGAACCAGAGCTAATTATGTGGAAAAGTGTCTTCAGAAGAGCTCCACACCAGCCTGGGTCGGTTTGAACCGAGTGCTGTGAGGCGAAAGTGGTACCGCCCACCAGCTTCTGACAGTTAGGACATTAAAGCCATGTAGTGATGCTCAGAGTCACTGAGTCTTATCTGACGGGGGGAATAATTGTTGTGATGACTCCTACCTTGACTCTCTCACGTCTTAAGCAGCAGAAGAGACAGTTTTCATCGAAGGACCAGTCAGACACTTCCTCCGGCTCGCAGTCTGGGTGAGAGAGGGAGACAAAGGGCAACATGTTGAATCAAGACTCCAACTCCCATAAAAACCCTCGATGCACTTTCCTAAATCCAAACCGCACATTGTTAGTATCTGAAGTCCTGTCATCAAGCAAAGCTCTGAGGAAAATCTGGTGACAGTGAAAGAAGATAGTTTTATAGTTTTGTTATAGTCTCTCTGATGATGTGAGGTGCAGATGGATCGACGGAGAAATCGCGTGTTTTCATTCAACATCCAGTCAAGCCTGCGGAGAGTGACAGCCGAGGGCCCACAAACCACAGCAACGAGAGCATTACAATGATTCACTTTTAATTACAGCCGAGGATTAAATTACAGCGGTGACTAACTTCATGTGTCAAGTACGCCATGCAAAAAAAATACCCTCCGCCGTGATTGACAGATGAGCTCAATTCACTATTGAATACATCGTTGCCTAAAGAGCACAAATACTGCATGATTGCCTGTGTGTGTGTGTGTGTGAGTGCATGTAAATATAACTATCTGTTTGTGAAGTGTTCATGCCCTAAAGCCTTATTTGCGAGGAACTAATTACGCCTTTTCCAAGACTGAACTCTGTTCGTGTTCAGTGGGATGAAGAAATTCGCTGCTGTCTCCTGGTAGTTCAGCTGCAGCAGATCATGGAACTGAAACATCCTGCGTTTGATCGCCTCCCTCCCTCTCAACTTTCCTGTCTCTCTTCCTCAAATGGAGACGGATGTGTAGATCCTCCAGTAATACGATTATTTTTACCCAGTTGTAAATCCTCATTTGAGGGTTAGCAAACCAAGTCGTACTTTAAATGCCAACTCACTAAATAAGGACTGCGACTAAGCATTATTTTCATCATCGATTAATCTGCTGATTATTTACAATTAATCGATTGATCGTTAAGTCTTTAAAATGAAAAAAAAAAGGCCGATTGATCAGAGGGTCGTCTATCATCTGTCGCTCCGTTGAAAACTTCAACAATGTAACTACAAACAAATATCCTGCAGGCGTTTGTGCAAACCTCTTGTGCATGAACGAATGCAGTAATTACTTCATAAGTGGATCAACAGGAATTTAATTGGCAGTCGTTCTGATAACTGATTCATTGCTTTGAGTCTTTTTAAGAATGATGCCAAACATTCTCTGGTTGCAGCTTCTCCGCTTCCTCAAGATTTTCTGTTTTTCTTTTGTTTTTATTTCATTGGAAAACTGAATTTCTTTGGGTTTTTGATTGTTGGTGGGACAAAAGGAGACATTTCTTGACATTAACGAGGACTCTGGGAAAAAGCGGCGAGTTTTCATCACGGTTTTCTCCACGTTTAATTGATAATGAAAATAATTGCCAGCATGCGATGATATGTAGGAAATGGATTCCAGATTCCAGGACCTTGGTGAGAAATTCTAAATTGGAAAATTTGCAAGTGAGATAAATCACAAGATGGAGAGTGTGAACTGTGAGGTGAGGATCGGGCCAGTGTTGGCGTTCTCTCCACTGCGTTTTGGTATCAGTTCTGACTTTTCTCGTCTGGCCTTCTTTCTTTGAAAATTAATTAATTAATTGAAGAAGTTACTGAAGTTAGGGGCCAAAAACAGCATCGAGAGCCAACTTACAAAAACAAAACCCTTCAACAAACATGTTGATGACAAAGAAAATGAAAAAGAGTATTTTGAATAATTACAGACATGGTTACTTCATACAGAAATCAAACGATCTCAGGAATCGAGGATTGGTCGTCGATTGTTGCTCGTATCAATATTAATCCTGTGCTTGTGGGCTCATGTTTGATTCACGTGACGCCAGCTGTCAATTCAGCCTCACCGAGAATCATTGCCGTTCAGCATTGTGTAGTCACGCAGGTTACAAACATGCGAGTCTTCATCCTTCAGAATGTAAATGCACAATCCTGACGTGCAGATTACCAGCAGAGCTCCTTCTGAACCGAGCTGAGCTGAGAGAGAGAGAGAGAGAGGCTGCCGTCCACTTGGTTACACCTGAGCTGTTGCCATGGCGCTACACTTTCTTTAAAAACCTTCAATTCAGTTCGAAACACATCAGCACAGTGACATATACAGACAGATACAGTGTGTATATATATATATATTATATATATATATATATATATACAGAGAGAGAGAGAGATGCAGTGAAAGAGAGGAGGAGGAGTGTGTCACAGACAGGAGGAAGAAGATCGAGTCAGCTCAGCAGAGAGAGAGAGAGCACAGAAACGCAAGAACAAAATCAATATGGTCACAATATACTGTGAACATACAGTATATGTCACATCACAACCTCCCGTCTCCAAAATGTCACCTTCTCAGCTGCGCTGAAGATGATCATACTCATCACCCGTCACTTGACGTTAAAATGATAAAATAAACAAACCTGCATCCACAATTTTACCAGCGATGTGCTAAAATATACAGCGATCAGTCAAAGCCCTCAAACCGCTGACAGGTGAAGGGAATAACATCGGCCATCTTGTTAAATTGCTAGATTTTTACAGAGAGACCACCTGCCACACCACAAACCTGCTCAGCAGGAACGTGACCTTCAGTTCAAGCTGCCAACCTCAAAACCCTCAAACTCTTTTTGATCTTTGGAGAAAATTAAAACTACAATCCCGATTTCTGTGATGCCAGAACATGCAAGACTATAACTGTCAGATAGACTATTTCATAGGAACGTTATTTAGCAGATTTACATCACAGCAAACTGTTTTCAAGGCTGTGTTTCAGAAAGTGACAGGATCTATTTCAACCATTCTGTTTTATTTCCATCCACATAAAACGCTGTAAAAACCTGTCATTTATATTGTTTATATGAAGAAGGATCTCATTACTGTGACAATTATTATTATTATTAGAGCTGCAACGATTAATCCTGAAATTGATTAGTTGACTGAAAGAAAATTTAATTGGCAACTATTATTATGATAATCAATTAATCGTTTCAGTTGTTTTTAAAGTAAAAATGTCAAAAGTTTGCAGGTTTCAACTTTCAAAATTTGAGGATTTGCTGCATTTCTTTGCCATTTTCTGGCAGTTAATGAGACTTTAGGCTGCGGGAAATTATGATGAGACTAATGAATTAATTGATTAATTATGGAAAGTATTGTCAGTTGGAGCCCTAACTATTAGTTTGTTATACTTTTTTTTGCAGTTTGCTTCTTTATTAATGCAGTTCAGACTTTTCACACCAAGCTCAAATCTTATAATGTATTAGCAGCCAAAAATCTGATCCGCTCCTTTCAGGAACAGTGACGACATCTGCAGTCGTACAAAGACAAGAGGAACCGAAGCGCTCTGCTTCTGCTGCTGTATTAGATTCCTATCTGAATCCCCTTTTTATTCCCTTTATGTGTTTGTGTGCGTGTCCAAGCAACAGTTCATACACGCTGCGCTCCTTTATAATAGAGCAGATCACATCTCGGGCTTTTTCCAATCACAGTCCACTTTCCTCACATCCCTGTGCGACATGCAACAGATAAACGACAGTCTATTTCTCTCTCTCTCTCTCTCTCTCTCTCTCTGTCTCCGTCTCTCTGTAATGAAAAGGTCAAAGGTGAACTTTGCTTGAACCCCGTGGTTGTGCCCCTTACAACATCCCTGGGAAGGCGCCAATTAGCTGCAGTCCCACTGCTAACGTGACCCCCTACCCTCACAGCAGTCGTGTTTCTGCTGTGTGTGTGTGTGTGTGTGTGTGTGTGTGTGTGTGTGTGTGTGTGTGTGTGTGTGTGTGTGTGTGTGTGTGTGTGTGTGTGTGTGTGTGTGTGTGTGTGTGTGTGTGTGTGTGAGAGAGAGAGAGAGAGAGAGAGAGAGGGGTTGTGAGCTTTAGGAAGGTGTTGACAGTGTTTACATGAGGCTGTAAGTGTGTGTTCCTGCTCAACACATGCACCTGGTTCATTCAACATGTGAGTGGAGAAACACAGAAAGAAACCTCGGTAACAAACTAGATATTTATAAAAGAATGTTCTCAGATTTAAACTTGAACTTCGTCTTAAGATTATTTCTGACTTGTGTTTGATTGATAAAAGATCCTGAGCGTAAAAAACGTTGCTGAGTACGGTGCTAAGAAAACATTTTTTTAACTTTCATACCTGTGATCTCAAATCAGCTTAAATGGCGGCACCTGCTTTTTCAGTCTGGAATAACCGTGATACAAAACAGAAAACCAAACGTTGAAAGATGAGATCAAGTCAGTGGTAGAGGAGACTGAAAGGCTGGCAACATGTATCACTGTTGTGCCGTATATTATTTCTAAAGCTCATACAAAGTTCATGCAGTGTCCAAAACTGCAATACCGCAACATAACCAGAAGGAACATCACTTACATCAAGTCTGTACTGTGTTTAGAGATCATTTTCCAGCAAACTAAGCTTTTATAAATAACTACTTACTCCTGGTTTTCTTGATTCAAGATCAAAACTGATCTTAAGCAGAGCTCGAACCGATATCTGTTGGCCGATACTGGCACATCACAGATATATCAGTATCGGTGCTTATGTTGTCAGTATCAGCTGATATGAAAACTTTTTGGTTTTAAAGAACAGAATGCAGAAACGGATGCCTGGGGTGATTTTTAACTGTTAAATTTCAATTGTGGTTTGGCCACTCAAATGTAATCAGTTCATCCAAAATAGAAGACACTACAGCAGAGAGAGCGAGTTTGATAAGAAAATAATTAAGGCGACTGTGCCTTAAAGCCGGTTTAATCACCATGGTACACAGCTCAGGGGCCGTTGAATGATTTCTGGTTTCAGTTTGTTGTTTGCTGTGTTTTTGTCTCTTTGTGGACAGCTGGTAAAAGACAACTTATTTTTAGACAGCAGTTGTTGAAGTCTGATATCAGTATCTACTGTGAACATCAGAATTACAGAGCAAAGACTCTTAAACTACAGTTTTCGAACATTTAACATTTTCGACAATTGCAGCAGAAATCAATCTGCAATAGGCTGAGAGATCGACGTCCGCACCCACACACAGAACCAGACCGGACAGTAATACAGTCACAGTACATGTTGGCTTTTAATTAGAGCCCGACGGAAACCTGGTTTGTTTTGTTTTTTGGCAGATGACAATACCAATATTAGAAACTTTAAAAATCTGTGATAGGACAATAGCAGCTGTCGTTTAAATCACAAACACACACCTGGCTGTTCAGCTGACTACCTATATATGTACATGCCAGTGTAAAGTTGGAAGTTTCTGCATTTGCCTCAGTGTTGCTGGACCGGACAGACTGAGAAAGAGACGAACTCGGGGAAAGACTTCAAGACTCATAGAATAGCTGATCAGGTGTGATGTCTGATAAATGACAACCAGAGCCACTGTGAACGTCACATGACCACTTTAACACTGAACAGCTTGATGAGGACTGACTGCAGCGGAGGCAACAAGCATGTGTGCCTTCTTTAAGTATGGAGTGCAACAGGGAATTCTGGGAAATGTAGGAAATCACTACTCCCTGATGTAGAAGAGGATGAAGGCAATTTGAGGGGAAATCATTTGATAAACCGCTTTCTTTCTTTTAAAGTGTGAATATTTCAACGTTGAGAAATGTTTATGTTGCACGTTTATGAAATCGGGTGTGTGTACGTGTGTGTGTGTGTGTGTGTTTGTAATGCACAGGTTTCACCGTCTGCAGCTCTGTAAACAAGCGAGTGCCTTTCTTTACTCGATGAGAGAGTGTGTATGTGTGCATATATGTGGAAGTGTAACGCATGAGTGAAAATGACGTAGACGAGCCAGAAATATTCTAAAAATGCCTTAAGTCGGTGGGGGAAGGGTCACATGACTCCAGGACACCGCGGTGACCTCGTTTCTCCGTGATAGGACGAGAGAGAGAGAGAGCGAGGGAGAGAGATCTGGGTGTTTAGGTGAGGTCGGACTTGATGGTCGTTTTTTTTTAGTCTCATGATGTCCATATTTGATTTGTGACAGTTTCAGTGACTTCTGAAATATTTTATGGTTTATGAGTGCAGACTGTGTTTCCCTTCTCACAGGACTCTGTGGCTCTATGCTGCGTAAAAAAACACATAAATACATACATTCTGTTATTTCCCTGAGTAGTGTGCAATGCAAAATGACTTACAGATAAATAAATGACATAAACGTGAATGTAAACACACAGGACGGCTCATATATGGTCCTGAGATGTTTCAGGCTGTCTGCGGTTATCAGACCAAATTTAGGACAGATTTTTGGACATGCACTGCAGGCAGTTAAAAAGGTATGTAGTGTATTTATGTGGTCACAGGTTTTTTGAAGGAATATGGTTATTAGGGTGAGGTAGGTTGATCTACATTTTGCGAACAGATAAGTGTAATTCTGAACTTAAAAGACAGTATCAGGTTCATCGGCGGGTTCAAAGATTTATAACATTAAAAATGTGGACGCAGAAGAGCTCGATTTATTTTAACAAAAAGAAACAGATGGATAAATTAAATTAGATAAAATATTTGTGGCAATCAAGACCAAATCCAATTTTGAGACTATTTAGACTTTTCAAGGACCCGCAGACATCCAGCACAGTTCCACGTCAGAGCAGGTTATAGACCCGCATAAGAGTGGCGGTTTGGCTCGCCACGGTGCGAAAAGTACCGCTGTGTGAACAGAGGGTGACGCAATTCAGACAGCCAGAAAGTCTGCATGTGTGAGGCGAACATCCAGTGCCGAGCGAAACCACCGTCTTTTCCTGAACCTAACCAGGTCTGTTTGGTGCCTTTATTTGAAAATGTGATTGGTTGTGGCATGTTTGTAATCGGTACCTGTGTTTGTGACAGTGACACATTGGACCAGCGGGGTTTATTCCACTGCGTCGGTCTTTGTGCATCATAAACATAAAAACAACAACAACTCTTTCTACAGTTGTTTAATCATGCTGCCATCACAGCTGTACATCTGACCGAGGTCTGTCCAACACTTGATCAAGGGTTCCTCCATTTTTTCATTATTTTTTTCATCTTACAACTTTTTGGTCTATAATGAGCATCACATGGCCTCTAACATGTTCTCATTCTTTTTTTTCAAGCGGTCCAAGTTTTTTTTTTCTCACTGGACCCCGCATCATCTGATCAGCCTGAGCCTCCTTTCATGATCCTCTGAGCTGCCTCGCCTTTCACTGTAATGGCCTAATGGACTGTACAGAGGGAAAACACAAAAAAACTTTTATGCTTGAATAAAATATCATTCATTAAAACCTCTGAGAGCACACTGAGGGAGAGGCCTCATTTACAATGGTGCCGAGGCACAGAGACACAGTTAATCAAATACAGTTAAAATGAAAGGAGGAATAAGTTTATTAAAAAAAATAATATTGTTGAAAGGTAAACGTGAATGTCTGCAACGAGACCAACAATGTGATTACAGCCGATTCATTTTGCAACTAGTTTTTGGCACTTGCAGCTTGAGCCACGTTTGTGACCGACAGTACAAGACAGCAGGGCAGAGAGAAGAAACTGAGGGTAGCTTCTGTAAAATACACGTGTAAGTAAATAAAAACAAGTGCTTATGAAACGCATCACACACAAAACTCTACATGTGGTGTTCAGCTGTAACATTAGCTGCCACCTTTGTAGAAAAACACAATACCAGACCAGACAGACTGGTTATGCTGGGGGGGGGTGGGAGACCAACAGTTTCTGTCGTCTGACCTGCAGATTTAAGCAGCTGATCCATCAAACAGTGTTTCTTCTCATTTAGAATCAGAACATCTCAGTCCAGTTAAATCCAGTCAAAGGCACCGTAAAACCAGCCTCATTAACTTCCATACTGTGTTGTTTTTCTTTTTTTTTTTCCTCTTTAGTGACATCTGTCCGGTTTTTCCAGCCTCAGTTTGGCATCAATTAAACATGGCTGCAGCATGAATTAATCATATTGTTTTGTATACTAAACAGTTTATTCTGGAGGCATGGAAATAAATGTCTTTAAGACCGATCAATAAATAGATAGGGGAGGTGCTGTTTGGATATATTTATTGAACACCCATCCGCTCTCTCTCTCTCTCACACGGAATAAACAGTGAACTAGATTCAGAGCTGAGAAATAAATAAACCATGAATGCAGGATAATGATTTTTTTTAAACAAAGCTCGGTCAAACGTAAAAAGGCGATCCACAAAAAAACAAAATCATTCTGGTGCTTGTAAACAATTCTATTGGCAGAAATACTTCAATATTTCTTTCCTTGCTTATTGAGCTGTTTTTTTTATTATGTCCACAGCATTACTGTTTCAACTCTGAAGCATTTTGTAATTCTGTTTTTATGAGTAAAATGTAAAGATCTCTGAACATGTGACTGTCATTCACAAACGTATATGTTAGTTTGTGTGTGTGAGCTTGTTTACCTTGGAAAAGGGTGATATCTTTGACTAGTCCCGGCCCAAACAAGCCTTCCAAGATGCTTTCAAAGCCTGCGACAAAGAAAAAAGAGATGTGAGGTTAATGCTCGCTGACATGTTTGCCATCAAAACAACATGACGGCAGCTAAAACACAACGTCAAACTGTAAAAAAACAAAGCACTTCGATGACTCCAGTGTTGTTTTGCAAAAATCAAACATTTACACAAGAAATCCATCTTAAAAGGAACCATTACTTTATGTTCTGAAGGGTGAGGAACATAAATGACAAAATGTTTTTTTCCCGTAGGACTTATTTTGCTGATGCACAGCCTCCGCTGCTCAAACCCAACGACCAAAAAAAAAATAAAACGGAAAGAAGCGATTTGTAAATCTGAATTTATGTTTTTTAAGATTTTACGAAAACTGACGACAACAACACAAATAAAATACATACGTTCACACACCTACATAGACAACGTATGTAGGTGAGAGCGCTGAAAACCCAGAAACACACAACAGACGAGGCGCAGCACAGGCTCTTTTTTGGCAAACACAAAACACACACCGAAACATCTACAAAGACGAGGCTGGCTGAGCACCTGATATGCATTTACACACACACAATAGACACACACACACACACACACACACATTGACACGAGTGCGCCTATACAGATAGGGTGTGGAGGCATTTATTAGTCTCTGTGCACAAAAGACACACACACACACACACACACACACACCTCGCCTTTCTTTCCAGCTCTTAAAGCAAATTAATACACCGAGCTAATGTCACTCACTTTTTATTAACTGTAAATACCCTTATTCTGCTGTTGCTTGGCAACCGCATACAGAGAAACATAAATACATATTGCAGTTTTCAACCTGACCCCCCCCCCCCCCCCCCCCGCCTCCCTCCCCCATCTCCCACCCCCCACCTCACCCGCCATTAAATGCAAATGGAGCAGACAGAGAAACAGAGACAAAGACACGTGTGTGTGTGTGTGCGTGCGCATTTTTAGCATGGATTGGAAAGGTTAACAGGGCGCACACACACACACACACACACACACACACACACATACACACCCAGAGTTCAAGTGGAGCCACTTGTTAGGCCACATATTTTACATTGCAGGAATAAACTAGCTTGATAAACACAGTCTGTATGGAAATGCATTTCCCCGTTATAGAGTCATTACGGCTGACCTCAGGACAGCAGCGTCACCACTTCAGCTCCGTCACAAGCGGCCGACAGGAAGGAGGTCGAAGATTCAAGGAGTGTAGCTGTGTTTTTACAGGGTTCAGACCGAAAATCAGTCAAATACAGCAGCTTGGTCAGTGATCAAAAAATGGCTCTAACTAACCCTCTTCTGTCAGTATTTTAATGTGAACGGCATATTATGACACCATTGTGACTTTGTGACCGGTATTAAAGTTGTCAAGCGTTCGCGGTTTGGTTAGGTTTAGGAAAAGATCATACTACCAAATCAGTCTTGACTCTTGGTCACAAACAAAAGGGGTGAACCCCAGTCTCTGGAGGTAAAGTCCAGTGTATGACCCACCCAGACCCCTGACTCTGACTCTCACTGCACTAAGGGGGCGCTTCAAGAAGTGATGCTAGAGGACCACAGCGTCAAACTTCGAAGCGTACGGCCACCTGTATTTGACACGTTGGGACTGAGACCGGGCCGTACCGATCCATTCACCAGAATAAAATGATGCATTTTTGTGTTTCCGAAAACCTCAGATACATTCAAATGCTTACATGTCATATTGACATTTATATAATCGTGATATATCGTGTTCATATTACATGTATATGAGCGGACTTTCATGACGGCAGGCAGACAAGATGGTAGTAACATTACAGGTGGGGAAGACGGCTGCCAAGCCAGAGAGCAAAGTTAGAGACAGCGTTTCATTTGTGAGAATGAAACCATTGGATATGTTAAAGACTCGTTGGGACATTTGTTTGTAGCAACAAAACCAGATAATTTAAGCCAAAAAACCCACAGACATATGGTACTGCAACCATCTTTACTTTTTTACTTGGATTACTGGATGTAAACACTCTGAAACTAAACATTTTCACTGCATAGTTTAGTTTATGTAATCACACTGCATTCATTTGTTCAGAGGCTTTTTCTGTCCAAAGCAATTTTAAACACAACAGAAGAAATTTGGCTCCAACAACACATTTACAGTTAATTAAACCACCAGGGAGGAAGTCAAAACAAGCACGGAGGATTTATATAGACTATAGCAAAAAGATCGAGATCATGTCTACCACAAGCTGCAGTAATTAAACCATCTTGTGGCCACATCTCAGCCAGCACCATGTTGACATAAAACACTGAGGAGGAAGAAAAAGGCAAGCTTGTGGCTTCACCTGCAAACTTACACCTGGAAACACACCTGTACCGTCTGCTCTGTGAGACCAACGCACAAGATTCGAAAAGCACTTTAAATAGTCCAAACAAAACCGAAATTTAAAGTGTGTGTGTGTGTGTGTGTGTGTGTACAATCCCTCATCAACAGTCCTTTAGTCCTCTCAGCTTGTGTTGGCTCGATGCCAGAGACAAAGTTGTGTTATTCTTTAGATTCCAGCAAGACCCTATCATGTGATGATGGTATGATGATAGACACATTAGTGCACACACACACACACACACACACACAGGGCCAGAGCTTGGCAGGGGGAAGCTTGAGTCGACTCTTGATGAAGAAAACTGCAAAAAATAAGAAAACATCTGCTATTTTATTGGAAAGATTTTTTACATTTTGAACTTGGACAAAGGATCGTTGGACATGTTACGCCGCGTCCCTTTTTGGATCCACAGTGGTGCAAATATTTGGCTTCATGCAAAGTGTTTATAGGCTCGAATGTTAGAGGTAGAAATTCAGATGAAACCCGTCACCAATGTATTCGTTCTATTGGCCAAATGTTCCCTGACGGGCAGCCAGCATCTTCCGCTTTTCTACCTCTTTCCTCGCTTTCTCAAATTAGTACAGTACTGCTGCATATAGTGGAAACACACACACACACTGGCACATCACAAAGTTCCCTTAAACCTGCGCATGCAAAATTCATGCGGCCTACAAAGGCAGCTTTGATAACAAAAAAAGGGAAGCTTCAAAGAATTTTCAAAAGCTTCAATTTTTTTTTTTCCTCCTCTCCAACTGCCAATACACACTGAAATACTGCTCTCCTTTCAAGTCAGGGGGGGGAAATAATTAGGGTTGCAGCGCCGCAGCGTGAGAAATCAGCCCTGAGAGTCAAAGTTACACGGGCCCCTGCGCTATTTGGGCCACAAGATGCAGAGCGTTTTTCATATTTAAAGTGACACGAATGCATCCCCAGCAGCGGCCAGCGTAAAGGAGAGGATGACTCTTTTCCCCCCGCGAGGGGCCGAGGCCGCGATTGGACGGATGAGATGGAGGATGTGATTGGACAAACGAGATTAGGGGGATGCGATTGGCTAGATGAGATAACGGCGACCAAGTCTCCTGAGCCACAGGCAAAAAAGCTCCCGAAATGTAGGTCAGTTAGTGAATACACTCTGGGCCCAAAAGCATTCACACATGACATGGTAGAGAGAGAGAGAGAGAGAGAGACCACACACACACACACACACACACATATATATACATTATGGTTTCTGGGTTTGTCTCAGTGTGTTATGCAAAAATGCACGTGAGTACACACACACACACACACACACACACACACACACACATACACAGAGCTGTCCCCAATCTCTGAAACCTCCATTGTGTCACTTCGTTTCACTTCACAGAGTCCAGCAGCACAGCTGAGAGCAGCGTGACACACACACACACACACACACACAAAAATACACACAAATACATGCATGGAGGGAATCACAAGACATCGAGCTAATCCACATCTGCACCAGAAAAGGACAAACAACCATTAATAACACACTTGAGGACAGATGTGGACACGCTGACGGCACAATGAAGCCTCGCTGATTGGCTTACAAGATGTGAAACAGAAACATGATTTTAATAATAAAGCAGAGGCGGACATTGTGAACAAACACACAGTATTTAAGCACATGATTCATATTCCTTATTCACATGTAGGGATTTACTGATATGAATTAACGACCGCTAAAAACCAGCCAGCATCATCAGCTTTCAGTCAAAAGAAGGGACGCACAAGTTGCTTTAACTTTGTGTCTCAAGCCACCTGAAGAAGGCAGCGACTTAAAATTGCTAAAAAAAATTTAAAAAATCCATCCAAAAAGTCCATTTTATCCTTACATCCCATCACACATTACAGGCAATACAGATATATCCTCCAAAGTGGATAATCTCAGTGTGGACGGGGAAAACAAAAGCTTTGGTAAGATAGCATCATGTGCGACACAAACTGCTGCTGTGAGTCTCTTATTTTGAAACAACATACAAACAGAACAATCATGCTTTCATTAGCCTTTATGTTTCTGATGTTCACATAAACATAATAAGGTTGTCAGGATGCCAGAATTTGATACGATACTGATACTCGATACCTCTTCTGACACACGTCAAGAAGATGAGAAACTTTCTTTTTTTTAGATAACCTGCACACAGCGTGTAAGAGCAGCCTTCGGTTGAAATTCTGATTGTACATCCGTTTGTTTTTTTAAAGCTTTGGTACTTTTGATGCTATCGAATGTGGGTGTCGTGTTGTTTTAAACACGTGGTACTGAAAAAGCATCGAAGTACCGATACTTTGAGATTTTGTTTTAAGCTCGTCCAAAGTATGACTTTGCGAGCATTCGTTAGCGTAGCACAGTTATGTTTATAGCCCACTTAGCATCATTTATATCAGGTAGAATTAATGATTAAGTCGCTCTTAAGCTCATTCAGTTGCCTGACAACAGAAGTGGGCAAATACTTCAATGGCAACACTGACAAGAGACAGGAGAAGACAGTACAGAGGTTTCATTTTCAGACACAACAGCCCAACTAACACTGGATTTTTAAACAGAAAAAAGCAAAAAAAATAGTCACTTTTGATAAGGATCCCTTGAATCTGTTTGAAATAGTTTTGTAATGAGTAACTCAAAGCTCAATCCACTTCAAAAAAAGACACCGCAGCCCTTGGAAGTGAAACACTGACCGTTAGCTGCCAGTATAGACGTTAAAACAAACAGCAGGTGTAATATCTGGAAGATCGAGGAACACTGGAGACTGTGAGGGAGGTGTGGCTGACGGTGGGTGTTGGGTAAAATCAATAGGAAATATCTGTTATTAGCAAAATACCGGCCCGGCCAGCTTATCAGTCGAGCCCTTGCAATGACCAAACAGAGTAACTGTGCAAACGGAGAAACAGGAAGGGCCATTAGCCATTTTCCTTTTGTGAGGAGAATCTCTCAAAACTGACCAGGAAATGCTTCAATTATCTGCCTCGCTGTTTGGACACGGCAACAGGGAAATCCAGCAAGAAACATCAAAACATGTGAGGATAAGAAACACTGCTCTGCTGTCTGTTGAGAGCAACTGAGCTGCTCAAAAATTAATTCAGGGTATGCTTGTCAAATCAAAGCACACATACACACACACACACACATACACAAGCATCACTCCCGTTTCCAGCCGCCGTGGAAAGGAACTGAACACTGAAGGAGGCAGCGCAATCAATCTGAGAGGAGAGGGAAGGAAAACGGGGAGGGAACAGGGAACCAATGTTTGGCTTTTCCTTGTGACCACTGGACCTCCGCTATATATAGTTCTGCATGAACATTAATAATTTAGCATGACCAAAGCCCTTAGAACAGGGCCTCTCGCCTGGCCCCGATCAAATCAATACCTAATTAACCCTAACACGGGTCTGGGCTTAAGGGAAGAGGAAGTGAGACAACATGCAGGAGAGAGTGAGAGGGAGGAACAACAAGCCAAGTTAACTTAACGCCTCGACCCGACACTTTGTTTGTGGTCACTGCATTAAAGTCTATATTCCCCGTGACAAGGCTGGTTATACTTTATATTGAGCTCCTTGTAATCAGCATTAGTTAATAGATACTGAAGCCCCTTTAATTCCTTTCATGGTGCTTTTATTTTGGCGTAGTATTACCAGTGACAGAAGTAAATTCATCAGCGTTGAAGAAGAAAACACGGGTTTTGGATGAAGAGCAGCCGACTTTGAGACGATCACTGCCCACAGCATCTTTTTTCGACCATCCGACCCGACCAGTCGGACCGCCCCCGGGGAGGAACGGGGAGAGATGCGAGGTGGTGAGCCATGCTCATCAACAGGAAATCAACAGGATTTCCGCAACAGGAAATCAGAGACCTGTCTCGACGGGCCGCGTTAGGAGCCGCACAGGACCACGGCAGGTCGAGGAGAGGTGGACTCTGTGTTTACGTCATTGATGCTCGTTGTTGAATTACTCGATGTCAAACTTTCAATATGAAAACGTCGACCACAATATCATCACTGTCTTCTCGCTGCTGTTTACAGTCACCCAGAAGCAAATTTAATAAATGCACTTCGTGTTTTTCTTATAACAACAAGGAATGTAGTTATTATGCTTTAATTAAAACTTATTTAATCTTAATGTTAATCAGAAATGACATGGGCCTTATCATCTATTAGTTAACACTTATAAATTGTAACAGAATAATGTAATAGAGACTGCACTGTACAGCCGTGTGAATATGATTCAGTTTGAGCCACTAATGCTGAAGCATGAATTAAACAGTTGGTACCAAGTCAGCTCATGCAAACACAGCTTCAGCACTCTGTCAGGCTGAAGATGCTTAAACAAGCTTTGATTTTTTTAAGGGTTAATAAGCACATGTTGATGAGCTTTAGCCAGCCAGAAGGCCTGAGACTGTACAGTCAACCAACATAAAACAGTAAGAAGCAGCCTTAAGGTGCTTAAATGTGTATTCTCCTGCAGTATAAAAACACTTTGTTTGGTAGAGTCAAAAGGAGACGTACCACACAAACGTAGTGAAAATCTTTTGATCCAAGATGGATGACGCCCTAAAAATCAATGGTGCAACAGACCTCTCTGATCTTTCTGATCTTTGCTCTCCGAATCAGCTCCAATTAGCTGCAGCCTTTTCCACAGAGGCTGCTTTGCTTTTTTTTTAGGTAAAAATAACATAAAACACTATAATGCTTTGCACTTTGACCCTGATTTGAAACGTCCACACAGCAAAACTTAACTATAATCCAGTGGTGACAGAGAGGGACGTGACACGGGGGACATCACATGTCGGCAACCAGAAACACTAAAACAGAAATTTATGGACGACTAATCCATTTTTTCCACACGTTTCATTGATTTGGACTCCACAGTCACTTTAGTATGCCTAATGTGGCAGCTAGTTCAGCGGACAGTAGGGTGATACATATAGTTAATCTTAAAGTTAATCTGTTTTATGTCTAAGTATGTTCCTTTGCATGGTCATCATTATTGGAGCACCATTTTGACACACCAGCCAGACAACAGCAGCACTATCTTTTACCACCATGCACATGATACAAATTTAGATCTTTTCACAGATTTCAGCTGCTTAACAATGCTGCTAAAGCGAGCGCTAACTCACGCTAGTTTGCTTACATGCCCAGCCTGAAATGGCAGCAGAAATAGGCCGCCAAAAGACAAATATTTAACAACTCAAAGACAGACATTTTTTGGACTTGGAAGCAACACTTACATTTGTCAATTGGCCCAAAAGACGATGCCCATATCGCTCTGTTTCTGTTAAAGGTGCAGGCAGTTGTTCGATAACATGCTGCATCCTAGCTAAGCTAAAGAAGCTAAATTCTACGCCTTTTGATTGAAGTCTCTGCCCCCTAGAGATCAAAAACAATGTCGCGTACCAAGAAAAAGCTAAATATAAGCTAATATAAGCAGCTCTAATACTGTATATGTCCATAACAGGGCTAATAGAGTGTAGCTGTAAGCAAGATATATTTTCCTGCTAATTTTGGTAACTGTAACTGCGTTTTCTGTCTTTATTCGTTTCTTTTCTCAGAAATAACACTAAGACATGTATGTCCTGTATGTTCTGTGGCCTCGATGGTTGAAGTGAATCCCTTTCTGGAAGCTCCACTCCCTCTTCAGGATCGCTCTCTTTAATGCGAGGTTCCTGACAGTGTACTCAGATGGCGCCCCAAGGACCAGCTTACTGGTTTGACTGGATGACGTTTGACTGACTACTGGCTTCATCTTTCCGTTGAAGTTTGACCTTGGTGCCTCGGTGAGGCGTTCAGGGTCTGATTTGTAGGTTTTTCCACTCTCTCTTTTGTGGTGTGTTCTCATCACCAAACTCAGCATTTCTCAATAACTTGGTGACCGATTTTGATCTAATTTGGTGTAAATTTAGACCAAGAGTCGAGGAATGTGATTAGTTTTTCATGAGGATGCAGATTCATAAACATGTTCTACTAATTTCTATAATTAATAACGACATTAAGTATGTTAAGGAAAGGTCACATTGTTTTTTTTTATGCCTTCTGTTCTTCATTAGTAGACAGTTGATTTTCTTGTTAAAGAATGAGTGAAAAGATGTTATTTACATCTGTTTTTGAGCCACAATCTTCACTGTAGCTGCTGAGCTAAAAGCATTAGCAGGTGCATGAGCTTGTCTGTACATAGAGGGTATAAATTTGGGATCTCAGAGTTTGTGGGGACTGAAGCTTGACGAGCTGTTTTTCTTTACATTCGTTATATTTTTAAGTTTTAAGACAAGTCTCCAGCTACTTCAGTTGTTTAGGTTTAGGATCTAAATTCCTGGAAAGCGAGGAGTCATTTTACTTTACTTTTATTTGTGAGCTGTTTGAGAGTGCGGTGATTCACAAACATCACAGAGGAAACATCAGCCAAATCATTTCTCTCTCTCTCTGCAGGAAACAAACTTCACTGGAACTGTCGAACCATTTTTGTCTGTGTGAGAGCAAATAGAAAATATAATAGCTTGTTTACAAAGAGTCACAACCACCTCTGGCACTGTGTGTGTGTGTGTGTGTGTGTGTCTATGTACAGTATGTGCATGTATGTACTGTGTGTGTGTCTGTGTGGGTGTGTGTCGTGGGGAATGAGGAGGAAAATGAATAAAGCAAATATGTGCATGATTGGCCAAAGGCGTGGTAAAACACAGAGACTCAAACAAACTGCAGGAAACACACACACACACACACACACACACACACACACACACACACACACACACACACACACACACACAACGTAACACACAGCCTAAACGCACTGTGTCGATTCAATCTGACGGCTTCTCGGCAAACCAAATCCCTAATCTCATCTCATCTCTCTCTCTCTCTCTCTCTCTCTCTCTCCCTCTCTCTGAAGTATCCGGTGATGAGCTCAAAGGAGGCTGATGTGCGCTGGCAGCTATTTCTGTGACTAACACACCACCGCTGCACACACACACACACACACACACACACACACACGCTTGTTAACGCAGCAGAAACGCTGTAAAAAGCAATCAAAATTGGGCGGTGTCTCGTAAGGAGGTGAATCAACCCAAGAACACACACCTTCACATCAAACAGTGGATTTGGTTTGTTGTTGTTGGTTTTTTTTTACATTATGTTGCCATGGCGTTGAGCCAGTCACACTTCCAACATTTGATCGTGGTCATGGCTCAGGGAGAGGAAGGAGAAGAAGAAGAAAATAGGTCGAGCTCTCTGATTGGTTGACGAATCACCCCCTAACATCAAACAGCAGCACGACGGATGACTGCGTGTGCGCAGCGAATCCCTCTCCTCTCCTACAGAGACACACGATTGGTCGAGGCAAATTTGGGTCCCCGTTTCCCCCCCCCCCATGATGCACTGGGGCAGGCTCAGATGGGTGTGGCGCTGCTCTAAATCTTCTTCTTTTCCTGCGCTCAGCTCTGCAGCCGAGCAGATGTCACAGCGGGAGGAAAGGGGAAAAAAAATGAATCGGTCCAATTACTCGTCTAATTATCTAATTATTTCATTATGTGGTGGAGAGCAGGAAGGAGGATGGAAGACGGTCTCTGTGTTTCCTTTCTCCCTCTGTGCTGCGTTCCTGGTGACGCCACCTGCAAACGCAGTCCTGCGAAGTATTACCTCTCTGCTCTTCCTGTGCAGATTTCACTGCAACTTGCTTCCCTGACCTCCAACACAAACACCAACCCCCGCTCGCTTGTTTAACCACCACCCCCCGTCTGTTTCTACGGTGGAGAAAAAAAGCGAGGAGAGAAGGAGGTGCAGGCGTTTGAACGTGTTAACGAGAAACAAATTGAAAACAATTAAAAAGGGAGCGATGGGAGAGTTTGTGTTTTCGCGCAAATGAATGAGGACATCGGGGGAGGGGGGGGAGATAGCGGTGATTAGAGAGGTATTAAAGAACGAGAGTGGTAATTGGTGTATTCTTTTATTTTCTGCCAAGTGGTAAACAGCAGGGGTGTGATGGAGCAAAAGACCTGAACAGAATGAGGAGGATAAACTGGATACTTGAGGTGAGAGGTGTGAATCTGTCGTCTTCTGAGTAAATGTAGATGCATTCTGCTCTAACGGAGTTAATTTAAAGATAAATTAACTTGAAATCAGATTTTTTTTTGGCTCCCCTCTGCTGCCAAACATCTCCAAACTTGGCAGGATGACTAAACATCTGTCCTGCAAAGGAGTCATGTGACTTTCATTTACAAGGCTTCATTTCCACGCACGTGGTCGGTTTGAGCTTAAAGACATCCAACTGCAGGTGTGATTGCACCTTTTGCAGTGAGCTTCACTGGAGGGTAAAAATAAAGACAAAGCAGGAGACGACAACATGAAGTTAACCGACTCCCTGGTTTGTGTCGGTTTGGCTGTTTTCCAGCTAAATTTTACTCCTGATTGCTTCTAAACCACAGAGTCGGCGCTCGCGGTCAGTCTGGATGCACCTGCACCATCTGGACCAGCGGTTCTCAACCATCTGCCTCTGAGCCCCGAGAACACACTGCCGGTGTCTGCAAATTAACTCCATGGTTTTCCTGCCAAGATGCCACAAATGCCAAGAATTTTTTTTTAATTTCTGTTCCTAAATCGTATCAGTCCATCATCCATCGTCTTATTTTCGTATCCCCACAGCTGCTACGTGTTAGCACAGGGGAGTAATCTTTATTTGTAATGTTTGGTTAACACGTGGAGACGACGGAAAAACAGATGCTGTCTTGTTTAGAGCAGTTTACACCTAAAAGAAAACCGCCACGTTTCACATTAATTTTATATTTTCTTTCTTTATCATGTGACGGGTGCGAGGCGTAAGTCAGGTAGGCCGGCGTTTCTAGCATCAGTTAGTGTTTAGTTTCACGTGTTTAGTTTCACTTCACCTGGAGACTGGGTTGAGGGCTCAATATAGAAAATATTCTCGTTTTTTAAAGCTGAAACGAGAGATTGTTTGGCATTTTTTGACTGATTGATAAACTCTTGTAGATTATTTTCTGTTGCATAATTGAACATTTGACTTTATGTTTTGCTTGGAAGGAAAACTTTAACTTCACCACCACGCCGTGGATCTTTGAGTCGTTTCATTTGAATTAGAAAGCGGGATGTGGAGCCTCACTCATGCTTACGAGGTCTAACCTAGTGCCTTTTCAGTCTCAGTGTTAGCTGTGTCTTCTTCAAGTGTTTTCATGTCCTTGCTGTGTGAAGCACTTATTGATAAAAAAAGATATTCAAAGCTGTGAATAATTAAATGTGATTAGACTTGACTAGACGGGCGATGTGAAATGGGTCAATGTCTCGGGTTTGTTCGAAGTGGCCTCTTGTAGGACTTCTGCACGCTGACACAAACAGTGTCGACACGCTGCCAAAAGATGAACTCAAGATGAGGACCTGCACAACACTCGGCCGGATCTTTCATTCTGCCTTCTCTAAAGAAAGCAATTTGAAATTTTCTTTACTTTTCAAGTATTTTTGCTTTGATTCTGCTAACACATAAAATGTTTCACCTTTTCCACATGAAAATACTCTCCTTTCTAACCAAACACGTTCCTGTCCACATTACTCTATAGGCATTTCATTATTCTACAAGGTCAGGGGCAAAAAATGGAGCGAAAAAGGAAAAATAACAGTAAATTAATGTCATAGAGAGTTAACAATAAAACACTAAATCTAACAAATTGACATTTTCCTTCCTCTTTAAATTCTTTTCAGGCAGAAGAACAAATCTTCACCGCAGGAATGAAAACATTCTGAAATATTAGCTTTGCAGCTGGGAGGTGAAAGAATGTAAAAAAAAAAAAAGAAAGAGAAAAGGTTGTAAATGGTTGATGAGAGAGTGACCTTGCCTTTTAAAGACCATCTCGCTTGAGTGCAACATGCGCCCCCAACAAGCACTCCAGACTTGATCATTTCTAAAGGGCAGCGCTCCGCAAATTCACTGGAAACAGAAACCTTTCATACTGACGACACACGGCCGTCCGTCTGGCCTTGAATTTTTCTTTTTTGGCTGATGTTGACGCCCGTCTTAATGGAACACCAACAAACTCCCAGTTGCCGTGAACACACCACCCTCGGCTACTAGGGGTATTATATATATATTATATCGATTCTTTGGACAACAATACAATATTTGCCGATATCACAAGACGTGCCACGGGAATTTCAAAATGAAGGCATATCAACGATGGCAGCGATTTGAATCGATGTTTTCACTTTGTATTGATGCTATTGGATCGTTGATCGCTGAATCGATACATCGATCCGGATCGATGCATCATTACAAGTCTCCACAGAAAGAGAAAAAAGCGCCTTGACAGAATCGTTACAGTTTCCATCACGTGTGCCTGAAGAAGAGGAGGAAGCAGCCGAGATCAGTAACTAGAACCCGTGTGAGACCAGCCTTCTTAAAACTGATCAACAGAATAAACAAAGCTGGAGTCATTCGCTTTAATGAACGATGATAAGTATCGGGGAGATGATGGTTTACGTGAGGCGGCACCGTCCAGTGAACAGGCAGATAGTTTTAGTTTTATTGGTCCATTTTTTTTTTGAAGAAGAAGAAAATTAATGGTTTTTATAAAGTTTTTTGTTGATTGTTTTATTACATTCATAAAGACCGGATACTGCAGACGAGACAGCAGAATTTGGACTTGACCAGCCCAACAAAAAATGACTTTGGACTTGTTCAAGACTTTTGCAGTAAGCGACAGCCAATCTGGGACTTGTATCAGGTCAGATCTAAAGTATATGGAGTGTTTTCGGGTCGGGTCCTGCTGTGTTAGTGGTTTTCTTTGTTAACGGTCACCAAGTCAAGTCTTCTTGATCTCTGGACCTCACGTGATTCTTTTATTTAATCCACCTCTTAGTAACCTCAAACTCTATGAAAATGCCATACTTAATTGCTAGAATGCCCTTTTATAAATACAACAGCCTGAAGTCACTTATTAGCTCAATCACAACCATCAATTTGACAAAGTAACGTAGGGTTAGTTTTACTGTAGGCTCACGTGGATTGCATTGAAATTGGCTGGCAACAGCAGATATTTTTAGAAAGTAGTTCTTGGAAAGCTGTAAGATGTTGAACACATTACAAACATTGACTGTAAAAATGCCATCTAGTTGCTGTTGAATCGTTGGAGTGAGATTTTTCAGTGCTGTAATGGAGCAGATCTCAAGACCAAAACTCTGCACTTTAAAAACCCTCAGTTTCAATGACTTGTGACTCGAGCTCTACTGCCTGTTAGAAAACATCCATTTCACAGAGTCATGTTTACACAGAGGCTGTCGGAGCGGATCACGGAGGGGCTTTAGCCTCTTGTCTCGGGGGCTTCATCACCGCAGCATGCGGAAAGCTTTGTGTGAAGTCTGCTCGTTGTGGCGCGTGGCAAGGTTTCAGCACAGCATGCAACACTGTGGGAAAGTTCTGTGGCGCCGGCACACGAGTCAACAATCACTTGCTCGATCTCCTCGTTAGCACCAAGGAGCTGTGAAACCGGAGCCTTTGTCTGCTTCATTATCTCCTAACACGGAGCCTCTGAGCCCAATCCTCCTCTGGTAATTATTATCAAGTTCGTTGCAAAGGGAGGCGGGGATCTGATCTAAATTACCTTTTTTTTTCAAGAAAGTAAAGCATAATGGCTCCACAGTGTAACACAAAAAAACATCCACGGCACAAATGAGGCGTTCAACTATCAAATGAGAAACATCCGGGCTCGGATGGAAAGCAAACGAGGCCGACATCTAATCTTGTTAGTTGAGCTGATGCTCTGCTGCTGCTGCTGCTGCTGCTGCTGCTGTGTCCTGTGCCATTCACAACTTCAACATCATTATGTGTCCAATCAGCAGCTGGCTCTCTAAAAGGACGAGTTATTATCAGCGCTGACCTGAGTCCAGATCAGACCTTTAATCAACATCAGAACTACACCGTGGTCGGAAAGTTAAAGTATGGAGTTTGTCACAGTGGTGACGTGACGGACTTCGGGTCAGAACCCACCCAACACCTGAAAGGTCACAGGTATAATCCACTGCTTTTACTGTGAAGCAGCTACAGGAAGTGTTCTTTTGATGCGATCTGCAGTGGACGTTCCTGCTATTCTTAATTAATCCTTGACTTTTCCTTTAGTGCCAAAATGTTCCCGTGTACACAAGATGCATCAAACTCTAAAAGGCAGATCGATTTAAACTTTATTAAGATTATTCTTGCCCCCCAGAGGATGAACTATTTTCCATTTCTGGCACTTAATAAACTCTTTATTGCCTCCCGGAGGCCAAAATGGATTTTTTTTGTTGTTTTTAATTAATTAATCTCCAGATCCACAATTTGATTTAGACCTCGATTGTCTTTTGTTTTCATGTTTTGTTTTGGGTTTAGAAAAGAAAATGGGGGGAAGTTCTGGGTTCTACTTGATCAACTACAATTTTTGATATTGAGAACACAAAAGAAAACTATGACGGCAGATTAACTTCATACATTAACTTTAAAAACATTTCTCTTAAGACCAGTCGACGGAGTACTAACGAAATGCAGCAAAAAGTCTTGTTTCTGCTGGAGACTTTTGACTCTACACGCTCTTTTCCATCCCAGAGTTTTAAACCAGCGATGTTCTGGTCACGAGTCTGCTTCTCTTAAAAAAAAATTAAATAAATGAGGCTTGAAATCATCATTTAGTGTGTCGATGCCTCTCACATGTAAGAGCTGAGCTGAACAACACGCTGTCAGGAGTGTAAGGCAACACAAACAGAGTCATTAAATGTTCTCAAGAATCGAATTATTAAAGCCGTATAATCCCAAATTAAATAAGAAAATCAATTCCCACTGTGTAACAGGATGTTTTCTGAAAGAAGGGGGAATTTTCAGTGTGGACTGATTTTACACTTTTTTTTTTGTTTTCATGCATCAGAACTTTATTTTCCTGCCGGCAGAGGAAACAAAAATCCTTCAGTGGTGAAAACAGCTTAAAGCAGAACGCTTTGTTCAGAAAGGAGCTGCTCATGGACGGAAACAGTGACACAGACGTGACGTGGGAATTTCAAAATAAAGGCGTATCTTAACGATGGCGGCGACATGAATCGATGTTTCACTTTGACTGGATGCTATTAGCTCGTTGATCACTGAATCAATACGTATCGATCCGGATCGGTGCATCGTTACACCTCTATTATCTGTACAAACTGGCTCCTTATAATACAAAACACTATAAAAAGGTGGAGCTGAAAGTTCCTGGTGAGGGAAACACACCATCTTTACTCGCTGTTGTCATTTCCAGTCGAGAAAATATCACAAAATAAAACGTGTGTTCTCTTTAAAAAAGTACAAACATAGGAAGATAGGCCTTCTTCGCAAATTCATCCATCTTCTACGATACGATACGAATACTTTAACTCTTTTATGTGAGCGGTTAAGTCTCTGTTAAGCTGACAGGTATGCGTTATTGATACAATGCATATTTAACGGACTCAGGGTGGACATCAAGCGTCCGACACCGTGATGCATCAGAGTACAAAACTGCTATTGCTGATTATTTTTGGTCAGAATTGGTCATTTTATGTCGCAGCAATCCCCCCCAAAAAACCTCTGCAGCAAAACCCTGGACATAAAAAAGAAAAAAATAGCTGTAATGGTCCTTTAATACAGAGGCTGTCTAGGAGCAGATTAAACTACTGACCCTGTTCTGGAGTCAGAGGAGAGGAAAGAATCCAGCAACAGTTCAGAGCTTATTTTTTTAAACGTAACTAGATTTCGAGGAGCTTCAGCCTGAAGGATTCACACACACACACACACACACACACACACACACACACACACACACACACACACACATCTAATGAGATTCAGTGACTCACTGTACCATCACACACGCAACTGAGTAAAGATGCAGCGCTTCAGCACACAAGCCTTACACACACACAAACACACACACACACACGCAGCATGATGTAAGAAAACACACTATTTGTTTTGTTTTGGAGCAGCAGAAGCATCAGGCTGCGTTACTGCGCTAAACAATCTCATCTGGTCCCCACTTGACCTACATTTCACTTGAATTAAAACTCGCCCTGTGCATGAGGGAGAGAGAGAGCGGGAGAGATTTGCAGTGACATCATGCTTAACGAACAGCTGAGCTACTGGACAGCAGGAAATTCAATTTGCGCAGGCAGGACCGCGGCCACCTATCGCACCGCTGGGGGCCGACACCCTCCACCCTCCGGTCGAACCACAGCAGCCGAGGGGTGGGGTGTGTTTTCTCTCTTTTTTTTAAGCTTTTAATGCCAGTGATTAAAGGCCGAGGCGAGGTTCGAGGGTCTCCGCTAAGCACCGAATAAATGTGTTTGTTTTGTTTTTTTCCCCCGGCCGAGCGGAGCTGAGCGGACAGATGTGAGGCACCGGCCGTCCAGAGCAGCTGTGACCATCACGTTTAATCTCTGTCGCTGGATGCATCTTATTCAGGCTGTTCTTTAAATTTTCAAGAATTTTCATGTGTTATTAAACTCCAGCAACGCTTGTGGTCGTCGTCTCTTGTTGTCATCCTTTGTAAAATTTTACCTTATAGAGCGAAGCTGAGGATGAAAAAAGGCTCCGGCTGGCACCGAACTGTGCCATTTGTGTCATGGCTCCTGAACACACCACAGGACAGAAGTTTGTTGAGTTCAAAGACAAAACTCCTGAAAAAAAAGAGACCTGGAGCAAGTTTTAAGTGTGAAATGTGTCAAAATGTTGAATATATGAGAGCATAATAAACTGCTTCACAACACGAGCCTACACACAGTAGTGTCATTAAATAATGAACCGCTGAGCTCGTTTATTTAGGTTTTCTAATTTACTTCAAACTCTCCGCAGAACAAAGAGCTCGTGTTGCCTGCAGCTGTTGACGTCTTCTCTTCTTCAGATGGATTCCCTCATTTTCTTCGCTTGTTATTTCTAACAGTGTGAGCGCATTAACATGGGCTGTGAGTGAACATTTGCTTAAAATGTGAATATTGTCGTCACTCAAACTCCACAAAACCGATCTTGGAGGGACTTCTGAGTTAATCCATCGCGATTGTTTAATTCTTCGACAAAAGAACGTAAAGAAGTTTCAGATCTTAAAATGTTTTTTGGTTTATGTGAGCGATTGTGTCGATGAAACGACCGATTATGTTGTCTAAACCTCGACAACATGACACCTTTTCAGATTCTCACCAGTGGACACTCTTTCAGGAGTGGAAACAGTTTATGAAGCGAAACAGAAACGAAGAGATGCATTTTGTTTTCTTGCTCTGGTAGCGGGGGAATCTCACACAAACAGCTGCAGCATGACGCCCCGAAACAACCAAGCAGAATCGGGCCTGCAGTTTGTTTTGGTGACACAGCGGGGTGTCGACGTCTCTCGCAAACCCAACTGAATCTTAATGTGTGAAATCTCCGTGTGAGCCTCATTGTTCAGTCCAAACAGCACTCACGCCTGCCAGGCAGCAAACTACATCTCCTATCGTCCCGGGTTATTGTGTCTACACCTACATCTGTCCGTCCTCTTGTGATTATTGTTTTATCACTGCCGGTTAAACTTCAAGGTCGTCCCTCTCTTTGTAATCGTTTTGAAGATTTCAGGGTGGTTCTGGGTGTTTTCTGTCCCCGCCGGCTGTCGGGTTTAAAGGTTGATAGCGGGCTAAACCTCTTTAGCCGGGGCCCCCCAGCTCTCTCTCTCTCTCTCCTCTCCTCTGGACCCCGCCGGGGCACGTGGGTAAATTCCTTATGAGATTTAAATGTCGGATGAGACAAAAGAAAGCAAGAGGGCTCCACACACACACACACACACACACACACACACACACACACACACACACACACACATATATTCACTCACAGGAGGCTTATGTGATCACTGTAGAGTTGTATTTACCGAGCCTGTTCGGGTTAAAGAGAGCAGAACACACTGAGGCAGGATGGATTGAAGGCGACCTTCAGCCGGAGAAACATAATACACCTGATGTTTCCCTCTCTCCTCTCAGTAATATCCTTTCTATTCTCTCTTTACGTCCATGTTATTCATTCATTCTTCACGGCTTTAATTACACCTCTCTCCGGCTCTGTGTTGAAGGCGAGCATACCTCCGTCCTCTCTCCTTCAACCCTGCTCCCGTCTGTGATCGCCTGCAGTTAAATAAACTAATGGGCCGCTCTTTAACATGTCACATGTCAAGAGATCCAGTTAAGAGTGATACAAAATGATTTCCATTTACTCAGAGAAATGACCTCAATGACTGGTTATACATTTTCTTTCCATCAATCAAATGTTTTATTAATGAATTAAACATGTTTTTGCATCTTTGTCCAGTAACGTCGCTAGTTGGATTTTTTGTTTTGTTGCTATTAAAATGCCTTAAAGTGTTTTTTAGTCTCAGATTAGATTAAAATACTCTCGTTAAGATTCAGGTCACATTCTGGTCGAGGAAACTGAAACGACCTTCTGCTCTGGATCCTTTATGTTCATCAGACAAAACTCATAAATAGTACATTTATAGCTATTCTAACTTTAGTAAGCAGTTTTTTTACTCTTATAAACCATTTATTGAGCAGTTTTAAAGGTTTACAACCATCAGCTGCAACGACCATGAAAACAATGTTTGTCCATCAGGTCTCTTCAGTTTGGGGATCATCGGATGTTTCAAGCGAAAAAAAGTGTAAAAGTCTGTTTTTAAAAATTAAGTTGCTTCCTTTTTGTGGGAGGTAAAAATATTCTTTAAATGTGTAGGTTGTTATTATATTAATTGTTTTGCATAATCTGAGCACGGAGGACCGAGTTTCACTTTGTGCAAGAAGTCGTAGAAAATGAAGGGAACTCGGGAGGTTTGTGTCATTTTACATCTCAACGGTACAAGACGATAAAAAAGTTTGCCCTCCAATAAATTTCATTTTTGTCCCTCTAACGGAAAAAGTTTGAGCACTCCTGTTACAGATGAACTGCACAGTGATTATTAACCATTTAAGTATTTAAAACTTCAGAAACAACTTTACAATAAACAGTTGTTTGATAAATCCTTTCAGCGTTTGTTAACAGTGAAATAACCATTAACTAAAGTTTTATTTACTAACATTTATTCATGATGTTTGTAATAAAGTGAAACAAAATGAAACCAGATGTTGAGCTGCTGTTCGTTCATTTCAAGGCACAAATTAATAATACATAGTTTTCCTCTGTCAGCGAGGACTGACTGATTTTTAAGTCTTGTTTGTTTTCTATATAAATATTTTTAATGTGTTCTGTTTCTGTTTTTCATGACGTGCAAGAAAAAACAAATTTCGGCCTTTTAGCATGTAAAATGTAGATGTAGAGTATTTTCTATTCTGTTCGAATTTTGAAATGTGTTTTATTCACCTCAAAATCAAATGAGTGCGTCGGCAACCAAAAAACAGTCGGCATGCGATTTAAGATGATTTCTACGATCAGCTGGTTCAGAGGTTTGGGCCATAAAACAACAGAAAATTGTGAGATTTCCTAAAATGCACATCGCCAAGTTCAAACTGCTTTTTTGTTCTAAAAATAAACCAAAGAAAACAAAAAACATTTAGCTTACACTCAAAACAAAACCAGCAAAAATATCTCGTCTTTTTTGAAAAGCTAGAACCTTTTTATTTATTTAGTTATTTTTTCTTGAAAAAATAATGTTATTAAAAAGTAACTAATCAAATAATCAACGAATCGTTTCAGCTCGAAAAATGAGCAAAACTTTCCTCTAACACGGCTGAAAATAACTATTTTCTCCAAAATATTGAACAGAATCTTTTTTTACGGATGAGAAAAATGTGGAAACACTCACAATTTTCTATTATTATTATTATTATTATTATTATTATTATTACTATTATTACTCCTACAGAATCTTCACATGACAATTAAATCACAATAACAGGATGAAGAAGACAAGGTCATTAATATAGTTATAAGTTATTTAAGGCCAAATGAGGAAACTCAGTGTTGAACTCAATATTTACACCGTCACTGCATCAACGTCCTTTACTTTCTATACTGGAACTGAACCATCACACAACACTTTCACATTGTGACATTTGTGCTGCTAAAATATAAATTTTTGTCTGAATATTGACGGTTTTAAACTCGTATTATGACATCCAGTCATTTCCCCGGCTCCGATCACGCAGCAGCCATTGTCGCCGCTTCGAAATGAATGACTTCGACAAACTGAAGAGTTAAGACTCAGTTATATCAGATTCTTTTAAAAAAGAGGAAAAAAAAGAGAGAGGGCGTCTCCTTTCTTTAGTGAGACACAAAGGATCTGATGGAGCAGCGATCCTCAACGAGCCCGGAGAGAGGCTGCCCCGCTGCGAGGCTCCATCCGTCTCCTCCCCCTCCCTCCATAAACACACGGTGCAGGCTTTTACTGAGGCCTCCTGCTGACTGACTGATTGACTAACTGTATATTTATGTATATGCATGTGTGTGTGTGTGTGTGCGCTGTGCAGGATACATGCACTTAAAGGCAGCCAGTGAGCCGCATGCGTCGACTGACGAACAGGAATCAGAGCGAAGCCATTACAGTGTTAAAGCCCAAAAAACCTGCCGCACACACACACACACACACACACACGCACACACACACACAGGCAGATTAATGCAAACACGCCTGGCCGAGCGGACGCTTCACCTCCACCTCAAACACACACACGACCACATGTGCAGACAGATGTAGCTCCCATTTCAAATTACATTGTAAGAGATGGGAGTAAAGCAGCTGTCCTCTTTTATTTAAACCAGCTAAAAGTCTCATTTTACGCATTTTTGTTTCTATTTCAAGACATGACAGGTCGACACAGCAACACGACATCAGTGTAAATATAAAATAGATGACATAAAACAGACGGAGGAAACTGTCACATCAGCTGTGGTCAGTTTGGATGCATCCTGCAGCTGGAAACTAGAACCATCTCGTTTTTTTGTTGTTTTTTTTCCCCTTTGTGTTGCCGATCACAGCTCACCGTGTTTCGGCCTTCAGTGGATTTCAGCCACAAATGTCATTTAATAAAAAAGGATTTTATGACTATTAAAAGTCCAAACGAAACCTGATCAGCAGTCTGAGTTGAGGCTTCTCTCGCTGCCATTGAATATTTGTAAAGTGATCAGAAAGTTGCTGGATTCAATTTTAATTTTGCCTTTTTTTATTCTGTATTTGATTCAGACAAAGTTCCTACACAGATGTTGTTTTTTTGTGTTTTTTTTGTTAGAACAATGTAAGAATTTTGACCTAATTGGTTTAAATGTGAGCAGAGTTGTGTTGCTCAGAATAAGGCATTGAAAAAGAAGTGTTTTGATATTAATATCTACTGATATTCAGAGCTGAAACCTGTGAGGACGTGTACATCTTCAATTTGAAGCAAGAATATTAATTATTATAAGTGAGGGCAGCAGGTACGGATGTTAGATGAGGACTGAAATGTCCTGTGTTTCCAAAATAATCATTTAAAATCAACCGAACAGATCAGACTCTGCACTTTTATATGATGACACGTGAAACAGCAGTTTGTTATTCATTGTAACAAACCTCGACTGTGTTCATTTAAATAATTAGTCTCTTTCTTTGCACAACCTTTAATCTGATTTACTGGAGAGAAAGTGCGAACAAGAAGCGAACTGTAAACATGCAGTCTGTCTGTGTCCAGTACTGAAAAACATGAGTAAATGATTAACAAGTACGAATAATGTGGCTCCTAAATTCTCCATGAATACCAGATGTTTAAAGCCGGATTTGTGGGAAAATGTGTAGAAATTGATGCGCGAAACATGAAGAAATATGTTAATTTGATGGAATCTTATGTTTGAATAGATCACTTAGAGTAAACATCATGTAGTTTCAAAGAAGAGCTGAAACAAGCGGATATATAATATATGACAATGTGTAGGGGGTCATGATACTCCAAATCCAAGATTCAGTTTACATTTTCAAATTATTCTTCAAAAATTAAAAAAAATAAAAGATTGGGGTATTTTACAACAAAATCTTGACTTTATCCTGGCAGCTTTGTGCAGGTTAGAGTAAGAAAAGTTGAAATAATCTTTAGCAAAATTCAAAGTTAAAGTTATAAAACAAACAAACAAACAAACAAACAAAAAGTATGAAGAAATTTGGTTTCTCAGATCAAGGTGATACATGTTAGCATCACCTACAAACAAAAGCAAAAACAACTGCACTGCTGAGCTTTATAGCAGAGAGATGCTGTTTGCTATACATTTGCCCTCACACACACACACACACACACACACACACATAGACACAGGGATCATTTAGCATCAGCCAGATGTGAGGATTGGTGGAAATCTGGGTGAGTTAACGAGGTCAGGAGGCCCAGAGCTGCCGGGACATAAAGACATATTTTTGGACTTGTGCTGTGTGTGTGTGTTTGTGTGTTTGCAGTCTTAAATGTGTGTGTGTGTGTGTGAGAGCTGCTTGTTATCATATGATTTTCACATGAAGTCGTGCTGCTTAAAGTTTGAAGGACAAAGGAGGCGATTCACAGACAGCAGAGCGCGTTAGAGGAGGATGTATAGATTTAACAACAGAAAAAATCCCCTAAAAAACACACAAACACGATCTGCTGCCGTCAGCCGGCCGATGTGTTCAGTGACCAGCGATTCTACAGACCACAGGCTTCATCACCAGCTTTGTTTCACTGCTGGTCTCGTCAGATAAAGACGATTTTCAGATGTTTGAGCTCAGATGAAGACCGACGAGACAAGATTGTATCGTGGTTTATTGTGTTCTTGCAGGACTCGGTTGGCGTTTATTTGGGAGGTCGTGGTGAGAGAAGAGTTTTCGGTGGTCTGGTTAGAAAAAGCAGAGAAACGTGTCCTGCAGATGTTTACAGCCGGATATAAAAAAATAAATAACAGCTCTGCATGAGCAGTCGAGCAGAGAGATCATTTCCTACAAAACGAGAACACTCCTCGTGCACCTGCACTGCCAACACACACACACACACACACACACATACACACACACGCCCACCATGGCATTAAAAGGAACACCCCATGTTGAGAGGCTGAGATCTGAAGCCATTTTGGAGCCGAGGCTAAGTGCTGCGCTGAGTTTAATAGGGGGCAGCCATGTGACGCACACACACACACATACATAATTGCAGACGCACGTACACATATAAGCTTGTGTATGCGCAGACACACACAGATATGACCATATGGCTGCTTTTAAGTAGTCTTACACACACACACACACACACACACACACACACACAGTCCTAACCTTCAGCAAGCGTGGCTGAAGCACAGGAGGTCATAAAATCAAGTGTGTGTGTGTGTGTGTGTGTGTGTGTGACACTGTTGGCCCACAGCGAACACACTCACACACATATATGGACGTAAAGTGATGACAAAATATTTGAGCACAAAACTGATTTAATTTAAATGCAGCTCCTGACTACACATCACTGTAGCCTTGTTAGCTTTGTGTTAGCTTTGTACTGCTAACACAAAGCTAACTAGGCTACTAACTGAGTGAAGTGTTTTCTTATTTCATCTTTTTATTTAAGATTTTTAAAATTATGAAAAACATTAAAAGAAGGAAAAACATTTGGTTGCTGCAGCCGAGCAGCCGGTAGTTTCTTAAAATGTCGCTGAGTTTTTGGTTTTTCGGCTTCATTGCTGAAATAAGATTTTTTGAGACGATCGCTGCCCACGGCATCTTTCAACCACCCAACCTGACCGGCCGGACCGCCCCCTGGGCAGGAGAGGAAGAGGGTCGGGATAAGAGTCTTGCTAATCCAGTTTGGACTTGGAGCTGCTTCTGGCTAATGTCCAGTTGCAGGCAAATGAAATGGACTCGGGGACTGTTGTGCCAACATCATTACAGAGACCTTTCTCCACCACAACATCCTGGATCAGGGACAAAAAACACATGTGCCAATATCGGTTTCAGCATCAGCCATCGACCAATAAGAGCTCTCGACGAAAATCCAATTATCGTTCCTCCCCTTTGTTACATGAAAAGACGGATGTGGATGTTTCAGCTCGCTCGTGAAAACCATTTGGGTCTTTCAGATCTCAGGTGCTCAGAAGCTTCTGGAAGAGCCGGAAAGAAAAACTGACTCGAGGAAAAAAAGAGCGAGCACATGTTCTGAGTTTAAACGCTCGAGTCTGTTTCCGTGTGTCGACCTGCAGCGGTTTGTTTTTGTGCTCTCTCAAATGTTTTGTGCGTTTGCCTCCATATACACATGCACGCACTGTACCCACGAGAGCTTTAACAACTGGTCATAAATATTTCCCTTTTTTTGCAAATCAAAGGTCTGATGAGAGCGGAGGGAGGGAGGGAGGGAGGGAGGAAGGAAGGAAGGAAGGAAGGAAGGAAGGAAGGAAGGAAGGAAGGAAGGAAGGAAGGAAGGAAGGAAGGAAGGAGGGAGGGAAAGAGGGAGAGCAGATCTAGAGTTCAATATTGACACAGCAGCAGAGGAGCCTCCTCACATTAATAATAGATGATATTACCACTGATATGGAGGAATGTTCTCTTCGTTAGCTCCGCCTACAGCTCAGCACACACACACACACACACACACACACACACACACAGGAAGTCAGCCCTCTGTGTGTTTTTATTGCCGTGTCTATCCTTGAACTGTTCCCTAAACCGCCTCCTGCCCAATTCGTCC
Organism: Pagrus major; assembly: GCF_040436345.1. Classification (NCBI taxonomy): domain Eukaryota; kingdom Metazoa; phylum Chordata; class Actinopteri; order Spariformes; family Sparidae; genus Pagrus; species Pagrus major. The sequence goes on along the minus strand of NC_133215.1, from coordinate 5,066,280 downwards.
TCGCGGTCCAAAGGTGGACGGTCCAAAGAGCCCGCTGATAGGCCGCGACACACCTTAGTTCACAAAATGTTCCTCACTCATTAACCAGCATCCCAAACTGACACACTTGCAAAACAATGTGACACCGATAACGTCACGCTCCGCTCGGTTCATCTGAGCAACGTGAGCTCAGTCGCCTGAAAACTCTCAAATACTTCAGCTTCTCTCTGATGGATTTTAAAATGTGTTGTTGACCATCACATCAGGAATCCAGTTCATCTGACGTGACCAGTTAAGAGTGATTGTCTGATATGACTTGGTCGTCTTTAAATCAGAAGTGAAAGACAAGTCCTGTCCAGTTTTTATAAACACTCAGCAGGAGAAACAGCAATAAAAACAAAATAGTAAGATAATGAAAATATACTCCTTCACTTTCTTGCGATGGACAGGAATCGATACCAGTCTCAGCAGCCAGTTAGCTTAGCTTAGCTTAGCAGTAAGACTGGAAACAGAGGAATGAGTTATGGAGGTACTTTTTTTTCATTTTTTTTAAATGAATTTGTTTCATCAGATGCAATCAGATTTTTTTTTAAATTAGAAAAACACTGAATATCAGATTTTCTATCTTTAGTAAGTTAAACCCTGACTCTAAACTGTCAGGAGGTTTTGTCTGGATGTGATTAACAATGTGCAAATGCAACATAAAGTATTTTGCACAAAAGTGTGATTAAGTGTAACTGTTACACTGCAGTGTTATTCACTCGAGTATAAATGCACCAATACATAAATTAATTTGGTAAGAAAATCATCTTGCGTCGGAAAAATATTGTGAATCTCGTATCAAGATCACGACGCAGCTTCTCGGAAAATTATATTAACTTATTATTATTATTATGCATAAATTACATCTATGATAATACTGCCAACATTTACTATTATTATTATTATTAACATTTGTCCTGCAAGGACATATGATTGAACCTTCGAGCCAATCAGAATCAAGTATTTTCTGCAGTCTTTGTTTCTCTTTCAACATAAGTGAAAAGATGTGACCGTACAGACGAGTGATGGTGACACACGGCTGCTTCTGACCCGCCGCAATAATGACATTTTTCTGTCTTAACGACTGTTTTCTTTAATATGACTCACATGAGTTTGTCCTTGTGGTTCTGATCTCTTACACTGATTTATACAAGCTTCTGCTCTTCGCTGTGAAACACAGTACATTCATTGTTTATAAAGGAAAAAACTGTAAAAAGATAAAATGTCCAAATTGCAAGAGCAGTGACAAGGCAGCGATAATGAGCCAGAGAGAATGTGTTTAACGCAGCTTTTTAAGTGAGGAAGCAAAATAACTGCAGTCTTTTCACTTCATTCACACGCTCCGAACCCCAAAGAAGAACCTTAATATTATTTTTAACGTGTCAAAATACTCTGAACCACTTCCTCCCGCAAGGATTCATGTCTGAGCAGCAAAACTGAACAGAAAGAAGAGCGTAGCAAAGGCTGAACCACTGAATGTTGAGGTGAGGTGATGCTACATGGCCAAAACTGTGTGGACACTTGTTTCAATACTGGTTAATTCTTATTTAAGAAAATCCCCAAGCTAACAGCGTGACGTGATACTTCAGACGTTAGCATGTTTCCTGTTCTAACATGAGCTCCGTAAAGAAAATGGTTTCCCCATTTCTGGTGGAAAAAACTGTAAAATAAACATCACTTATAGACCCCTGGTGACATAATTATATCAGTGAGAAATTAACCAAAATGTTGAAAAAGGAGAGAGAGAAAACAGAATCGTTCAATCATTTGTCACGAAACGAGTGAATCATTCTCTGGTTTCAGTTTCCCAAATTTCTCTTTTTATATCACATGTTGAAGATTTCACCTCCGTTTCTATTCAACCATTTTATGAGTTTGTATCCTGAAGAGATGATGGATTTATTGGAAACATAACTGTCAGATTAGTCGTAATGAAAACAGCTGGTGGTAGCAGCCCTTGTTTTTTCAATTTAGGGTTAGTTACTTTCATTCTCAATTAATCTGTTGTTTTGTTGTTGTTTTTTAAATTAATTGATAAAAAGGTTGTGGGGAAAATGCTCATCACAACTTCCCAGAACCTAAAGCGACGCCTTCAATTGCTTCTTTTGCTCGACCAGCAGTCCAAAAGACCCAAACACTCTTCGTCCACCGTCGGAAAAGACGAAAGAAAAGCTGCAAATTCTTAAAAAGATGTAAGAAGCCGAAACTGCAGATATTTCACATTTCTGCTTGAAATAATCGATCGACGGTCGATGAATCGTTACAGAAACAGAACTCGCAGCGGTCCGTAATTGTTTTGATGTTGCTCACCGCAACGCTCCTTGGGAGTTGTAGTCCTTCTCGTCAACACATTCTTTTCGACGTAGCTCCTGACTGATCTGCAGCGATGATTGAACCGATTGAGCTTCAGGTCCATCCGGTTTTTTTGGAGAAACTGAAGCAGCTGTTCATCCGTCACCGACTTCTACCTCCAGCCCAATACAACCCCACCCACTTCACCACCCTACTATTACTACCACTTCTCTCTGAGATGATGTTTCAGAGGAATTCGTCCTTCTGGTTTTGACCCTTCACACTCAGCTCCTCACACAGGGCTCTCATTGTTTCATTGTCAAAACTGCAAAAACAAACCGAGCCGCTGAAATCTCGCAAACTGCGTCAAGCCTCGTCGAGTTAATTCACCGCGGAGAAAATGTGTTTCATGCTGCTTTTTTGAGTGAAGCGTAGGAAATGACTACAAATCACAGTGTCGAGTCACATCAGCAGAGATATCTTGTTTCTTTCACATGCTCCGAACACTTTTTTTAAGCCTTGAAAAAGCAATTACTTTGAAAATCCTTTGCTCCACATGGATCACAATTCATCTCCTAGTTAGAAAATACTGAACGCACAGAGACTGCACTTTGATTTTTGTCTCCATTGTTCAGCTTTGCTCAATTAATAATGAAATCACATGTTTAAACAGAGTTTTCATGTGTGTGTGCATGTAGCTGCTGAAAAGATTTCTTTACTCGATCAAACCACAGCGGCGTGACGTCATTACACGCCTATAAGAAGTTATAATATTAATAATGAGAAGAAAGTGTGTCTAACTTAAAGGCCAACTCTGAAAAAACACCAACAGACAGGGGGGAAAAAAAGCTGCCTACGCCTCAATTAAGTCTGAGACGAAAATGTCTACAGCCACCACTGCAACACACTCAGCGCCTGTGTGTGTGTGTGTGTGTGTGTGTGTGTGTGTGTGTGTGTGTGTCTACAGACGCAGGCACACACTCGTTTGAGGGTGGGTGTTCGAACACCTACCAGAATAAAATAAAAAGTGGCTGAACACAAGTGCCTCTTGGCAGAAATGGAAAGAAATTCAAGAGATCCTTCAGCAGACGGACTCACAACGGCTGACTTGATTCTTTTATTCCAGCCTTCTAAAACAAGTCTGAACCAGAGGAGACGCTGTGTGACATAATATACATCCATAATAATCTGGAGTAGACGTGGAAAGAAAAAAAAAAAAGCAAGAAGGACAAAAGAAAAGCAGATCAGGGGAGGGAAGATGAGAGGACGGACGTGGAGGTGGTGAAGAGAAATGGCAGAGAGTAAAGTCAGTGATGAAGACGACTGAAGAGGAATCATCTCAATATCAAAGAAGAGGAAAGGTTGTGAAGATGTGAAGCTAAACAGGACGAACAAGAGAGGAGAAGCAATAAAGTAGAGCTGCAAGGATTAATGGCTTGGCTCTCAGCTGAGTCGCTAATTATTTTGATACTTGATTAATCAGTTTGAGTACTTTTTTTTTAAAGAAAATAAAAGTGAAAACTCTGATTCCAGCTTCTTAAATGTGAATATCTGGTGGTTTCTTTCCTGCTCTCTGACAGTCAACTGAATATCTTTGGGTTGTGGACAAAAACAAGATATTTGAGAACGTCGTCTTGTCGACCAAACAACTGATCAGTCAATCAATCGAGAGAATAATCAACAGATTAATCGACATTGAAAATAATCTACAGTAAAGAAAGAAGAGAATTAAAAGAGGATTCAGCAGGGAGACGAGGAGGAGGAGATAAAAATACAAGTGACATTTCTCCTGATGGTAACGGTGGCGGCGAGCAACGTTTGTTGCTTGACCTTCAGTTTTTATTGCTGTGCGCGCACGTGTGTGTTTCTGTGCTTGTGTGTGTGTGTGTGTGTGTGTGTGTGTGTGTGTGTGCAGCAGCCTGGTGGGCTTGACACCAACTGAGGGTGACACGGTCACACACAGAGGAGAGCTGAGAGCCTCCAGCTCTGCCAACCAGCCCGGCCCTCACACAGCACAGCTGGCCCTGTCACCTCCACTTATCCTGGCCGGCTCCAAGTCTGCACGCACAGTAACTCTGTGTGTGTGTGTGTGTGTGTGTGTCTGTGTGTGTGTGTGTGTGTGTGTGTGTGTGTGTGTGTGTGTGTGTGTGTGTGTAGTAGTGTGTTGGGTGAAAGCCAGATCCAGAGGGCTTGTAAGCGTTCAGGTGCATTAAATAATATTACTGTCCCACTGCACTGTGTCACCATAAATTATCCGGAGGTTGCCAGGTTTGTTGTTCAATACTGACGACTAATGACCGCTCTAAATCAGAGCTCGTGCTCGAGTTACAACAACAAGGTCAGAAAATCTTCGTCTGTGTTTAAACTTCAGGCTGACCGGTTGTCTCACGCTGACTGACTGTATGGAGGGCCGCCCCAAAAAAATAAAGTCTCCTAAAACCCAGATATAAGTCAGCGCTTTTACACTTCCGGGTCCCTCTTGTAGCCACTTGTGAGTTTTAAAGAGCGTACGTGTCCAAAACAAGTGGCTAAATGAGACTACAGAGGTTGTCGGGAACATTTAACGTCATCACAGAGACTCTTTCCAACTTGTAGATCGATCAGTTTATAGTAAAGTGCGTCAGGCGACCGCCATGTAGTTCATCTGAAACCCAACATTAGCTTTTTACCTTTAGCAATTTAATTTACGGAGAAAAGTTCGGAGTCGGGTGCTAGAGCCTGAGGACCGTGGCTCCTGGGATGGGGTGTAGGGGTGGAGGAGGTCTGCTGGGTACTTTTAGCCTTAGCCTTTAAACCAGGAAAAGACAACACTTGTGTCACATCACCTGATACTGTGATATAAAGTTATTTAAAATCCAAGACGATACATAATCTGACGTGAGGATTACAATATAATAATGGTGGTGTTATAATGCTACCTCCGTCTTCGAAGGGTGTACTAATGCGACACATTCACTGTGTTCACCCACAGAGAAACGTTAGTACAGCGGGAACAAAGGTTACACTTCTCGTTTTGTGCATGAATCTACCGAGTCAGTGGGTCATTATGTGTGAAGCAGTCTCTCCGTTACCTCAAGGTGGAGAACACAAAAGACGACGACAGTGAGGCTTCTCCTCGGCCAGATGTTCTCCATGACTTCACCAAACCCCAATTCATTTCTCAGCTGCTTTCACGGTGCCGTTTGTGCCGGCGGACAATGGAATATATTCACATATGAAACGGACACAATAAGCTGCTTCACAAACTCTGATAATTAAGAGCAAGAAACCTATGTGACTGTGTACGCCTACACATCTGAGCAACAGTGAGAGCAGCAGGCAGTCAGGAGAGGAAAAACACACAAAACAGGGTGAATGACAGACTGCAGGTTTGTAGACAAAGAAGCAGAAATGGCTGTTAAGGTGGGAGTTAAGGTGGGCTGTAGGCGGTGCTCAAGAAACGGCTCAAGTCTGACAGAGAAAAATCTGCATCGCTGCTCATCGGGATGCCATCGACCGCTCGCTGGATCGAATGGCAGTTTGATCCGAAAGCCGTTACGAGCCCGCTTTTGGTCGGGACGACAGAATCAGAACAATCAGAATAATAAGTTTGTGCACATTTTGTCAGGAAGTGCGTTCTATAAAGCAACTGAGTCGGCCCTGCTTGGTTTGATAAATTGATTGGTTGATTGTGATTGGATTTGCTGTGGATTTGGAGCCTGACTGATAATGATTGGGTTGATTCCTGCTGCTGAAAATAGTCCCAAACAAAAGCACCTTGTCCTCCTGTTTGAGTAACATTTGTTAAAAACTACAGTTCCCAGCTATTTTAGAGAGAATCCTGTTTTTGTCTCATTTTTTTAATAATACAAGTGTGAATTTGTGATCAGGGACCAATGGACCTAGGACTGTATGAAAAAGAGGCCATTAGCATTATAAACAGGCCAACACATTGTAGGTTCTGGTCTTTTAATGGGACTTTTGTTGTCTCCTCCATCTGGGCCTCAAAGATTTAACTTACAAGTAGACTCCACTTCCTTTTCTCTGAGTCTTTCATCGATTATCTACATTATTGCTGTGTGGACGTGGTTGGTTGATCCTCTGCTGGCTGCGTGGTGTTATTCTCTCCTCCTTCCGGCTGTGAACGCGTCGGTTTTCTGATTAAAAACTGTTCAATTATTTTTTTTTGTCCCAAATAGCAAAAAGGAAAAGAATCGACCGTGAATCACCTGCTGTGGCCCGAAGGGGACGACAGCAGCACTCAAGTGTGTCAACACCACTAATAAAATATGAGCAGAGTGGAAAACAAAAACAAGGCTTGTTGAAAGTGTCGGGGCATTTTGTGTCCATTTATTTTTAATCACGTCGGTGTTTTATGAATTTTAAAAAGGCTCTTTGCCCCCCGAGCTGCCATTAATGTCAGACCTCGGTCACCGAACTGTCGGCTTTAGATTCAGATGCTCTGTTGACGTGACCCTTTTTAATTCTGAACAGTTGGTTTGTGCTTCGTGCTCTCGCTAATTATCATAAACAAAAATCTAAAGCCCCAGCAGCTGCTTGTGGAGGCTAAAAGGTGACAGAACAAACTAAATACCAACGCTTCTGCTTTCCTCAGGTCGTCACCACTGGGCTGTTCACTGCATTTTGCGTTTCAATTACGGGCGCTCAGGGACTGCAAACTCAAAGACCTACACTCAAATGCCCACTAAGGTTGTTTCTAAGTTTATATTGAACATTTTGATTTTCCTTTTTGTTCGGTCGCATCCGTCATTACTTTCTTGTTCTTTCACTGCAGCGTTTTTGACAGTTAGATGCTAAAATCACAGCCATATCCACTTCATTTCTGCAAAGGCACATTTTAAAAATTCACTTTAAAGTTTGTCGTAACGTCGTCGCAATGTTGAGCTAATGTTATCACACATTGTAGATATTCCTTTGGTCTGATTGTAGTGATGAAGGAGAGTTTAGGGGGGGTCACCAAAAACACTAATAGACGTCGTTATGTTTGAAAACCATAGACACAAGGGAGACTTTTGGCTTCGTGGTGGCAGAAGGAAAGGTCACAGGACATCACAATGAGGAAATATCTGCTGTAACTGTGAGGAAGCTGCATCCATCTCTAACAACAGGTCCAAACAGACGGTGGCCTGAGCGAGAAGCTTCTGCCCTGACCGTTGTTTTCGTGTGGAGGAACGACAACGAGGTCAGTCTTCCTCGGGGCAGAGTGTGAGTCACGGCCTGCAGCTTCAAGAAGCCAATCGCAGGAGAAGACCCTCTGTTCTGCTCCCTGTACAATGGCTGCTGTGTGGTTTTAACGGCGCCGACGCGGCCCGAGACCCCCTCTGTGGTCGCTGTGTTGTCGAACGCTGCAGCGACGGCGATCGCTCTGGAAAAAAAACAGCTCATTGTGACAGAGCGGAGAGGAAGGGCTCGAGCTGAGGCTTCGCTCACAGCATGTAGGGTAAATTTGTTTGCAAAGATAATTAACCACAGAGAATAAAAGGGTCAGGATGGTGCTGACAGTCACAGAGGCGATGAACAGTGAAATGGAGCCGAGACAGTACGCAGGCACGTCGAAGGAGAAAGAAAAGTCAAGTGAATATTAGGAAGTGTTATTGTTTACACACACACTGAAGATGTGCACAAGACGAGTGGATGGAAACGCACCAACTGGCTCTCAGTGAGAAGGCTGGTGCTTTGTGTTTCCGTTCTGTTTTCTCAAGTCTTTTCCTGCCTGCGCTCGTCTTCCTGACAGGCTGTCAGGCAGAGAAAGACCAAAACACACCAGAACAAAAGGTTCTGCAGCGATAAAAGCCGAGCGAAGCAGAAAAAGCAAGCCTACAGGACTTGTTTTGCGGATTCTCTGTCTGAGAACGGAGGATCGGAGCGAATTAACAGGAAGTGACACAGCGACGTGGTTGGCGATCGAACAGATGACTTCTGTGTCACCGGACGATCTCGCTGTTACGCTCTCTGAATCCCAAAGATTTCTCTACATCTTCAAGGAGCAAACACATTTAAATAACATATTGACGTAGTCGTCCTCATCAAATGTTGCTTTAAAACAAGCATCCAAAACTAATATATCAACGATTTTCATCTAAATTGTCCTCAGTTTTTCTGAGTGTGTTCTTACTTTTAGTCTAGTCCAAGTTTAAACGTCCACGGTTAGAAGTCTGGCAATCAACGTATTGATCTGTTGGAGCGGTGCGAGGTCGAACAGGTTGAACCAAGGACTTCTCAGTCGTGGCGAGATAATAAATTAATCCCACAGTCGTCTGTTACCATAAATTCTTAGTCCTGGTTTGTGTCAGTATTTAAAAGTAAAGCCCGACCAAAAGTCGATTTTGGGGCCGATACCGATTATTATGTACGTACGAAGTTCTCGGCCAGTATACACATATATTTTGCAGCGATCCCTCAAATGCTATAACCAAACACTTGTGAGAAGGATTTGTTACGAAGGAGGGATATTTTACAGCTTTACTGTCAGCAGACTACAACAGTGAACTTCACTGCGGATTTAACTATTATTATTAAGTTATCCAAAGGTTCTTTTTCTGCGTTATAATCTCTAAAACAAATATCGGCACATATCGGACCCGATATACGCAGATACCCAGACGTCTTTGAACGGCCAGTATCGGCAAATAATTAAATTGTGATTCATGAATGTCAGGCCAGATTCACAATCTTGTTTGCTTATTTTTTTGGATCAGATTGTTAATTTGAATCCGACCGTTTCCAGTTTTATTATTTTATTTTGGCAAATTTCTTGTTTAGAGAATCTTAATTTGGCTTCCTTTGTTAAAACATGTATTTATTAGGATTTAATATGGCTGAACTGTATTTCTGAAGCTCATTCATCACATCAGAAACAGTGATGAAAGAGTGTTTTCTGTATTTTGAGTTAATTTACTTCCATAAACCTTCTTTCATTAAAATCATCTACAAACATTAGATCTGCTGGTGCTTTAATCGTCGGGTGCACTTATAAACCACAGCTTCCTGTGTGAGGCGGCAGCAGCGGAGGGTTTACCTGCAGCGTCTCCGTGTGCACTCTCATGTCGAAGGCCACATCGTAATGAAGCTCTGTTCAGTCTTTGAATTGCAAATAATTGCTCATTGTCTCCGTGTCATTTGTTTCCACGGAGCTCATCCGTCATGTGTCCTCGCAGGGTTTGTTGTCTGTAAGCAACACACCTCACTAAAAACACTCCCTCCCTCTCATCCTCCCCCTCACCGTCTCTCTCTGTTGTTCAGACTCCCCCATCTGTCTCCCTCTCCCTCCCTCCCGCCTCTCTCTTTGAGGAACTACATTTCCCAGGGTGCACCTGTAGGCAGGCAGCAGCTTGGCACAATGCCATGCCCAGTGGGTACCGAGTCTTTAAACAAACATGCCCACATTAAACCCCATCACCTCACACACACACACACACACACACACACACACGCTAAAGCACTGCTCAACAACCAGAACAACAATATTATTATCGTCATATTGTTTTACTCGATGTCTGTAAAGATTCTCCGTCATCTCCTCTGTCCATGTCTGTGTCTCTGTACAGCACTTTGAATCGCCTTGTGTCTGAACGGTGCTGTATAAATCTTCCTATATTAATCTCCAGCTGAGGCTTATTCCTCACTAATGATAACTCTCTTGATTTAAAGGCAGGGAAGGTGTTTCTGGAGAAAGATAGTTGATTGTGGGGTCAGTGTTCAGCCTGAGATTCTGACCCTGAGCATCAGTATTTGACGACCCGGGAATGAAACTCATCAATCAACCGTCTTTCTCCACAATCACTTTCTCTAACTTTAATCATTTGGTGTTTGAAAAATGTCAGAACATGCTGTAAAATCCCCAGAAACCCAAAGGTGGCATCTTCAAGTGTCTATAACCCAGAGATACTCATTACACAATGATATAAGTGAGTTTTTGTGGAAAACTGTCTTAAGCAGTTGCCTAATCGACCCGTCGCTGCAGCTCCAGTCTAAACACCGATGCATCACTTCCTGCTGCAGTGGAAGAGTTTGCTTTACACTTAATTTGACATCAATCAGCGAACAAGATAATAGACATTTATTCAAATGACAGAGTTGCAGATTATTCCACTAATGATTCGGAGCAGCTGCCCGCGGACTGTCCCTTTAACTGAACCATGACAGCTTAACACTGCTTAACCGACTGCTCAGCCTCCATTATTATCTCATTAGCTGGTTCCTCCCGTTCAGGAATATACCGGAGTGCCATTTAGTATTAATTAATTGTTAATGACGGGCTGAATGACACACACTTTTACTTCAGATCCATTAATACTGAATTCTCAGGGAGAGACTTCCTTCATTAAACATAATAAGACATTCCCTGAGCCTGACCATCACGACTACACCCTCTCCAAAACGTGTCCTCGAGGTCGAGAAACTGGTCCTTACAAAGACAGAACACACACACACACACACACATACCATTGATCAAATACTGTGAAAAGCAAATTGCTCAAATATGACCTTCCACACAAAAGCAGCCATTACTGAAGGACCAGGAAGAATTCACTGAAGGCGGGTCCATGTAAACATTCCTGCCGCTCCAAAAGCCTTGACACCTCTCGCCAATCCTGTACTATAAGTGTGTGTGTCTGTGTGTGTGTGTGTGAGTGTGTGTACTCCAAACACAAATGCTATAGTGCACAGTGAATGAGCCCACATGGCGTCTGTGTCCAAAGAACTGTACCCAGGAGGTCAGGTGGCTCGCGTAACAAAAGGGACACACACACACACACACACATACAAACACACACACACATATATACACAATGGAACGCTTACATAAATTTTGGGTCGTGTCGGGGACGCCGTGTACAAAGTTAAAGGAAGTGGAGGACTTTGGTCGCTGCGTGAGCGAAGGAAAGAAAAGAGAGAGAAGATATCTGCAGAGTTTAAAGCCTGCAAAGAGATAAAACACTTCAACACTCAGAGCTTTAAACATCTAACAGGATTCTGTACATTTAGTTTTAACTGTAATGTAACTTCAGCGAGAGGTTAGGATCACAGTGTCGGAGGTGGAAGTCAAACATCAACCTCTAAAATATCAAGAAGTCCGTCTTTATCATCCACATCACCGGGTTATCAGCTGAATACTGGCCTCACAGCCGGCTGAAAGATAAATGTAGTTACATTACTGTGTTTGTAGTTTGTGACTCGCAATATCCTGCAGAATAATGAGGGAGATCACTGCACAGTGTGGGGTCATGTGTGCATTTATAAAAGCCAGTGTGTGTAAGTGTAATCAGCCGTATACACAAAACACACCCGCAGAGACATTCATAACCACGATTATAAAAGGCCTGCAGACCCAAACTGCATCTTTGTTTTTTGACTTTTTCTTATTGATAAATCTGCTGGATGTTTTCTTGATCAATGACTGTTTTTGGTTTATTAAATGTCAGAAAATTGTGAAAAAAAAGTTCAAGGTGAGAACTAAGAGTCCAAAACTCCAAGATTTCCATTCAGGACTCCGGACGACATTTGAAGAAGGTGGAAACTTTGGATGATTTTAAATTGTTGCACATTCATTTTATCTTTGTTAGCTCACTGATTAATTTAAATAAGACATGGAGGTAAATAAACAGATGTTAAGTGAGGTTTAGGACACTTTATCTGATAGTTTCATCAAAATCTAACAACATACTTTTTGGCCTCTTGTGGTTTCTGTGCATTTCTCTTGAAGATGTTGAAAAACAACAATTAAAAGTTTCCCTCTCCCCATCAGATACAACAGGAAGGTCTCAGGGGAGGAAACACTGCAAAACACTCTGCAAAAATAAAATAAAATACAACAAAGAAGCAGCTTTTTATAACAAATAACAAAACAGAATGACAAGTCTCCTCTCCTGAGACTCAAAAATAGTTTGTTCTTTCAAAGCTGTCACACTCTGCTGCTTTTAACAGGCTGACGAAAAAAAGGCTTGTTTTCTGAAATATTTGACTCGTTTCTCAACAGCCGGCAAAAAACAACATGAAACAGTTTCCTCCTCAAACACATTCAGGCTCGAGGCGTGAGTCCATGTAGTGTCGTTCTCTGGGATGAAGGTTGACTGCACAGCTGACAGTCACCAGTAACATCAAGTTTCTGACCAATCATAAACCGTCACACACAGTCTGAACAAGCTTCTCCTCCGTTTTCTTGGCTACCAGGATGATGAGTCTCACGCCCTCCAATACATGACAAGAAGAGACAGTGAAAGCTTTCTGAAACTAACACCGCTCAGAGCGGCTGCACAGAAAAGACTAAAAGATACTGGGTGGAGCGCTTTCTCTGTAGGGGCTGCACGGTACTGGCACTGACACTGTTTAGTGCGATACGAAACAACGCAAGATTTATAAAATATTATAAAAAATAGAGATGAAGTAGCTCCATCAAGCCAAACAAAACAATAAAGCAAATAACGACTAGCCACGAAATATACGTCTCCAAAAACCAGCACCGCAAAATCAAACAGACCTCAGTCAGTCCCAAACCAGTTCACGACCGCAGCAATGAAGAAAACTCAGACTTTTGCTCTGGGTTTTACTTTACCTTCGAGGAAAAGTATAACTGAACACCTCTTAAAGTCAGAATTCCTACCCTGACTCCACGATACGGTCGGCAGAAGTTTTTTGTTAGCTTTTGCCATCGTGCACCTGGAACACTTAGGAAATTTTGACCTCCGCTGTTGATTGGACCGACAACTCCGACCGGGAAAAACACAGATAATCCTCCTCCTGACCCCCAGACTTCCAGATACGTGGATCATGTTTTTACCACGAGCTGGCTACAATGACGCAGACTTTACAAGGTGATCCGCTGCAGAGGAAACCTGACGAATCCGTCCTTCACTGAGCCAAAAAGAAAAAACACTTGGTGACTCAGAGACACACTCGCTGCCGACAAACTGTGCACCCAAAAACCTCTAAATCAGAATAAACTGTGACATCAGACAAACTTCTATTATAGATTAGTCATAGGAGAAGATAACCATGCTGAAGTTTTCCTTTAGCATCAAGCAGCAAAACAGTTGCAGCGTTGCACGTCCTGCGATGTGACCGCTGCGTACGCACAACATCGCCATGTCGATGTTGAAAACGATGAAGCATTTAGCCCTCACGTACACTCTCTCTCTCTCTCTCTCTCCATTGGGAACAATTAAAAAAGACCCTGATGCTCGTAAAGAAAAACACTTTATAGACACACGCCTGTAGACGATAAAAGAAGCAGGTGTGTAAATAGAATTGTGGCAGTTTGAATCCTCCTGGCAGTTTAGATAAATGTGCGTTAGCGTGTTTGAACGTGAGTCAGGACGTCGCTAGAAAAAAAAAGAGCACAGCGCTCGGTGGACGTTGTCTGGATAAACAGAAGTTCACACACTCTCTCACACACACACACACGCACACACACCTTCTGTCAACATTCACTCAGTGCCAGTGGTGTATTTTGCTTTTCCACAGATTGCAGTCAACCCCCCCCCCACCACCACCACCACCACCACCACCACCACCACCCCAAAGAGAGCAGCCCTCCTCCCACGGGGCTCCTGGTTGGCATGGATCAGCCCCCGAGATAGCTACACACACACACACACACACACATTGCTGTCAAGCAGGGTGTGTGTGTGTGTGTGTGTGTGTGTGTGTGTGTGTGTGTGTGTGTGTGTGTGTGCACGCATATGTAACGAAAAGGGTACGCAGAGATTTACAGTGTTGGCACCCGGTCCGGTCAAATGGGTGGACCGCTGCCACTTTCCCCCACCGGCTCCCGACAAATGTGCCATGTTTTGTTTTCCTTTTCAAAAAAAAACCCATGAAAAGAATTAGCAAGATGAGAAAGTAGCAGGCAGATCTCTGGAGACGTCCATCTGTCCATTACTGAAATAAAAGCCGTCAGCTCAGAGAGGGTGGAGGGTGGAGGGTGGAGGGGGTTCTGTTGACTGGATAAGACAAGGATTTGACTCTAAGTACCAGTGGGTAATCGAGGGACTAGATAAACAGATAGATGGACGGATAGAAGGAAAATCAGGGAGATCTGTTCAGTTAATGACACTCTAAACCAAAATGGATGATCTCAAGCGGCGCTACTTAAATGTGAGGTATAGGAGGAGACGTGCAGGCTTTATAGACTCTACCCACTGCTGTCAGAGCCTCGACAAGAGCAGCGTGATCGTCTCCAAATCATTCAATATTCAGCAGTAAACAAAAGGAAAGAAACCGGAAACACGCAGCTCAGCACAGTCGTGTGATAGTGATGAACACTGGCAGGTAGCAAAGACGTAAACTGTAGAGCTGCAACAACTCAGTCCATTACTCAGTCGCTTAACGTTTCTCTGAGAAGCTTCTCCGGAGGGAAATCTCATACTTCAACTTTACCTTAACCTCAGTTTGTGGACCTGGAGGGCGATGAGGAGCTAGCTACGTATGATGAAAGCTCATTTTTATCAAACGGTATGGTGCAATGTACTCTATGGCACCATTTTGGTCATATTTCTCTGATGTATCTCATGAGAGTTACATACATTAAAAAAAACATCACTTACTTATTGAACAAAAGCCACACCAAGTTAGCTAAGTTAGATTAGCTAGCCTGTTCAGCCTTGCTGAAAAACGTCCAAGCTGGAAATAGCTCGTTAGCATATGTTTATATGCTAAAACATGCTAGTAAAGCTTTAAACAGGAAAACCTGTATCAACTTGATACTAAAGAGTTAGCAGTTACTGTCTTTTTAGGGGTTAGCGCACGAGAAACTTAAACGAAACCTGCGTATCCCATGGTAACAGGACGCTAATCCTCATTCTTGGAGCGATTGGTACGGCGCATCATTCATTCTTGAAAATCTAGGTTAGCCACTTTATTGAGTAAAAACTCATCAGCCCACTTGGCTAACACTTCCAAGGCCTTGAAAGTGCCGCGATTGCATCAATTATTTACTTCTTAAGCTCGTTCCACTAAGTAACGGATGTGCACCCGCAGTCGTCTCTCCAGCAGCCTCCCCGGGAAACTCGTGGATATGTAATTTCATTATGATATCCATACGTATGGTGCTATTTTTTTTGTTAATTATATTGATAAACCGTTAAAAGAAAAACAGCTGTTAAAATGTTCACGAGTAATCCAGTGAATAAAATACCTGACAAATCAATGTAGTTCAAAACCCTTCAACAATTACCACTGGCAGTCTTACTCACTGACTTCCAACCTGTCCACAGTGCATTTATAGGCTACAGCCACAGGTATTAAAAGGGAAAGCCAGCAGAAAAGTATGTTCAAATCTCTACCGTCTCTCTGTACATCATCACACCGCCTAAACCTGTTCAAAACGAGTCTCGGTCTTGGAATAAGTCGGCAGATAACCACCGAGCATCGAGAGCTTTAGTACATCGTAGCTGCGCTCACATCGTTCCTGTGTTTGGAGACGCTGTGCCTGTGAGAAGGGTTGGCTGGCTGGCTGGCTGGTTGGTTTGGTAAAGAAGCAATCTGCCGCTCAGACTCACACCTCTCCCTCGCTCTCCCTCACAGTCTGTCTCTCTCCAGCACTGCCACAACCTTTCTGCAATCAAATTAGCTGCACTCTTTCTTTCTACCCAGAATGTGTGCCAGAGGAATCAGCAGTTGGGCTGTAATTGCTACCAACTAATAACGTTAACCTTTCTATGGCATATAGACCGTACTTTATTATCGGCGGAGAGCAGGGCGAGGACGATGATGATGCCGGCCGTGTCGACAAGCTGCATCCTTTCACATCAACCGGGAACTGTTATATACTGCGAGACGTCCACCTTTGTTACCTGACCTTCTTAGACCATAATGTCTCCATCATAATGATCACTTTGTCCTTTCTAACACGGCTGTTGTGAGAAAAGGTATGACACACAACGTATAGTGTGATTTTAATTTTCACCTGTGTGGGTTTGTTTGTCAGCAGGATCTCACAAAAACTACTGAACAGACTTCCAGGAAACTTGAAATGAAGGACGGCTCTCGTCTCCGGATCAGATTCTTTTTCAACATTTTTGTTAATTTCTCGAGAACGTATGCGTCGATCTTGATGAAAAAAAATCACTTGCATTAAGGTGGCTGCTATCTATGAGCGACTACAAAGGGGACTGTTTGGCCTTGGCGGAGGTATGCACTCTACTGAGTGCCATTGTAGCTTTTATGTTGCTGATATCAACACTGAAAGTGTCTCAAGAACTGTTTTCAATGTCGAGCTTGGGCTGCAGCGGTTAGTTGATATGATGATAAGTCCATTGAAAGAAAAGAAGTTTAGTATTTTGATAATTAAGCATTTCAGTACATTTTCAAGCAAGAAGGTCAAACATTTGCTTCTTAAATGTGAGAAATCGCTGCTTTTCTTTATCATTTATGACAGTAAACGAAGAGTCTTTGAGTTTGAGACTGTTGGGTTGATGTTTCAAAGACGTCACAATTCACAATTTTTGACATTTTATGAACTAAACAGTGAAAATAATCAGCAGATTGAAAAAAAAAAATCACATGTTGCAGCCGTAAAATACTCAAATCAAGAGTTTCAAGAACTATTTTTAACCTCATGACTTCTTCCAACTGACATAAAAAAAAGGTTTTAAAGATATCTAGAGTTGAAACTATTAGTCAATTCATTAATTAGTCGATTTTAAGTATTTTAGGTCATTTTCCAATCAAATTGCCAAATATTTCCTGTAGTTATTCTGCTTTTCTTCGTCTTACATCATTATATATTCAACATATTTAGGTTTTGAACTCTTGCACTGACAAAACAAGATTTTTTTTACGACTTTGTGACATTTTATTGCACAAATCATCGTACCAAAAATACCAAAAACTCCCCCGTACAGGACGGCTGATAAATAAATAGAAGTAATGGCTTCAACTCTTTTACACACTGCATCCCTCAACATTTCAAAAAGCACGCTGCACTTTTGGAAACAAATTCTTGAGGCGGTCAGAAGACAAACATGTCTCATGATGTTCCAGTTTTCGAGCCGATTAGCCTTCAAACAAATAAACATGTCAGACTTCAATCTGAGGGCTGATAACCGCCGCCGCCGAGCTCGGCCCTAAAACTCGTCACGCATAGCGAACCAATGAATGTTAACAGCCAGAGATGAGGAAATATGCCGAACTAACACACAGCCTCCACACACACACACACACACACACACACACTCAGCACCCAATATAGAGCTTAAGTAAGCTGTAACATCCAACTGTGAGTTCATTATTCTGCTTTGTGGCGTTTGTATCCCCCCACGGTATCATCGTCATATTACCAGATGGATTCAAGGTGCATATGGCGAGCTTACAGTGTGTTTATCATGCTGATGGTATCTATTTCGACTTCAGTATCATTATAGCGTTCCTGCAGAGACTTATAGTCTCACACATATCCTTCCAGTGTTTATTACAGGTTTACATAAAGCTCCTTTTCATTACAGGGGAGCTGCAGCCCTCCCAAAATGTGTCACACTTTTTAAAAGGAGGGACCGACACGCGATCCTCTGCTGCTTTTAACTCAAACCCAGTGACCCACAAAATCATTAAAAACAGCCCTAATTAGGCTATAAATGTAGGCAGAAGCAGGACACAACGCAGGCAGTGCAGTCGTCATTAATATGTGACGGTAACATATAGGTTAACGCTCGCTTTTAATGAGTAAAAAGCACATTTTGGTGTAAAATCCATCAGCTGATCATCAGATAAATGATCGAGGAACGAGCCGTCAGTGTCCTGTTGTTTACACTGCTGCCTGTGATTCCTTATGGCTTTATACTGATCACACCAACTGGAGGTCAGAGATTACCCAACCTTTTAATTCAACACTGCATCTCCTCATTAGGAGGTTTTGTCTTACTAAAAAAAAAAAAAAGAAGCCCCGCTGGCCTGCTGGGAATCAGGCCATGTGAGTTATTATAAAGCGGTCGGATGGGTAAGTAGGTGACAGGTCAACGCTCAACATCTGGACATCCAAAAACAGAAGTGGAGCTGCAACACCCCGGCACTGCTGGTGCTGGTGCTGGTGGTGCTGGTGCGTTATGCTGCCTATAAAAGCCAGATTAGGAGCCGGGCAGAGAGCCGAGGAAACCCGGAGAGGTTAGGAGATCAGAGGCGAAGAGTGGATGATAATCTTGCCATAACATCGGGATAGGTCAATGTAACCGGATTAAACTGAGCTAATGAAATACACCAGAAATGGAGGACTGGGGGAGGAGGAGGAGGAGGAGTGGGAGGGGGAGGAGGGGCAGTGGGTGTGAGAGATGTATGGATGAAGAATATCCAAAATAAAAGCCGACATGAACTAATGAGGAGAGCAGAGGGAGGTTATAAACTGCATGATGATGAGTAATAAACAGGACAAAGACTGACACATGTGATGGCCGCTGCTCTGACCTGTCCCTGCAGTGAGACAGACAGGAGGCTGTTCTGTCATCTACATTAAAAACAATCAGAAATATGTCTTCTGGACCAGAATCTCCACCGCAGAGTTTTTCCACCGCAGCCAGGAGCGTCGTTTTCAACAAGTACCGAGCAGAGCGGCTTCCCTCCCTGCTCCTCCTGCTCCTGCTCCTCCTCCTCCTCCTCTACCTTCCGCCTCAAAATACAAAAATTATTTCCTGACATTTCCCCCAATGCAGCAATGCGCGCTCCCAAAAGCTCATTTCTAGGGAAGTGGAGGAGGAGGAGGAGGAGGGGGCGTCATGTTTGGAGACTGAGAGCGCGCACCGCCTCCCCTCCGACCAAAAACTCAACCCGGCGGCGCGCACGCGTGCACGGGCCAACCTATAGCGGGGCAGCTGATTGGCCGAGGCGCAGCTCCATCTGCACACGTGACATGCTCCTGCTTACAATAAACAAACAGCCATAGAATAATGTATAAAAACACCCCCAGCGGCCCCCAAACAGCCGACACTGTGACCCAAACACAAAGTCAGGAGCCCAACAGGACACACAGTCAAAGCGCGCAGGTGTAACACCTGCCGACGTGCCCGACACGAGCCCACAAACTTCGAGCTGAATATTTTTTTGGCTGTGTCCGGTGGGAGGCAGGCAGCGCCAGGCAACAGCCGCGCGTAACAAAAAAAAAATGACAGCTTCATGGGAGCCTATAGGTTTTTCCAGTGGACATTACAGCCGCGGCTCTCTGCGCTCTCCACTCCCAGAAAAACAAGCCCAACAGCCACCGGCACCGTCCGGGACCACGCCACACACACGCGCACACACAATGCCAAGAGAGCTTACCTACACAGTGAATGAGTTTGTGCCTCCAAGAGTCAAGTTCCTGCCGAAAGCCGCGCCTCTCTACCGTGCATTGCTGCCTTTTGCACAGACTCGCCATTTTCTATCGGCCCCTCCCGTGGGCGCGCACATACTGCTGGGTGCTTCCCTGCGCGCACGTCACCGGTGGTTTTTATTCTAGGGCTGGGTGGAGTGAGATATGAGGGGGACGGGGCTGCAGCATCCCCCTTTCTATAGCGCTCATTTGTCCCACCCACCAAAAGCTCCCCCTCCTCCCCCCTCCTCCATCCCTCCCAGCATCTCTGCGCGAGGATGTGCTGTCATTGGTCGTTTAATGGGATGTTTGTCTGTTTTAATGTTGTGTAGGACACAGCACATGGCGCCTGTGCTCCAAATTTGCCACGGCTCAGAGCTATGTGTGTCAAAGGGCGCGGGTGTGCCGCGGATTTAAAAAGGAAATGCGCATAAAGACACTGCATTGTTTAAATTAGCAGATATGTTATTAGTGCAGCTCTGACAGGCTAAATAAACTGTAGGCTGTGTGCACACAAAGAGGCAGTGTTAGTGGAAAAAAACTGTTTCAGTGTCATTAGATGAAAATGAGAACAGCCCGCAGCTCCACGGCCCCAAAAACCCCCCAATGTTCCCATAAACTCCCACCAGGAAACAGCCACTGCCACCAGTTACAACACTAATATTCTTATTTAACCAATTAAAGGATTACGACGAGTTCTCTTTTAATGGATTACGTTGCTTTTTGTTACTGAGTGGTCTTAATTGAATTAATAAATCGGCTGCTTCCACACGTGCTTTGCATCTTTTCCACGGCTGCCGTCTGCACAGAGCTGACATACAGAGTGTAACCAGGATGTCACGAGTCCAATTTTCCCCAAATAGAGAAGAAAGTGAAGAAAATGTGGCGTTTTAATTTTAGTTTCTGATCTTTTCCCCCCCCAAGATTTATATAAACTTCAAACTAATCTAAACTCTTGGGAACATCTACCCCTCCTGGCTCCTGCTGCCTCATATATTGACAGATCTGGATCTTCATACCCTGGATCATTGCTCTCCTCTGTTTTATGATCTCCTTATATCTGTACTTCTGTAAAAATCTGATGCCTCTTATTTTATTATTTAAAGGTTTAATAATCAGGGACAATGCACATTAATAAAAACATTTTAACAAATGTAAACATGCCAGAATTAGCCAAAAGGCTATTTTACATCTGCTGTCCCTGGACTGATGTTAAGAGTCACCCTAAAAGAGAATGAAATGATTTAGTTATCGACATACAAATAATACATTAGAAGATTAGAAAACTAAATCTGAATAAAGGTTAAAAGGCAGAGAACTAGGCAAAAGTCCATACATACACACACATGCTAACATAAACTCAGCTCAAACAGCAGCCGCTATAGACAAAACAGAAGCAACGTTAATGCAGCAACACCAACATCGACAAAAAAATAAGAAATAAAAAAAAAAAATCATAATAATTACGACACAATAACAAACTAGCAGGTCACAAACAAGCAAAACAAAAACATAAACACTAAACACATTAAAAGCACAAAAAGCAACAGTAATACTAGACGATTAATAAACTGACAGACAACATGACGGATGGCATCAGAAAGCACCGACAGGCAGAGCAGCAAATGTGGGGAAAAGATTAAGCACTAAAATTCAATGTTGACAGCTTTGACCATTAATTAGCCACTTTTTAAAAAAATATTTAAAAGAGGCATAGTTTGAAAGATTTCTAATGTGAGTTGGAATGGAGTTCCACTCATGAGCAGCCCTCTTCACTCTGATTTTCTCTGATTTACTGCTAATTATCTTGTGTGGCCTGTCCTCTTCCAGGTCACCACGGTGGAGAGGAGGTCGTGTGGCTCGGGCACCACTTGGAGAACCTCCTGGATCCACACGTTACATATATTATATAATCTGTATCAGATATTCTGTCAATGCAACTTGTACACTGTGATTTTGTTGTTCTGTTCTGCACATGCGACATCTATTGCACGTCTGTCGGTCCTTTGAGAGGATCCTGCTCTGTGGCTCCCCCTGAGGTCTCTAACATTTTGTTAAAAGAGTTTCTTTTCTCAACATGACAAGTTTTTCCTCGCTTGAATCGAGGGTCTGAGGACAGAGGAAGTCGTTCACTGAACAGATTGTAAAGCCCACTGAGGCGATGTGATTGTGATTTTGGGCTGTATAAATAAAACTGATTTGATTTGACTAACTCAATAAAAAAAAAACTGTCTTACAGCTGCCTTTAATAGGATTACTGTACATTCTTTTTAGGAAAGAAAATGGGAAATCATTCAGAAATCACAGACCTGCGTTAAAATGTTTTTTCGACATCTTCTTGTTGCTGCCAGGAATTAAACTCTGAATGAGGATACAGCAGTCAAAATACACTGTATTCATTGAATGGGTTTTTTATTATATCGGGGAAAAGTAGGCCTACACAACAAGCACACACCACAGCAGGTAGCCTCTGACCTAAACTAGCTCAGCCATCCACAGATGACTACGTGATAACATTACACACAGCCTGACAGGACAACATCACAGAGCACACACATCCATACCACCAACATCAGCATAAAGACTTAATTAAAACCACTTGATGGCTCTTTAAAAACTCTAATATGATCAAATGTAGTCAATAATAAAACCTTAACACGTTTAATTGCTTCAGAACAACTTCTGTATGTGTGACACCCTCCAGCTCTGCTTTGTGATTTCTTTGTCAGACCTGGGTCAACTATGGGAATGAATCCAAAACTTTATCGTTCTGTCCCTGACGCAGTTGTGTTTTATATGTCCTGATGGGAGGACAACGAGGACGACCAACAGAGGAGACCTCGTGACACAGCACAGATCTTCTGAGTTTGGCAGATCAGCCCTCTCTCTTCACGCAGCCTATTTTTGGACCTCAGTATCGAGTAATGAGAGCGCTGCAGCTTAACTGGTTTTTAATGCAACATAAAATCAGATAAAATCAACCCAATCATGGATTTATGCATGAATACAAACATTAAATCTCAAGACATCTGGCTGTTATTGTTGTAGTGTTTTGTTTTGATATGTTACTGTTGTCTGGGTTGCTGATGTTTGGTGATTATGTATGTACTTTTTTTTTGTTTTTATATATAGTGTAGTGTTAATTTTCACTTCTACAGAGATGTTATCTTCGCCGCCTGCCCAGGAGCTACAGAAGTAAATTAGCTTGTAGGTGACAGAGGGACATTAACTGTCTTTATATTATCAAACTAAAGGAGAGTTTATAGCTTATAGGTAACTCTGGACAGGTAATAAGCTCCCTTCCCTCCCCAAACACATCAGAGACTGTACAGACCTCACTACCTTCAACACACGCACCAACACTCACCTTTTTAAAACTGCTTTTAATGTATAACTTGTCTCTTTTTGTTTTTAGTGTGTTGTTTTTATTATTCTGCTTTTTAACCTGTAAAGTGTCTTTGTGTACCCTGAAAAGCGCTATATAAAATAAGTGTATTATTATTATTATTATTATTATAAAGCTGTGCACTGTCCCTGTCAATAAACAAATAATTAAACAAATAAACAAACAAACATCTATTTGAATATATTTAATGGCTTCCTTTCCTTGTTTATTCATTCTTCATATCCTCAGTATGACATAACACACATCACAAAACATGACAAAAAAACACAACTTTACATAAATAACATAACATACATCACAAAACATGACAAAAAAACACAACTTTACATAAAAAACATAAAAAAATAACAACATACTGTACATTACAAACATAACATACATAACAAAACATAAAACATGACATAAAACAATGTGACACAACATACAAAACATAACATAAATAAAAGGTAACTTGGAGGAACCATGATGAGACACAAACACACAATAAAAAGAGTAAAAATACAGGTAAATAAATTAGTATTATTAATAAATCACATACATTAGTCAGATAAGTAAGATTCACATCCAAAATCTTAATTGGACCATTATAAGTCATCATAAAATGATGATGTGGACCACGGCTTCATCCTGGTTTCCCCTGAGAAACGACATCCTTGAGCAGACTCGTGTTACCTTGCTGTTTCCCTTCCTCTCAGCTTCACGCTGAATTAAAGCCTTATTGGCTTTAAATCCACATCACCTCACGGCTGCAGCCGTCACCACCTCTGTGCAGATGTTTTACCAGCACGGGCAGAACAGTAAATCAAGTTGTATGAAACTGGGCCAAACGCGGGTCTAATCACCAAATTGCAACATGAAATGACACAGTATCATTAACAGGAAGCTCGGCTGCCTCTTTACGGTCCTGCAGAGCACGTAAAAAAAAAAGAAAAAGAGGCAAGGGTAAATGTTTTTAACGGAGGAGCACTCCGGCTAATGAAGTCGTTGAACCCGTTGCCCTCGACAAAGATGTCTCCCGCGGAGGGAGGCTGGACGAGGGGCGGCAGCCAATGGGAGAGCGCCTTGGAACGACGTGGAGGAACGGCGGCCAATCGCGTCGCGGCTCCTTGGGGAGACGCTGAGGCAGCTAGCATAAACGGTGGAGGAGGAAAAGAAGCTAAATAGTCGCTGAGAGGAGCAGAAATCCTCCAGCTGCCGCGTTGTTTTTCAGTGATGTAGAGACAAAGGACCGAGTTGCTGTGTGTGAAAACAGGTAAAGCGTTTTATGTTTCTCTCCACGTCAGCTCACCGTGTGTGTGTGTGTGATGGTGTGCGTGTGTGTGTGTGTTTCGGAGGCTGCCAGCGTCATGCCGGCAGGATGAAAGGGATTTGGGCGCCGTTACTGTGGCAACATTAGATGGAGGATGCACACTCCTCCTCCTCCTCCTCCTCCTCCTGCACGGTGACAGCGCGCCTGATGGCATCCGAGCGATAATTCAGCCTGATAACGAGCAGGCCCTCCGTTCCTGAAGCCTAAACGTGTGTGTGATGCTCCTGTCGAGGCTCAGGCGCAAACAATAGAGAGGAGATCCCCCTCAGAGGACAACAGTAAACACAGCTCATCATCAGGTATTTGAGTGAAACTGAAGAATTTGGAAATAAAACACAGGCGGGACACAGAAGAGGATGTTTTCATCCCACGAGAACAGACACATAAATGAACAAAAACACCTCAGCTGTAACTATAAGTGTGTTGTTTTTTGTAGGGGGGTCATGTTGGGAGCACAAACAGGTGAGGGATCAGCATCACACACCTGTAGTCTATAACACACACCAGATCACCTGCTTCAGATGTTTTATATGGAAAGTTTTGCCGCCTTTAGACTTGCCATGTTGGTAGGTCTCGCATGGGTGCACGTAATCAAAATCAAGGATGTTGTATTAAAATCTGGACCCATTCATTCCTATGAAAGCCGCTAAGTGGCGTCTCGAAGTCAAAATGGCCTCGACTGCTCGGCTGTAAAATTACCCGGATCTCTCGTCGACCCAGCCAGCCAGCTTCCAGTTTAGCTCCCTGTTAACTTGAATAGAAATAAAATAATTTAATCTTGCAGCTCTTCTAGTCTTTCCAAATTTGATTGGACCCGAACTTGCCCCCGGCGTTCTGCACATGCACCACAGTCCCTGCACCGGGCATTGACCCGGAAGTCATCCATGGCATAAATCTGTAGCAGGAAGGCAGGAAAAACAAAAGAAGAAGTCGACGACGAAGGTATTAATACAGTATACATTACGTAATGCACAGCGCCGAAAAGTCATCCATGTTTTCCCCGTTTGCCGCTTCACAACTTGTTTGGTATGTGATGTAATAGGTCAACCGGATGAAGGTCCAGTAGCAACTAGCTGAAACGGTGCACATCGCCACCTACCGTGGTGGAGTCGGACATACTTCCATCAATCAATCGATTCTCCAGCTTGGAGCGTAGCTCGACTTAAGTGTGCATGGAAACGTACTGACTGTGTCTTGACTTCGCTGGGAGACGGGATTGTTGGTGGTGTGTGGTTTGTTTCTGTGTCTGTGCTGCATTAACTGGCTGCAGCGTTCAAAAACTAGCAATTAACCCACACTTCATCTGATGAACTCTGAGCTGTGTCAGAAAGTCACAGCATCAGGTGAGGAGCTCCAGGTCTTACATGACGGTTTCTGTGTTGTTGTTGTTGTGTGCCAGCAGGACCCATGACCCTGACACGAGGTTCCTTCAGCTACTCCAATGGCGAGGAGTACCACGGCGAATGGAAAGAAGGCAAGACCGACCTGCTCACTCACCTGTCCATCCTCCATCACTGGCCACATTTGCATGCCATGTTTTAATGTCATTAACACAACAATGCATGTAAGTCAGTCCATGTAAATATCACACTTGTATTTGATTCATGTAATGAGGCTCTAGATTGAAGTTGAGGGCGACCACAGTACTCAGACTTTATTTGCATTAACAGACAGCAGTTAGGACATGTACAGCCTGAAGGCGTTTCTTGATCCGAGGTCACATTGAGTGTGTTCTCAGCTCACTGAGTGGTGAAGAAGTCAGCACTGTTTCTATTCTCAAGACAATAAAGATTCATGCAGGGCTGTAACAGACAGAGGAGAAGACGGAGAGGTACTGACAAGGGAAAAAAAAAAACAGTTTGCCAACCGCCAAATAAACTTCAAAGAAGAAGAAACAAAACAAAACTACGAGAGAAAAATGGAGCGAGGTCTTCAGGAATGTTTTTCCTGTCGGGCAAGTTGTAATTATTCTGTAACCCTTACCCGACAGTAGGAACAGCTTCTTCTTCTTCTTCTTCTTCTCTTGGAGTGGAAACAGCTGATCAGTCGAGTCAGTTAAATATTCGCTCCACCAGCGCGACGAGCGACTGGTCGTTTCAAAACAACAATGGCGGCTCCTCAAGACGTTAGCGTAGCTGCTATAGCATCAGTTTATATCAGAACTGGAGGGTTTATTTCATTGAAAGAAGAACAAAGAGCAGCACTGAAGGCTCCTCTCTCAAGTGGCTTTGACAAGAGATTGATTTACCAACTAGCTCCAGTGGTGGCAGCGCTCCGCTACTGTTGATCTGATTGGTTGAAGTTAGCCTGGGATAGCCAGTTATAGCAAGATAGTTTGTCCAGTTAAGTTTTTTTGACTGCCCTTTTCTAAAAAAAAGTTTCCACAAACGATTTCCCAGATGGTTCAGTGTAACAAACCATCAAGCAAACATAAAAACTATAATTTTGGTGATTTTACATGCGATTACCTCAAAATGTGCATCATATATATTGATGGAAACATGGCTAGTGGGACAAAAGCTGCAAAACATGGATATAAGTCTGTAACATTTTGTGGGGAGAACAGAGAAGGGGGAATTTTTTTGAAATTTTGTTGAATCATTAAAGGATAGTACATTCTCACAGCCGTCACAGAATCATGACAGTTTGTCACAGCACCTCAGGCTCTTACCCCCACAGCATGTCACAGTGAATCTGGAGCTTTCTGACTGAGTCTCAGATCTCAGTGACAGTTTGCAGAGATATGGGCAGGGCTTTCCCTGAGCGCTGCCACTGAGCCACACAGAGAGCGTTAGTCAAGTTCAGCAGTTTTCCTTCACAGCTACATGGAGCCTTGTGGGTGGTGTCGGCGGCCCATCGCCCCATGGTACGGGCCAACTCGCCTTTCAAGCTCCCATTACAGGTCTGGATACCCCAATGAGGCCCTCGTCTCCCATATCCGGGGGAGGTCAGTCATTCTGACATGGTGACGTAGTGTGATGTCAAGAAGTCACAGAGTTAAAGGCGAGACCACTGACGAGGTGTTTCAGGCACTTCAGGAGCAGTGTTTTCTGTGGGAGAGAGGAGCTGCCGTTGGTGTGGACTATTAATTTTATAGACCTAGTGTAACACTAAAGGAAAGGGAATAAAGAGGTATCTTACTGCTGGAGAGATGGCCCTTCCACAAACACTGTTTATGCAGTAGAAAGACGCAAATGTTTTGTACCTTTTTGGCGAGTAACACTGTACGGACACAAAAACTTTTGTTTGATCCCAACAAAACTCCACACAGCACCTTTACGTTGTAATTGAAGGGAGCAGCTCATGTGTATCAACGAGGCTCGAGAATGTACACACCAATGTTATCAATACCATAATGATGGGACTAGTTTGAGATGGATTTCAGCTTGTAAACAGTGTTGCACACATGCACGTAGACCATAAAACTTTTGCTGCCGTGGCTGTGCAATGCATCTATGTCTGATAAATCTTTAAACACATTAATCTGTTACTCAAACTTTCTGGATCATATTTCACGCATCACCGGTCCCTTAAACAACATACGGTGTTTTAATGAAGGGCTGATTTCAGACAGAAATCCACGTTAGGATGCCTACAGTATTAAGATTTAATACGAAAGTTAGGACGTATGATAAAACTTGGTATACGTGCTAAAACAAAGGTGTCTCTAGCAGCTGTTCAGGACTGACGGGAGGGATTTGTCAGCCTGGAGGCTCAACCGGAGTCACAACAGTGAAACTAGTTAGCTTTTTAACCAACCTGCTCTCACACAGATTGCAACTAATTGGCAAAAAACAGAAATGAGTGTCAAGCTGAAGTCTGTAATACAGGAAGATGCACACACACATGCACACAGAGACCATCTGGTGACAGTAGGCTCGCTGAGCCAGGATATCACACCACCTAAACCCGTATTTGCAGTTTGACAAAAACAATTTGACGACCTTTAGGGCAAGGTTAAACAAAGAACAAAAGTTTGGCACCCAAGCGAGCGTGAAGCTGCGGGGAGAAACATATGGTGTCTGCACGGTTTGTAAAAAAAAACTGTCAAACAGGTTTGGCTGTGATGCGCTCTCAGGTTTTAGTCCACAGCATGGTATGTTTTTTTAGCACAGGCATTTCTCAGTGATAACTGAAGAAATTAGTCCACTAATGACGCTCATGCAGCTCTGTGTTGGCTGTCGGGAACAGCCAGGATTTCTTGGCAGTGTGTTGATTCTTTGCAGCCTTGTTGCCAGGATATAATGTTAGCAGGTAACTTTTCGTCAAACCACAGATACGTCCAAGTTTGACGTGGCATAGGCTGTGTACTATATTGACATTTGCACAAAACATGTTAGTTCACAATACATGTTTATACACTGACACTGAGGTGGAGGGGACGGTGGTGGAGTAACGTGTGATGAGGCTGTCAAACAGGCGGCCGCAGTTCAAGACTGGGATGCGGCGTTTGTATTCGTGACACTGGATATTTTTAAGCAGGCGACCTCGGGACCTTTCCAGCCGTGTTTATGGCAACTGAAACACGATATTTTTGATGGACGGTCTGCCCATCTTCAGAAAACAAGATGGAAATATGAAATTTCTGTGGCTGAAATAAAATGGTGCGACTATTAGAGCATTCAGAAATATTCAGCCCCACTCCCAAAGTTCCCCTACCCTTGGAAAATATATCCAGAGTCCTTTGTAGGCCATTGTTGGCACCTGGCAGCCATCTTGGCAACGCCCCCGGGCAGTAGGGCTAACAAGACCATGGTCCTATCTAAATGAACGGGGACAGAGCCAGAACTTTAATGGTCACCTCTACATGTATAGAATCGACAGTCAAACTTTTTTTTTTTTTTTTTTAAAAAGCCTAAAAAGTTTGGCGACTTTGCTACAAAACTTTTTCACGCAGGTTATGCTTCTACCGCGTATGCACAAGGTTTCATGATACAAACTTCCCCACCAGAGCACTTAAACAAATGCAAGTTTAGTGTCTTATCTTTGAACAACCTCACCTTTCTCAGTAATCACATGTATTTGCATGATATCCTCCTCCTTTATGCTTGAAACCGTCATGAATCCTGCTCATGTCGGTGCAACAACGCACCGGCATTAGAGAGATTTGTTTAACCATATCTGGATGTTACTTCCTTTCAGATTGCTCCCTTTTCACACATTTACTTGTAAATGGTTATTTTTTTACCTGCTGTTAATAGCTTTTTAATTAACAACCTCCCCCCACCTTCCACCCTGCCTGTGTAAACACAGTTAAACTCCTCCTGGGGAAACATGTTACAGCACTTCACACACCTTTTCCCTGAGACACACTTTTTTTTTTTTGCATGCCCGAAATATGTGTGTTCACATTTTGTGTGTGTTTGTGTGTTGGGAGGTGATGTCATGGACACAGATTGATGCGTGTCGCATCGCTGCGTCCATGCATACGAAGTCACTGTTTGCACACAAACATGAAGGTGTGTGTCGGACAGAGGTCTGTGGTGTCACATGAATAATTCAGCAGAGCGCTGGTTGAAGACAGGCCCCGGGGGCTATCGGGTTACAGGAAGTAGGGTGGGTACATCCACAACAGCCGAGGCACAGCCAGAAAGCATTTACTACTGTACTTCGCCCATGCAGTCATTTAACATCGATGCATTACCGCTATTGATTGACATAAAAGCCGGACAAATTCAGCTAAACCGTAATTAGCAGAGACCGTGACCCGACCCGAGATTGGAGGGAGGCGTTACAAAGGAGCTGAACGACAGATTAGAGTCTGTCTGGAGGGATCAAATCCAAAGAGACGGAGAGGAAATAACTGTCCCTTGCTGCAGCCGTCCACTGATAATCTGTCCCTTCAGAGAAGAAGTTAGCTTCCCAGCGGTCTGTAAAGTGCTTACACTTTTGTCACTTGATTTCATTAGATTCAATAACGCCATTCATACTTTGTTGCTCCCCTTATCCCTGATGGGAGACGCTCCTTCTCGGCGTTTGTAGCCAGACGACAGCTGCCTCTTTGACACACCACAGATTGTCATTTTTCAGCGGGCCAGTCCGTGAAATTCTCTCCTCGGGCTCTCACTTTGCTTGTCAGGATGAAGGGTAGGATATAAGCCCCTGTTGGCCCTCTTCTTTAACCATATATACACTTAATCGAGGCCTGCTTGTGCACACACACACACAAACACATCTGCACATATGGATGCAGAATGGAAAGAAGACTTTGAAAATGGAATGCACAGCTCCAGATTTAGATTCTGCCAAATCTCTTCTCCAAATCTCCCGTGAAAACCCTGCTGAGATTAGGCAGAGAGCAGCACTTTAAGCAGCCCTGACAGATGGACTGCCTAATTTACTTTGCCATTAGCTGGGAGCAAGGGACAGCGCTCGCTAGGCTCACCCTTGCCTCACCCCCTGCCGAGCGGTCCTCCCCCCCGTTCCTTGTAAATCCCAATCCGCTGCGAGGGTCTCCCCCCCCACCACCAGATCTTCCCCTCTTCTCTCCTCTCCATCGGTTTTATGCCACTTGGCAAGCTCACAGTAAATCCTATTCCTCGCTTACAGCTGCCACGAGGAACCCAGGACCTCCTCAGCCCGTGTCCAACTGCGCCTCACATCCAGTTATTCTCCTAATTCCCACTGGGCCTGCTAATAGAAGTTGGCAAGATGAAATGCTCACTTCTTTCCCTGCCTGTCTACTTCCCACTGCCATCCTCCCTATCCTCAACATTAGTCACAGAATTAGAGGGAAAATTAGGTCTCACCTCCATGGGAACGTTTTAGGAGGCGTAAAGTAAAAGAGAGCAGCAATTACAACTGTTACCTCCAAATTAAAGTGTTAACATAATGATACTTGCAAAAAAATCTTTTGCACAAAACCACAAAAAAACTCCTCCTCACAGCTTCCAGTAATGTTCTTAAAATATTGAATGTGTTACTCATGCTGAGATTAAACCTGCATGGAAATCTGTGAGTGATATCACAGACATCTGTGAGCCTGTGGTTTGGGTTTAGCGCTTTAGTTCCTCAACTGTCTCAGGCGAGAAAATCCAAATTTGTGCTTCAGGGCGAGGCTGAGGCGGGATGAGCCTGCATTAACCCTCCCAGCTGACTGAGGTAGGCTGACAGCCCTGTCAATCAAGCTGACAAGCAGCCTCAACATGTTTGTAAGCAGTTTATTATTGTTTTATTCGACAGTAATTAAAACTTTGAGCATCTTGCAAAGGATACTAAGAGACAACACCCATCCACTGTTCACCCTGCTGCCATCTGGCAAAAGATACAGAAGTATCTGCTGCCGTACCACCAGACTACAGAGCAGCTTCACTCCTCAGGCTGTGAGACTCGTTAACTCATCCTCAACACTCCTCCATTAAAAAGTAGTGTTTCTTGTGTAGCATAAAGGGACTACAAATTGCATTTCATTGTACAACCCTGTGCTGTAGAATGACAAATAAAAAAACTTTAATTTTTCATTTCACGTTTTGGCTTTTTTGTCATGGTTCCAGTTTGATCCTTTTTTGTTTTTTCTAGGATTCGTGCCAAAGAGTTTGCCAACGTTGCTCAAAAGTAATAACATACATAAAATGGAATGAACACAGTGTTATGTTTTCATGGACAGAATCAACGGTGCTTCTGAACTGATGGATCGCAGTTTGCATTTTATTTCAGAAACTGACTGTAGACTCTCAGTTCCTAGTTGGTGTCATTGAGGAATTCATTCATTCAATCTTTATTTAAATCTCAAAAAAATCACTGAGGGCAAGCCTTCATGTTCAACGATGTCGAGAGCATAAATAAAAAAGCCACGGGTGCAAAAATGTGAGAGCAAACAGAAACAACGAACATAATCACAGAGCAAGTTATAACAGATGAGAAACAATATGACAGAATACAAATAAAACAGAAAAAAAGTGCTTGAAAATGATAAGAAACTGCAAACAAACACAAATAAAACAGAGGTGCATAAAAGATAAACGGCAAGACAACCGTACAGGACAGCACGCAGTTAAAAACAGTTACATTCAGAAGCTGGGTGGTTTGAAATCAGAAGAATAGGCGACGCTGTGTTGAGTTGTATCTCGTATTTTACACTGGGATTCTAATAAATTTATCATAAATACTCAGAACTACACTCAAGTTGCACAATGTTTGAAAAAAAGTCAAAATAAGAAGAAGCAGCACGACTGCAAAACTGATTCCTGATGTTGTCTTTGCATTTCTTCCTTTAGAGAAGTAGAATATTTGGTTAACTTTTACCGAGGAGTGATAAAAAAGCATCCCGACTGGAAACATCACAGACTGGCGTTGGTTCGTACATGGCTCAGGACAGGAAGGTTCATCAGCGGGTGATTAAAACCGCCCAGGACGTCACTGGTACCATCTACAGAGCGTTAGCGACAACCCAAAAGATACTAAAAGACAACGCCGGACCCAGCCACAGTCCGTTCATCCCGCTGCCATCTGGCAAGAGATACAGAAGTATCCGCTGCTGTACCACCAGACTACGAGGCAGCTTCTTTTCCTCAACTCACCCGCTCACAGTCCATTTTATAAAACAGATAAATACATTGACCCTGAACCTTGTCCCTTCTAATATAGAAAAATTACAACAGTAAAAGAACAATATCTGAGCAATGCTTGATTGATTGTCTGATTGTTTATGTTCTGGTCACAAACATCATCCGTAGAAGAGGTTCTTGAAGACAATGCAATACACTTATTTGTCCAATTGTATCACATATCCTTGAGGAGACAAACATGGTCTGGAGCTTTGTCTGAAAAAGACGACATATCATTGATAATATAATGTAACCAAGGCTCCATTCAGGTTTCGGTACTTCAGAACTACTTAGTTTCATTTCGCTGCCACACGTGAGTCCTGAGTTTCCATCAGCGCTGCCGACTGCTCGTTGTGATTCGTGAGGGAAAAATAAATGAAAATTGATGTGTTGTTGATGTGTCCTGACCTCCAGAACCTCCTGATGGTGCAAAGGTTCTGTCTTCGGACTCTTAGATGAGTTTTTGCCAATAACAGCATTTTTGGGATCCGATGACAAACTGTCGTAACATCACCTGCTGTTGTTTCTGCTTTTTTTTATCCATCTGGCCCATGTTTTGTTTTTAAATAAACTGAACACACTGTGTGCGTGCGTGTGTGTGTGTGTGTGTGTGTGTGTGTGTGTGTGTGTGTGTGTGTGTGTGTGTGTGTGTGTTTGCTGCTGCAGGTCTGCGTCATGGCCTGGGTCAGCTGACCTTCAGCGACGGGACGTGCTACACCGGACAGTTTGAGAACGGCCTCTTCAACGGCTGTGGGGTGCTGGTCTTCCCCGATGGCTCCAGGTCTGTGTGCTTCACTTCCTGTTTACCTGACCTTTGACATTTTTCAAAATAAAATCACTCATTTAACAATGATTCCAAAGCTTCACCTAACAGTAGTTACAGTGGCTGATTTTTTAATTTCTTGAGCCGATTGTATTGTTTGTTGAACTGGTTAATTGTTTAAAGAAACAGTGAAAAAAAAATACCCGTCATTACTTGGGGTTGTCTTAAAACATATTCTTTTGTTAACTAGTCCAAAAAAAAAAATGATAATCAGTTTCAAGTGATATTTCACAAGAAAATATGCTCATCCTGTCCCTTGATGAGATGAAACCAGACATTTTGGGGCGTTTTTTCACTTTATTTTCCTTCCATCGAAAGGTTTCGTCTTCATGCACATGATAACAGTTGAAAACCCCTGACCACGGTGTACTGTAGGACTTGAACCACAGATTAATCATAAAAATAATCCAATAATTAAAATAATCAATCAATTGTTCAGTCTGTAAAATTAAGATGGTAAAAAAAAACATATATAACGATATATGGAGCTAAAATAATGCTTAATGCTGGTAAAAGTGTACAGTTTGGTTGAGAAGGTCACGTGTAGATCTGCAGATATTTTGTTGTTAAAGAAATCCTTTCGTCTAAAAAATCTTTAAGTACGCTGAGTCCAGAACAGACGGAAACATCTGCTGCTTTTTCTTTGTTTATCGATCAGAAAAGAATTTAATTAAAGGACGTGGCTCCGTGACCCAAACGGATACAGAAAATAGTTTGGATTCATGCTTCTTCAAAAGTTTTTAATCCGCTCTTTTCTGTTTAGCGGGAGGTGAGATGTTCAAGTACGAGCTGAGGATGTTTAAGAAACAAAAAGTGTTTCCTGTTCAAGGCCAGCTGTTGAGAAGAACAGTTGATTCATTCCCTCAAGGGGCTTTTGGAAACATGTTTTTTAAGGTTTTTAATAAATATAAAGCAGAAAATCTGTCCTTTGAGGATCAAATCGACCTGAAAGGAGGCTCTGAAAAATTAGTGTTGTGCTCCTTCAGCTGCTTTGATCCACAGCAGCTACAATTAACTGCAGCTGAAGTGTCATTTGAGAAAATAAAGAATAAAGAATCTGCTGTTGAACTGTTGATGTTTGAGCATCAATCAAACTTCATTTTATCTCTGGGACTAAAAGTCAAATGAAGGCGAATGTCACCGGCTGCCAAATCAATTTCTCTTTCAGTTAATAATTAGTTATTAATATTAATTAAACCCATGACACAGGAAAGTGCTTTCTTTATCTTCCTGTCGATGTTTGAGTCGTCTGCCCTCCTGCGGTTCAGTGTTGTGTCAGTGTGCAGCTGTGTGACATTGAAATGATGCCCAGTTTATTCATGCTATGTGTTTAAAAGAGGATGAGGTCCTGCCCTCTGAATTAAACTATTCCAGCTAAAAACTTCTGCAAAACTCTGAAAGCTGAAAGCTCTGAATAATGCCATTAATGAATAAAATACAAACCTGCTTCCTGCTTGTAAATAAAGCAGCTTTATTAGTGGGATACTGTCCGATTCTGTATCGCCTGTGTTGGGAATTTTTTATATAATTCACTCGTGTGAAGTTCGTTAAGGCTCAGCTGAGTCCAGTCACGTGATCTCGAGCTCTTGGCCATGTTTTGAGAAGCCTTTTGGATAATTTTTTAATGCAAATATCTGTGTACGATCAAAACAGGAAACATGCGGGGGAGAAACAGGAGAAATGTTAGAAGCGAAGACGCGGTTGAAGAACAGGAAGCGTAATCTTACTGAGCGTGAACTTGAAGTCATGATCGATCAAACTGACAGACAAAAGAGTTTTATTTGGATGCTTCAGTTCTGGCTTTAGCAACAAAATGAAGCAAGTGAAACGGCAGGAAGTGACAGAAGTTGTGAACGCTGTGAGCTCAGAGTCACAGGCTTTGGAGGGCTGATGTAGACATCTAGACACCTGAAGGATTCATACTCCCCAATTATAAAATAATCTTTATTTACATATATAAAGATCATGTATTTTGTTTATTTACATAAGGATCATTGTCATTATAATTATCATAACACACACTGACAAACATATTAAAAACAAGGTGAACAACTCGCACATCACTGTAAACATAGTGAAGGGTTTATAAACTCTAGATGTAATCCTGACACCATGTAGTGAAGTGAACAACATCACTGTAATCAGGCTGAAAAGAAAGATGTGTACCAGTTCTCTGCCTCTATTTATAATCTGTGTACGGATGGTTTAAACATTTGGTCGCTGGAGTCGAGGAGAACACAGAGTTTGTTGTTTTTCTGTTTTCTTTTTTTAAGTTCGCTTAAACTCCACCTCATTGCCCATTTTTGATTAGCCGGGGAGTTAGGAAGGGTCGGGTGCTGCCAAGATGGCGACGGCCGGTACCGCCCACCTAGATCTTCGTTCTGGCTCTGGGTGACGTCACAGCGGCTCAGTTCACTGAAAATGTAACGGTCACAGTTTGGTTAGGTTTAGGAAACTTACAACCGAACTGGAGGACGTGTTAGTTTTACCCATCCATCAGACCCAGTGTCCACCCTGTCTCGCTCTTTATACCTCGTCAGCTGACATGTTTTATGCAGCGTATTCGGATGCTAGCAACATAAGGAGAAGGGTCGGCACATCTCCCGCACGGAAAATCAGACTTTGCTTCACGTACTGCACAACTTCAAGCTGTAAGGTTGTGTTATCTGTACGCAGATTGAAGCTCCTGCTCTGCATTGTTTCTGTCAACTCTAATCTAGTTTCTAAACTGGCACGTTGTGCGAGAAGCGCTAAGAAATGCAGCGTTAATCACCTTCTGTGTGTCTAATGATTAGAGTTTAATAAACTGAAAGAGAGCAACAAGAAATGCTTTTTTAGATTCCCCCAAAACTGACAGCTGTGCTGCATATTCATGGTGCCTGTCTGCCTGTTAAAGGTTTCAGGTAAGTTTTGTTTCTACAGTACATTTTTAACACCAAGCACAAATAGTTTATGCTTTTTTTTCCCATTTTCATACCTGAAATTCCAACATTCAAGGCCAATATTTCTACAGTGCAGCAGCCGAGCCTCAGTTTTTACTGACAGCATTAAAAGCATTCCTCACGCTTTTGAAAACTTCATCAATGTGTTGGACGTCCTTTGTCTTTTCAGGTACGAAGGTGAATTTGTTCAGGGCAAATTTCAAGGCGTCGGTGTCTTCACTCGCTTCGACGGGATGAGATTCGAGGGCGAATTTAAAGGCGGCTGTGTGGACGGCTACGGTGAGACCACTCGACTCATTGTCCTCAAAAACGAAAGCAAATGAACCAGAATGTTCCCATTTTAATTACTCTGCGCTGCTTTTGAATGCGAAGGTCTGAAGATCATAAAAACCTGTGACCTCACAGCTCAGGGTTCAATGTGGATTGGATGGAATATGCAGGGCTCTGGTATTATTTGATATCAAACCATTGTGAAAGAAAAAAGTCAGTCAGTCAGTCAGTCTCCGGCTACTTCAGCTGTTGAGGAGCTTCGACGCTGTTTTGCTGTAAAAGCTCCAGAAATGTTTTGTGGACTATGAAACTTACCCGACTTTCCCTCAGCATGTGAGGAGGAGATGATGTCTGAATTTTCATTTATGGGTGAACTTTTCCTTTAATTTTCATCCTGTTAGTGAAGGTAAAAACAATTATAGCCTTTCAGAGTCTTGTTACAAAAGGATGGTGCATCAGAAAAGAACATTTCTCAAGGTTTGTGTTTTTTTATATCTCAGTTTGACGACCTTTGAGTTTCTCGCTGCACTTCGCGTCTCGCGTCGTCGCAGTGTGATTATTATGTTCTTTGTTCTGATACCAAACATTTTAAATCCTTTTTTGATTATATTCAACTGTGAAACATGTTAATTGTCTGTTTGGAAGCCCGCTGTGTGTCTGCGGCTCAGCGTCTCTGGAGGCAATCAACACGTTTTTATTTGAAGGCAGCCGCGTGGCCGCGGTGGAACAATGTGTCGCAGTGACAACTGCCTCATTTTTGTGCTTGTAAAAATAAAAGGTGCAACACAAAGATTCCTTCTGTTCCCTGAGATCTGACAGCAGAGTGGTGTTTTTAAAAGGATGGGCTTCGTTCCCTTCATGTTTCTCTATGTTAAAAATTAACCCAAGTTCAGGTAACAGTTAACTATAACCCATTGTATGAAGAGAACAAGTACTCAAACTGACGACAGAAGATTAATGAGTCTCAGTTTAGCTAATATTAAACCAGATATTCTCAAATAAGGGACTTAACAAAGGATGGAGAGAGAGTTCAAAGAGCAGCTGGGAAAAGTTCAGTTTCCTTTTTAGTAAAAAACTTCTGAGAAATTCATCCAAAGCAGCCAAAACAAGGACTTATCCCTCAAAATTTCTACATTTTTCTAAAGATTCAGTAGTTGTAAAAAAGCTGCATGTCGCTCCTGTTTGCTTCGATGAAATATGTCACGAGGAGTCTTGTCTGATCCAGGAGTGCTGACGTTTTCGGACGGCGGCCCCGGCGGCGGCGGCAGCAGCCACGAGGGCCTGTTTGAGACCAACCAGCTGATGAGGAGGGAGAACAGCCAGGGAGCCGTGCAGAGAGCGGAGGCGGCGGCCGCCAAGGCCCGAGCTCTGGCCATGTGACCCCCCGGACTCCATCACCCACAGTGCCCCAGTACCAGGATCGTCCTCCTCCCACCGTCATCCTCTTGGTTTGAACAGCTGGTTGTGTTATTCACCAAGACGTTCATCTCCAGTTTTTTAAGATTTAGGTTTTGTACTTTCTTATTTTATGTCTCATACGTTCGGTATTCTCTGGAGTACAAATCAGCCGATATGTGTTCGTCGTATATTTAATTCTCTTTTTTTCCACATCTGATCAGAAGCCACTGATTCAGGATCAGCCGAGCCAAACAAAGATTCTCTGTTCAGTCGACACACTGGTGCTAAATCTGCTTCAGGCTCAGAGAACCTGACAAAACACGACTCTGGATTCAAAAGTGCGTATTTGTTGTTTTCCAGTAAACTTTTGATTTGTTGATTTTCATGTCAAACAACTTCCAGACGACTGGTTTTTAAAACTGGGCTGAATATGGTAGAGTAGTTGAAAAGATTTTGAATCTTTATATTAAATCTGTATTAAATCCCTGATTGAATCACTTATTGATACTAATTAGGTTCAGTTTTTTTTTCAACTATTGAAAGCAATCAAAGTTCTGAACTACTAAAACTCGAGGAAGCAATTTAGATGTGTAATTATCTTTCACTGCCGGAGAAGGAAGAACTTTTTTTAGTGGCCGCCTAATTAATCTTAACAAACAACCTGAAAATGAGATGAGCTGCAGGAGAAGAGAAACATGTCTGACACGTTGAAATAACAGCTTCTCCTCTCCTTCTTCCACACTTTTATCATTAGCAAGTTACTTTTCTGCAAAACTCAACACGCATATAATAAAGTTAATAAGCTTAAGCCGTTGATATGATGTGGTTGAAAAGATTCTGACTGCTGAAACTGAAGTGATGAAACTTTCTGATTAAATAAAACAAGTCGACATCTTGACTTCCCAATAATCTCTCTTCACAGGAGGAACTGTGTCATTCGGTACTAATTATAACGAACGAAGTGTGGAATTGGTACCTTCAATTAATTAATTCCAATTAACTCTTAATTTTCCCGATCTGAATTTCAGGTCTAAGGTCAGAGGGTGTGTCTCCGGCTGCACAGACTCTAAAACGCTTTGAGGGGAAAGTAATAATTTGTGATTTTGAGCCATATAATTATTTTTTTTGTCAGCTGAGCATGCAAAAACTAAAAATTTGACCACAGGAAAGCATCAAATATGTCAAATACAATTTCAAATATTAATTGATTGATGAATAATAAAATTGAGCAATCACCAGCTGCTTAAAAACTAAACTAAACGCTTGCTTGCTTGTGTTTTCCTCATAATTAAAGGTCCTGTATTGTAGAATGTGAGATTTCCTGTCCGTCCCGATTATAAAGCAGGTCTAGGTGCTATAAAAATACTGCGAGGTATCAAAACAATGCACACGGCCCATGTAGAGAATCTGTGCCTTTAAACGAGCCGTCAGCTGATGCAGCCTGTGCTCAAGCCTGTGAGAGCTGACCAATCAGAGTGGACTGGGCCCTTAAAGAGACAGAGCGTTCAGACGGAGGGTGAAAATAGATGCTGCAGCAAAAGTAATGGTGGT
Organism: Pagrus major; assembly: GCF_040436345.1. Classification (NCBI taxonomy): domain Eukaryota; kingdom Metazoa; phylum Chordata; class Actinopteri; order Spariformes; family Sparidae; genus Pagrus; species Pagrus major. The sequence goes on along the minus strand of NC_133215.1, from coordinate 5,026,447 downwards.
TTTTGAACACGAAAACATTTTCTAGTACACAAAATAAAAGTATGAACCTGAAAATGAGCATAATATGGGACCTTTATTACAAAATAGTTATTCCAACAGGACTTGATAAAAATAATAAAGGGATCAAACCTTTCCAAACTTTCTTTTCAACCATATTTCGCCCAGTTTTAACTTTGAAATACATTTTAACCTACAAACGTCCAGATCAGTGCTTTACTGGGTTGTGCTCTCCTGTTAAAAAGGCGCATTTGCTCTGACATCTGACCTTTTAGTGGTGCTCTAGTATTTAAATACAGATTGTTTACTATAAGTTAATTTCAGGAAGTCGATCTTGGCTGAAGTAAATGTGAACAGTATCTTTTTGTTGTTTTTCTTTCACTCAGTGCCGTTAGTCTGATCACAGATCAGCGGGAACATCCCCCCTCAGTGCCAACCACACAGTGCCAACAGGCTGCAGCTGATCCAGAATCAGTGGCTCGTCATGACAGAGGAAGTTGAGCGGGGTGTAGAGGATGGAGGGGAGGGGGGGGAGGAAATGCCTGCAGTGTCCAGGGTACAGTAATGAGTGCAATTTCTGTTTTGAAGGTGCAATTTGATAATAATGTGCAATTTCTGCCTGAAAGCAAGATTCCCCTTCCAGTGGGGTTTTTACATTTTGAGATGAGGAGCCGGCTGCTTTTGTCTGCGTAAGAGGCTTTGTGGGTCAAAGGGAGGCTCGTCTGATGAAACAGAGGCTGGGTGTCGAACGACTCTGAGAACTCGAAGGCTTTCATTACAGAAATACATGAAAAGGACCTTTTTTTTCACATGAAATCTGATATTTTTTCTAAAATTCGTGATCATTTGAGAGCATCGTTTCAGGAATCCATTATGTGCTTTAACTTTAACATCAGGAATAATTTACCAAAACGAGACTTAATGATCATTTCGAATAATTTCTTTTCTTGTGTTTTTGAAATGAAGCTCTTTTCCTTCAACCTGGGAGGCAAAAAAACAAACAAAAAAAAACGCTCTCGTCTGCTTCACGCAGCTTGTTTTTTTTTTTCTACTTTTCACATTAATGATGTCACTTTCAGTGTTTAGTGTTTGTGTACAAATCACCAAAAATCCCCCCACACCCCTGTCAGAGGTAAAAAAAAAGAAAAAAAAAAAAGGTGTAAGCATCACTGTTGTGAACTTAAAGCTTGTGACTTAGCTCTAACTAACACATATTTCATACGTGCGTCGTGCCTGCTGGGAATCAGCGTCTGTCTGTGTAATGAGACCGGTGTGTAGACGTGCCATATGTGTGTGTGTGTGCGTAGTCGTACTATGGGGTTGATGGGTGGGTGGGTGAGATATTAAATGGGAAATGGAGTTAATTGTCGGTTATGTGATTATCTCGGAGAGCGATTAATTTAGGATGTGGTTTGGGGGGCTGATGTCTTCCCCACTGACCAATTTGACAGCGACATGGAAAACAGCCGGACTGATGGAGGCATCTCACACCTTTTAATTGGCTCTGGGTATTCGAGCGGCGGCACCGTTAAATGGAGCCGACTGTTGCCTTTAGCGGAGGTGGTTTTCAGTCTTAAATGATCTGTCAGTCTTGGACACTGTGTGTTATTAACAGGCAAAAACCTTGTGACTTTGTTTCTTTTAGCGGTTGTTTTTTTTTTTTTTGTAACGTTGTTCCGTATTGATCCCACGTTCGTTCACGGTTTTGAGGAAAAAAACAACCTTTAGGGATCACCGAACCCTTTAAATCGCACCTTAAAAAATCTCAACTTGAAAAGTTGCCGTTTGATATTAACACAGATGATGTTTTCACTCAACAGCAGCGGTCGTCGTGAGCAACACTGTCCATTTTGTCGACACGACTGATTTCATGTTTCACTGTGATGAAGGAGGGTGCAGTCGAAATCCACCTTAAAACAGAATTCACACGTTTCTTTCCGCCTCGGACCAAAACTCTGAGTCTTAAACAAGATCTTGAGAAAGCTGAGAGTTTTTCTGTGGAACCTAAATATTGAGTCATTTTATCCATCAGCTCTGAATACCAGTGGATATTTTTTGGGGGGGTTTTCTGCAAAATCAAAAGAGCAACATTAATCTTAAAACATGTTTTTAAGGAGGGGACACAATGATTATCAAAGACCATTGGAATAACACAGGAACAGTTTGTTGCCGAATTAAGATGTCCTCAACTCGTCTAAGCTAATTGTTAGCTTAAAGGAACAGTTCCAGATTTTCAGAAATACACTTAAACATGCTGCAGCCAGCAGGGCGTCAGCTTAGCTTAGTTAGCATGAAAACCATAAACAGTGCATGGCTCTGTCTGCAGTCAAAACAGTCCAGGCAGGCAAGCTGTTTCCTCCTAAGCTAAGCTATTATTAGTGCCCGCTGTGATAATAATCTTCTCATTTAACTCTCGGTAAGAATGCAAAAAAAGTGTATTTCACAAAATGTCGTTTCGTTTCCATAATTACGGACATCGCTAACATGAGAACGAAGCTAATTTTCTCTGTTTTTAGATGCACATGGAGCTTTATTAAGACAAAAACAGGACAAATGATGCATGGCAGCACACAAGTATTTATTAAAGGATTAATGAACCACTAACGTAACACATGCACTCGATGTTACACAGCTCTCAAGTTAGCTATCTAAATACGCAGTCAAACCTTTCACTTAGAAAAAAATATATAAATACAGCTGCATTATAATCATCAATCCGATAGCTAATTCATTCATGCAAACTTCGACTACTCGAGGCATATCCTGGACCAAAAAACAAACTTGAGGAGTTTCGCAAACACATCAGAGATCACAGACTGAAAGAGCTTTGTGGAAACGAGGCGTGGATCTTGTTTATTGTCGTTGTCCGCATCATGATGAAAAAAAAAAACGATATCCCGAACTATGCTAGCAGTTCCCTTCTGTTTCCAAGCTTAAGCTAAGCTAAGCGAGGCTAAACACCTCTTGGGCCTATAAAATTTGTATCAATCATTTAACAACATCAAAAAGTGTCTTTCTAAAATGTCAGACTGTTCCTTTAAGTTTAAACGACGTTCTAGCATATTTTTTTTATATACAGGGATAATTCACGCCCACCTGTCCGGCTCATATCTGGATCATCCGACGTCATTATCTAAAGATCAGGAAGTGATCTTCTTTGCTAAAAACTCGTTACAGATGTAAAAATGAAACTCTTTTTTTTGAATATTCTGTTTTAGAAAGTGATTTCAAACCACGTGAGGAGACTTGATGCCTTTCAACTGGCTTATTGTAACAAAACATGTCAATTTTGAGATTGTCTTTTTTTTCATTGAGGCTATACGACTGTTTATTTTACACCAGGACTGTGTTCTTGTTGTTCTTGTTGTTCTTGTTGTTTTTCTGTCAAAATCTTCAGTTGAATGTAATTTTTTTTTTCTCTCTGTGTGTTTTAAGAGGCAAAAATCTGAGTCTGTGAGGACAAAATATGTTTACTTGTGTCACTTATCCTACACACACACACACACACACACACACACACACACACACACAGGAGGCCTGGAGATGTAATCTGTGACATTATTTCTGATGGCTCCACAGTGTTCACCTCTCACACTCTCTTTCACACACACACTAAAGCCTGTGCCGGCCTGATGTATGGCACAAACAAAAAGCCAAACACATTTACCATAATCACCACTATAATGAGAAACCAAGGAAAGAGCATTCCACTGCTCTGGTAATTGTTGTTCTACAAGGAAAAAAAAAACAACACAGAGGGAGTTTAACAAGTGCCTGGAAAAAAGAAAAAAAAAACCTTCTTCTACTACTGTGCTTTGAATACTTTGAATACTGCCTGACTGTTTTACTAACTTTTTCTTAAGTGTAACTCTTTTTTTTTAAAAAGCTATTTGTCTTTTCTCTGCTTAATGAAGAAAAGTAAGAAAAAGGCAGTGCGGGGGTGGAGGGGCAGCGGTCGACCATGTATGTATCGCACTCCGGTGAGGTTATAGCCTGATGACCGCCGACACGACGGACTCGCTGCCTTCACATCAGCTCTGGGCTCAGTTTCAGGCAGAACAGCTGGAAGACGGAGAGTAAAACAGTACATGTGACTGCATTCACATTAAAGCTTTGAAATAATACAACTATTCAGGAAATATCTTGATTTTCAACAACGGAAGGACGAGAAATTAAACTGTTCAGGTCCCACGTTATCTAGCAGTGATGAGTTTATTTTGAAATCTGTTTCGATACCAGCCACCTAATTTTTTTTCATCAATCCATGAATGATTCCCAAAAATGTCAAAAAATTCCTTGATCCATCTCTTTATCGGGATCCGTACCAAAAGTTAATAGGGTCTATTCTGGGCCGAGTAACATCCTCCATCGAAGTTTCACGGGAATCTGCTCAGTAGTTTTTGTGTAATCCTGGTCACAAACCAACCAACTAACAAACGGACAAACTGACAGAGGTGAAAACATACACACCTCCTTGGCTAAAACAAGCAAAACAAAGTTGAGTGTTAAAGGTTATTTCCAGATAGTTTGCTCAGTTATGAATGTTTTTATTTCACACACTAAGAAACGTCACCTTCAATTGTGAAAGTACAGAAAAGACAATCAAATCTCCAGTGTAGGTCTTCGTTGATTCTGGCGGCCCCTGTGGACAAAAGCGGCATGAGCACCACTTCCTGGGCTTGTGCATGAAGCTGTTTTGTAACCTTCTGTTTGAAGGATGCATAGCACTGAAGTGGTATCTATTAGTGGCTATGTAATACGATGACGGTGACAGAAAGTAAACTTTTAGTGCAGAACAACCAGACTACAGAGCAGCTTCACTCCTCAGGCTGTGAGACTCCTCGATTCATCCTCAGCACTTCGCCATAAAAAATGAATATAATCTTGGATATCTGATCCGATGACGGGCATTAAGGAATAAAATGTTATCGTTTAAAGGCAGTTGCTTTGCTGCTACCGTCTCGTAATACAGAGGTATCTGCTGCCGTACCACTAGACTATAGAGCAGCTTCACTCCTCAGGGTGCGAGACTCATAAAAAGAAACTAATCCGACCCGGTGACAGTCATTAAGAATAACTACAGTATAATGACCATATAGAAATAGCCAGCCTTCTTGCTGATGGTCCAATTTGCTTATGTAGGTCATATCCGAGTATCAGTATTAAAACTGAGACAGTTTCATAACCAGTTTAAAGCTCCTTGTTGTATTTTTGAGGCTGAGCTGTTTCTGAAGTTGAATGTGGCTTGAAGCTGCAGATTTATGGCTAAAAAGTAACTAAAAGCTATCGTTCTCGAACTACTGATGCCAGAACGTATCCTCTATTTTTTTCATCCGGTGAATAAAATCTAGATAACGTGGGACCGTTTGAACAAACCCCTCTGACACAACATGTTGTATGTTTCACACGGGGCTCTGTCCCGGTTCTGGCACCTTTAAAAAACACTGACAAAAGCATCTGAACACTGAAACCTGTGGCCCGTTGTTGTTGTCACAAAGCCATAATGTCACTTTTGTTGGGATTTTTTTTTTTGATGAATTTGTTGCAAGATGATGATGATGTCACAAAAAACAAAAAAAAAGAATCAGTCTTCGGGGCTTTTAAAAATGGAAACGAACCCGCAGGGGAACAAATAAAGGAAAAATGCATGAAACTCAACCGGACTACGAGCTTTTTTTTCTTCTTTCTTTTTCGTTTGTGTTGTTACCGAGCAGGAGGCCGCTGGGACACATGAAACACTCAAACCGCAATGAAAAGGTGCACACAACCACAACACACACACACACACACACGTATGGAGGGATTTTGAACTCTGATCACACACCTCGGCAGGTCTGGTGATTATTTGTGGAGCTCGGCTGTCAGATATCCCTCCTCCCCTCCCCCTCGCTCCGTCCTCCCTTCCCCCCACCCACTCGCTGCTCCGCTGTCACTAAAATAGCTTTAAGGTGTGTTTAGGTTGGACTTTAACCCCGCCGCCTATTTCGTCTCCTTGGCAACCGTCCAGAGTTGCCTTAATTTGTATCATCTCAATCTCAAGTGCTGCAGCAGTTTTGCCTCTTTGCCCCTAATCATAGAGCCTGTTGCCATGGCAAAGTATTTAAATATGCTCTGCAGATCATCTTCACCTAACGCACCAGAAGTGGCAGCTGTGTGTGTGTGTGTGTGTGTGTGTGTGCGTGTTTTCTTTTGTTCCTTCACTTAAAAAAAAAAAATGAATTCCTTCCTCCTTCCTAGCTTCATGCTTCATATCTTGACTCTCCCTTTCTTAAAAATTAATTTTCCAAACATGTGATTTCTCTTTGCTTTTTTTCTTTCCATCTATTTCCCACCGGGAGGGAGGGAGGGGGGGGATCACCTATTTTTTTCTATTCCACGCCTTCCCTTAAAGAGAGAAAGGGTCTTTGTCTGTTATCTTATCAGTGAAGCTTCACGGCTCCCAAAAGCTTTGGCCATGTTTAGAGAGGAAGTGCAACGCGGCATACTGATAAGAGCGAGGGCCCGGCACTGCAGGGAGACGCACGCCGCCGCCACCACCACCGCCGTGCACGCAAACTGTCAGAAATAAAAACTGGCGGTGTAACGACAATAAACAGAAACACACCCGGCCGGGTTTTAATTGCTCTGGGTTCCCACCACTCTCAACGGCACATTTGGGAGTTTGTGCCTGTGTGTGTTTGAGTGTAAACATGCATGCATTAGTGCGTTGGGGGAGGTATATAATAGGTGTATTCATCTGCTAAATAAAAATTTCAGCAGCTCGTACTCTTCCTCTCTGAGCTGCTGCAGCTCGAGGATGAGAGGAGGAGGAGGAGGAGGGTTAGACGGATACATCAGACTGATACTGGCTTCTTATTATTAAAAATCATATATCAGCTGCTTCCAGGAGAAAGAAAAACAGGAGTCTCGCTTCTGTGGCGTTTTTTACTGAGGAGAAGCAAAGTCTGATTATCTTTTGGGATTCACAGGTTTCGACTGAAGACACAGATTATTTATTGATACTTTGGATTGAAAAATAAAATGTTTTGGATCATCCAGAGACCGAAGAAACACGACCATACGACGGCAACATCCTCAGTGAGATCCTGGCTGTGGAGCTGTTCTGCATCTCCGTCCTCTGTCTGTATCACTGCTGTAAATATCAAAAACAGGCAAAATGTGCAACAATTTTTTTAAACCTGATTAACTGTAAAACATTCTTCTTCCTTTTGTCTGTTTCAAATCATTTTAGATTGAATATATTTGGGTTTTGGGCTTTTGATTGAACAAAACAAGACATTTCCAGAAGGTACTTTGGCTCTGGGATCTTGTGATGGGGCATTTTTGGGCACATTGGTAGTGATAATATTTATGAGTTGTGGCCCGAGGTACAACTACTTTAAAAAAAAAAATCATTCACTGTTCATGAGGCCTGTATATAACAACTGTAACTGGACAAAAAACCTACTAGTGGCATTTTTTACACCAAAATTAGCATTGCACAAGGTTTTTTTTTGTGACGCAACCCAATAAATGTAGGCGACTGACTCCAGGAAGAGGTTGCCTTTCTTTGGTTTTCTTTCGCATTACAATCATCATCAAAAACGCACCAGAAAAACAAGGAAAAGTAGAACTAGATCAGACGACATTAAACTCATCGTAAAAAGTCTTGTTAAAAAACACAGCTTTAGATGAAAGGAAAGACCTGAGAAGTGTCTGAACTGTGCCGTCTGACACAGTCGATACCAAAGAAGTAATCGACAGCCATGTTTCCAAAAAATGTCGAGCGAATTCTAAGTGAACTTTTGAAAGTTTGCAAAAAAAGAGAAATATCAAAATGTGAATCCGTAGACAGTTCTGAGTGAATGGACTCGGCCACGTAAAGCGGTGTAGGCGACGTCACTACATCTCGCGTGGATGTGGAAGTAAACAGAGGCTGGAGGTGAACAGACCAGGAGGGCGAGTTGTAATCGTTCTTGCATGTCAGCTAGCATCGGCCGCGTCGCGTTCTGTCCGGAGACGACAGCGGAAACAGCTGATCAGTCATGTGAGCTGAATGTTCGCTACGTCAGAGTTTATTTGGCAAATCTGTTTCCATCAAACATTGTGTGCATTGACTCTGATTCAAAAGACAAAAACCACCTCAAGTTTTTTTTAATTATTTTGCCATTTTCATAAAATTTCTAATGCCATATTTAAAAATGCTTTATGGAAACACGGATTATGTCGTCGTCTACATCGCCTTCCTTTCACAGTGTGTACTAAATAGTGAATGAGCAAACAGTTTTATGCCTTATCTTGGTTTCAAGTCAAGTCAATTTATTTATACATCCCAAAAATCACATCACATTGCCTTAGTGGGCTTCACATCAGTATACAGTGAACCACATCCTCTGTCCTTCGACCCTCGATTCGAGTGAGGAAAGACTCCCTGGAAAAAAAAAAAAAAACGCCATGGAGCGAGGAAAGAAACATGGAAGAAACCTGGCATTAAAAAGAGGCGTGCAAATAAATTTTACACTGGAGAGTTGTCGTGCGACGTGCTTTTATTTGATTTGAAAATATGTTTAAAGATCCTCAGAATTCAGAGAGTCAGACTCTGATCCACACATTCATTTTTCTTCTCCACATGATCAAGTTATTACAGTTCTCCCTCAGGCAAGTCATCAAAGCCCATCTTGATTTTAAGACCAGGACACATTAATTTTATGGTTATATTTTAACATTTCAACATGCTACCGCCTTCTCCCTGCAGGTGCTGCAGGCGCAAAAAGAAGAAGAAAAAGAAAAAAAAGAGTAGAGGATGAGCAGATTGAAGGAGGGCGAGAGGGATGGAGTTGCATGTATAAATGTTGGAGAGGAGGAATAACACTTGAGCTCAGCTAACAGACCCGAGGAGAGGAGGAGGAGGAGGAGGAGGAGGAGGAGGAGGAGGGATGGGAGGGCACAGAGGGATGTGAAGACATGATCTACATATTCAACATTTTGAGTCCCATCAAGGGAAAATCCACACTTTGATGCTCAGATACATCTCATCCATCCGCAGCGTTCACTGGATTCCAGACGTGTTGAAACAGATTTTTGTTCTTCAGCTCGGAGATGTTTGAACTTCGGCAGCGGTGGAATGTAACTGAGTACATTCACTAGAATTCGAGATACTCAAGTATTTTCTCCATCTGATAGCTTTAGGCTACGGAAGCCCTGAGGATGTTTTCTGGTGCTCCTTTTTCTAAAGTTATGAATTTTTTTTTCTTCATGTGTGAAACAGTGAAAAAAACGTTTTTTTGACAATATTGTTTTTTCATGTGTCGAGCCCAGTGAAAGATACATTTTCACTTGGGACATTTTTTTTCCCTTTGTTCTGTGAAACCAAGTGGAAAATATATTTGTGAGCAAATACATTGAGTCCTAATCATGATGCAGTCCGAGTTCACCGTAACTACACTTCAATGAATAAATAGTGTTCATGTATCAAACTTCCATTTTCAAATGATATCTCAGGCTGAGGGATACCACTGATTGTCGCGCATAATTTGGGCACGTGAAGCAGTCAGTCTGATCGCTGTAAACAAATAAATACTGCGCTGACACTCGTGCTAGTGCTGATGGATGCATGGATTTTCACTGTCCTCGCGCAGCTAAAGGACAACGTGAGTTGCAGAATTAATAAAGAATGTTTTCCAACCTCCATCTCAGACACTTACTTTTCTTTTTTACTTAGTTTTCTGTCATTTCTTGACAGAAATATGCACTTTCTTCATCTTCTTTACTCCTCTCAACACATGAAAAAAAATGTTTCACTTGTGGAAAAAATCAATTTTCACTTGTGAAAAAAAAATCAATTTTCACTTGTGAAAAAAAATTTACTTGTGAAAAAAATGTTTTCACTCAGCTCGACACAAGAAAAAAAAATTCCTCATCTTCCTCAAAAATGTTTCACTTGTGAAAAAAACAATTTTCACTCGTGAAAAAAAACAATGTTCACTCATGAAAAGAAATAATTTTCACTTGTGGAAAAAATAATTTTCACAACGTGAAAAAAATTTTTTTTTTCACTCGTGAAAAAGAAAAAAAGATCCCTCGTCTTCCTCAAAAATGTTTCACTCATGAAGAAAATAACTCACTCATGAAAAAAAATTTCACTCGTGAAAAAAATGTTTCGCTCGTGAAAAAAAATGTTTTTCACTCAGCTCGACACAAGAAAAAAAAAATTCCTCATCTTCCTCAAAAATGTTTCACTCGTAAAAAAAATAATTTTCACGCATGAAAAAGAACAATTTTCACTCGTGAAAAAAAAACAATGTTCACTCATGAAAAGAAAAAATTTTCACTTGTGAAAAAAATAATTTTCACAACGTGAAAGTTATTTTTTTCACGGGAAGATGAGGAAGATGAGGAATTTTTTTTTTCTTGTGTCGAGCTGAATGAAAACATTTTTTTTCACGAGTGAAATTTTTTTTTTTTCACGAGTGAAATTTTTTTTTTTTCACTCGTGAAAAAGAAAAAAAGATCCCTCATCTTCCTCAAAAATGTTTCACTTGTGAAGAAAATAACTTTCACCCATGAAAAAAAATTTCGCTCGTGAAAAAAATAATTTTCACAACGTGAAACATTTTTGAGGGAGATGAGGAATTTTTTTTTTCTTGTGTCGAGCTGAGTGAAAAACATTTTTTTCACTCATGAAAAAGAAAAAAGATCCCTCGTCTTCCTCAAAAAATGTTTCACTCGTGAAATAAAATAATTTTCACTCGCGAAAAAAATGTTTCGCTCATGAAAAAATTTTTTTCACTCAGCTCGACACAAGAAAAAAAAAATTCCTCATCTTCCTCCAAAATGTTTCACTTGTTAAAAAAACAATTTTCACTCGTGAAAAAAAACAATGTTCACTCATGAAAAGAAATAATTTTCACAACGTGAAAGTTATTTTTTTCACGGGAAGATGAGGAAGATGAGGAATTTTTTTCTTGTGTCCAGCTGAATGAAAACATTTTTTTTCACGAGTGAAAATTGTTTTTTTCACGAGTGAAAATTGTTTTTTTCACGAGTGAAAATTGTTTTTTTTCACGAGTGAAAAAGAAAAAAAGATCCCTCGTCTTCCTCAAAAATGTTTCACTCATGAAGTAAATAACTCACTCATGAAAAAAAATTTCACTTGTGAAAAAAATGTTTCGCTCGTGAAAAAAAATGTTTTTCACTCAGCTCGACACAAGAAAAAAAAAATTCCTCATCTTCCTCAAAAATGTTTCACTCGTAAAAAAAATAATTTTCACGCATGAAAAAGAACAATTTTCACTCGTGAAAAAAAAACAATGTTCACTCATGAAAAGAAAAAATTTTCACTTGTGAAAAAAATAATTTTAACAACGTGAAAGTTATTTTTTTCACGGGAAGATGAGGAAGATGAGGAATTTTTTTTCTTGTGTCCAGCTGAATGAAAACATTTTTTTTCACGAGTGAAAAAAAAAAATTTTCACTCGTGAAAAAAAATGTTTTCACAACGTGAAACATTTTTGAGGGAGATGAGGAATTTTTTTTTTCTTGTGTCGAGCTGAGTGAAAAACATTTTTTTCACTCATGAAAAAGAAAAAAGATCCCTCGTCTTCCTCAAAAAATGTTTCACTCATGAAAAAAGAGTGAAACATTTTCTTGAGGAAGACGAGGGATATTTTCTTCCTATTTTCCTGCAGTGAAAAAAATGTTTTTCACTCAGCTCGACACAAGAAAAAAAAAATTCCTCATCTCCTCAAAAATGTTTCACTTGTTAAAAAAACAATTTTCACTCGTGAAAAAAAACAATGTTCACTCATGAAAAGAAATAATTTTCACAACGTGAAAGTTATTTTTTTCACGGGAAGATGAGGAAGATGAGGAATTTTTTTTCTTGTGTCGAGCTGAATGAAAACATTTTTTTTCACGAGTGAAAATTGTTTTTTTCACGAGTGAAAATTGTTTTTTTCACGAGTGAAAATTGTTTTTTTTCACGAGTGAAAAAGAAAAAAAGATCCCTCGTCTTCCTCAAAATGTTTCACTCGTGAAAAAAAAAAAATTTCACTCGTGAAAAAAAAAATTTCACGAGTGAAAAAATAATTTTCACGAGTGAAAAAAATGTTTCGCTCGTGAAAAAAAATGTTTTTCACTCAGCTCGACACAAGAAAAAAAAATTCCTCATCTTCCTCCAAAATGTTTCACTCGTAAAAAAAAATAATTTTCACGCATGAAAAAGAACAATTTTCACTCGTGAAAAAAAAACAATTTTCACTCTTTCACGAGTGAAACATTTTTGAGGGAGATGAGGATTTTTTTTCTTGTGTCGAGCTGAGTGAAAAACATTTTTTTTTCACGAGCGAAACATTTTTTTTCACTCGTGAAAATTATTTTTTATTTTTGAAGAAGACGAGGATCTTTTTTTCTTTTTCACTCGTGAAAAAAAAACAATTTTCACTCGTGAAAAAAAACAATTTTCACTCGTGAAAAGAAATGTTTCTCACTCAGCTCGACACAAGAAAAAAAAATCCTCATCTTCCTCTCGGCTGTGGCTGTGATTCACTGTTCACCGTAGACACCCATTGATGAGAAGAGCTGATAATACCCAGAATTCCACCCGTGACACTAAGGGCAGCTTAGCGCCATGTTTGACATATTCCTCACCAGAAGAAAAAAATGTTTTTCACTCGGCTCAACACATAAAGAAAAAAATGTCACGAGTGAAAATGTATTTTTTACTCCCTCAACACATGAAAAAAAAAAAAAAATTTAGAATTAGAGCACCAGAAAAAAGATGTCTCCCTTGCCCCTCAGGGCTTCCATATTAGGCTGAGTCCACACACTACGTACTTTTTGAAAAGAGGGTGTTTAAATAAAAACCATCTCCGTCCGAACGTTTCAGGAATAATCTCCGCCCATACGACACACCTGAGAACACGTCACATGACCGGTTCACGTACACGTGACATTCGCGTGCCGGTGTACAGATTGTTCACGGAAAATCCTGTGGATGATTTTTACTTTTACTCAGTCTTTACTTTTAGTTTCTTTTATATACGTATGTTACAGGTGAAAACAGGAGAATAAAGATGAGGCAGTGAAACTTCACAGATTCTTCCATTTAATGCTATTTTCTTTTGTTTTTAATTTAATTTTCTGTTCCCCTAAACGTAATTTGCAGAGCTTCTTCTCGACATGTCAGTGTTGATGGGGGATCGTGTGGTACTTGATAAATTAAGTGTAATGATATTATTAAAAGCCCCAGTATTGGGTTTTATTGCTTTGCTTTATTTCTATTTTGATACTCGGTCTGTTCGTTATTTCCAACTTTATTTATTCCTCAGTTTCTGTTGGTCAGTTGGTTTTTGTCGACCCAACCGCCAGAACACATTTCTGCAAAACCACGGTTAAAAAAACACTTGTTAGAAAATCATCATGGTTTGGCTTAAAGATGCCTGTTTTGGTCGCCACGATCACGGACGGAGATGTCTGACTTTCCGTACGGAGATCTCCTTAAAAAAACCAACAACACAAAACTCGACACAAATGGATGGAAATATCCCCCAGGTGTCCTCAAACATGTCCAGTGGTGTGATTTGAATGGTTTGGCAGCTGGCTGGTAACAGCTCCACCTCCATCCCCTCTACATCCTCAGCTAATGAGCATTTCCATTGACCTGGTTGCTGGTTTCTCTCGCCAGACCTGGCAACACTTTCCTACAGGTGCCGAAGAGGCCAAACACAAGCTGCTCGCCTGCTGAAACATTCATTTACCGATAATTCACTGAATACACTTCCTTTTGTTGAGTTTTGGAGTCCTACAGCTTCTCTTCATCACACTACTGTTGCTTTGGCTCGTTAACGAGGAGAGTAATTACTCCTTGTTGTCAGGTAAAATAAAATACGGGTCGTTTTAACAATCAGTGCTGATTTTCCTCTCTCCACTTCCTCCATTAAAAGCCAAGAAATAGGTCACATAGCTGCTCAATTATGCTTAATTTTAGATCTACAACGCCCAGTTTTAACTAGCTGTTAATCAGGTTGTCGCTAGTTTTGTGGCTCGCTGCTCTCTGATTGGACCGGCAGCCAAGACTGAAAAAAAACCTGAGCCATCTGAGCGAGACATTATGTTAATGTTTGGATGTTAATCCATCAGTTTTATTCGTTTCTTCATTTGTTTCCTTTTCTACTCTTCATCCTCCACCTCCTCCACCACTCCTCAGTCTGATCCACCTGCACAGCCTTCATCGTTTCTGATCTCCGTCCATCTTGAACGTGATTTTTCCTCCCCTACACTCCTCTCTGTCGCTCCCTCCTTTATTTTACACTCTCATCCCTCTGCATCTCAGAGATGTGGAGTGATGAGTTCGACTGTATGACGCTGAAGGAGGCAAAAACTAGAAAATGTGACCTCGTTCCTACATGTAAAAGCTGCATTCACGGTCGCATTTTCAGGTTGTTTCGGTAAAAACCTTCATCCTCAAGCAAAAAAAACAAACTGTCCTCACAGCGAACAGAGTCAGACACTGTGGTTTTTAATCAAACAGGAGATAACAGAGTGGAGCTCTACGGCGCAGAGGAAGAAGAAGTTTCAGAGTTGATTTTTGGTCTTTTTCGTGGGATTTGTTGGCTGTAAAAACTAAATGACAGATAACATCACCAGACTCAGTTCCCTCCTGCGCCTCTGTGTCTGCTGTCCTGCAAAAACATTCGTAATTTAGTTTTGTAAACTTTTCTTGTCACGTCGTAAAAAGGTACAACACGTCAGATTTCAGTTGAAACTGAAATTACAAACACACTGTGAAGAAATAACAGTTTTGACGTCTACAGATTGTGTTGCAGAGATTCGGATATCCACTGAAGTTAGCATGCTAACCAGCTAACACGGGGCTCCAGACTCCCAGCTACATGGCTAGCTGAGCTAACTAGCTAACAGCAGCCCCAATTAGTGATATGCTGCATAAATGGCTGTGGCGTGCTTTGGAAAGGTCAAAGATGGACAAAAAATGAGTATATATAGAAGTCTAAAACAAACAAGTTCATCTTTTTAAATAGAAAAACTAAAGTTCCTGAGGTTCACCAACTAGTTTCTTATAAAATCTGGTAAATTCATCCATTCTCAGACAAATCAAATGATGTATGACACTTCATCAAAAATCTAAATGAATACAGGAGAGTCAGACGGCCAAAAAAACTGTTCTAGGTGGTTTCCCTTTCAGTGAGTCTCTGATCAGACATCTTCACATGTCGACTTCAACGCTGAACAATCTGACATTTTTGTCTGATGTTTAAAAGTCCTCCACTAAAGGCCGAACCTGAAGTTAAATTCATGAATGTGTTGAAGGTGACAGAAAGTTTACAGGCTGGAAGTCTTCGGCGGTGCAGCAGGTTTAAACCGAATCATTGTGTCTTAAAGTGTTTTGAGGCCAAAATACAGAAAATACAGTTTTTATATTTATCTGGCTCAGTGTGGATGTAACCTCAGAGAGAGAGAGAAGGAGGGTGAGTCAGGCAGCAGCAGCAGCTAACTACAGGGAAGGAAAGATGGGGGAGGAGGAAAAAGATAGGGAAGGCAAAAAAAAGGGGGGGAGGGGGAGGAGGAATCTGGGAATGTTTTTAAAGCTTGGTTTTTAATCTGGAGCGAAAAGACAGAGAGGGAAAGAGAGAGAGAGGGACCAGGCATTACATGCTACACTACACAGAGAGGTCATCACATCGCCTGGAGGGGTGGGAGGCAGAGGGAGGGAGGAGGGAGATGATGGAGGGAGGAGAGAGGGAGGAGGAGGGAGATGATGGAGGGAGGAGGAGGAGGAGAGAGGAAAGTGAAAGAGAGCAGAGAGATGATGGAGGGAGGATGATGACAAACTGTCAGGTGTGGAGGAAACAAGAGGGGGAAGAGTGTGTGTGTGTGTGCGTGTGTGTGTGTGTGTGCATGTGTGTGCATGTGTGTGTGTGTGATTTCAACTTGCTGTCCTCTCCATGTCATCGTCACCCTCCTGCCTGTGACGCTGCAGCGCTGAGGGCAGCTTCTGCTGACTCGCCACTTGCTCGCCCCAGAAGCAGGAGTGAGATACACATCCCCCCACCCCCACCCCTCCCTGCGTGCCCACCGGGCGTGTTGGCATCACTCCCCCCCCGGGGGGGGGCAAGATCCTCTAATTGAGATCAAAGGGATGCCCTTGACGCAGAGCAGGCAGCCAGGCGGCGTGGTGGGGCGTGTTGCCTCCGTGTGGACGCTTCAAGGCACTGCAGCTCAGATGGAGATGAAAGACACCGGTTCAGAAACAAGTTGTCTTCTGGGTTTTTAATAAGCTTCAAATGATGGACCTTCACACTGTACAAATCCTCTTGATTGAGCTTGGCAGGCTTTAGAGTCACAGGGGTCGGCCAACTTTCTCCAAATCAACAAGAAGCTGAGCTGGAAAGTCTTCCTGAAGAATTAGGAAACTTCAAAACATGTCAAAAAAGGAGGGTCTTTATTCTGAAAGGAACATGAAGCTCGCAGCCTGAGAGAAAAGAAACATTAATAACTACAGGTATTCAGACATGTTGGAGGTTTTTCTTTTATTTTCCTTCTGTGGCAGGAATTTGAAGAAGCGCGGCCGCCCTTGGGGAGCGGCTTCACAAACAGCTGAATGACAAGAATTCAGCCTATGGTGGCACAAATCCTTGACCAGCTGCCTTTACATATAAAAAGGGTTTGTACGTGTTTTCACTGTTGCACGGAGTTAATGCCTTTTTCACGCTCGTGTAGTTACGCTGCTGCTGTCCTGATCTTTAGTTAACCACGCTGTTGACCCGTCTGTGAAAAGACCTTTTCATTTTCTAAAAAGCTGGAAACCTTAAAGTTCGACTAATAGGTGTTTCCCAGATATTTAATTTGATTCGAGTGACTGTGAGGAAAGTGAAATCCTCACAAGCTGCAACTCCTCTGAACTTTTCTTTTGCTTCTTTTAGTTTCATAGTTTTGTTTTCGTTGGATACGGTTCAGGCTCAGCGCTCTCATCCACCCCGTTTCCAGCGGCAGCACCCAAACACAAAAATCACCATCTGCTCACCAACATGCTGATGTAAGTTTCGTAGTCCACAAAACATTTCTGGACAACAACTGAAGCAGACAGGAGACTTGTTTTAAAATGTAAAACATGAAATAACCGCCCTTGTGATAAAATCCAAGTCTCCAGAAGCCACAAGAACCCAAATTGATTTGAAAAGATGTTATTTTGTTGGGCATAAATCTTCACTGTAGCTGCTGAGCTAAAAGCATTAGCGCACACCCCGTCTCGACCGAACTGTGTGAAGCCATTTAATGTTGTTTTTTCACGTTTCTCCGGATCCTTCAGTTGTTTAGGAAGAACGCTGCGAAGCTGTTTCGCTGAGAAATGTTTTGTGGACGACCGAACCGAGCCGAGTCGGCAGGATATAATATTAGCAGTTGACTTTTGACTTTTTTCTGCAAACCACAGATATGTCGGAGGTTGACTTTTGTACCAAACGCGGCGTATCGCATCCACATAACATGCTTACTAGCTGAGGGGAGGTGGAGGGGACGGTCATGGCAGCCAACAGTGGTCGTTTGCAGACGTTTTTGTGGCCACAACAGGTGATTTAAGCCGAACCGTGATGTTTTCCTGACAACAACCAAGTGGTTTCTGTGCATGAACCAGACCAGAGCATAAACATCGCCGTGACGAGAGGAGCAGAAAGTTGCAACATAAAGAAACATTCAGTTTTAACTCATCTGTGGTTTTGCAGAAACGCATCCAGCTAACATTTATAAACCTCACCGTGCTCTGTATCAGCAGGCGGGGTGAATTTTTCATTTTTGGCTGAACTTTCCTTTAAAGGAGTGAACGTCTGGCTTGAATTCGACTCCAAATGAACGCTGGTGTTGCTCTGCGTCAGATAAATGTGTAAACAGGCGGCTGTACGTTTTTACTTTAGCGAGAACGACTTGATAAAATGTACGTCAGACAACTTTCAACCGACGCCGTCTCATTAACATTGAGTTTGAAGTTGTCAGACACACATTAGAGATTTTTTTGGATGACTTTGGAGAAACAATGATGGTCTAAGTTTCACACTGAAACAAATACACAAACTCATCAATATCAGGGTCAGAGCTGTTGTAGTGTTGTGGTCTTATCACTTACATGTGGGTGTTGAAACAGTCCTCCAGACACTCAGTGTGAAGCTCGGACACGTTTACTTTTTACACAATCGAATCAAAATCCCTCAATAATTTGATTAAACAGATAAAAGTTGATAAGTCATGTGTGTGTGTTAATGGAAATTTTACACAAAAAAACAATCAAAAAATCAGCAAAAATGATTTTTCAGGCTGAAACTAAACATCGACTCAGTGAAAACTGATGACCTGAACATAGCAGAGCTTCCCCCTCATGAGTCTCCTGCTCACAGCACATCCTCTCTGTCTGATCCACAAAGCATCTTCGAAAAGAAAAAATAAATAATCTCCCGCTTAAAAAGGTGCTAATTGGAGTAACGGTCGGATCAAAGCAGAGACAAAACTGCCTCTGTGAAGAAGCTGGAGGCTCTCATCGCCATGGCTACCTGCCACACTTGACTTCAATTACCGCTGTAATTACGGCTTTTAACTTTTCTCACAGCCGATCGTCAACCTGCTGCACACCGTGAACGTGACCTGCAGCTCTGCACTCTGACCGAACTGTGGCTGACCTTTAATGTTCTCCTGAAACAACACTCACGTCTGTATTTTAGACTAAATTAACCTCCGACCTTTTCCCCGACGACCAGATCACGGTCGGGGCTGATTGGATCGGCTGCACAGGTCCGAGGTGGGTGGAGCTACATGAGGCTGCGACTGAGAACTATTTAATTTCTGCAGTGTGAAGTGTTTGATTCTTTCTTTTCTTCACAAAGATAATATAATATATTCAGTGTCGGGAGGAAAAAAACTGTCCACTTCACTTGCGATAAAGTTTAATGGCAACAACTCAGACGGTCTAAGTACTGAGTCGGCCCTCGGTCTTCTCCTGCGCACCTGTCGACCTTAAGGTGTGCAAAATCTGTAATCTGTCACATATTCAGAGTGAAATACCAAAATACAAAAGCTTGCATGTTGTCCGTTTTCGTACCCAACCCTCCAAAACAATCACCTTTTCTTCAAAGTAGAAATGAAGCAAAACGTTATTTTATTTAAGTAAAATTGGATTTTATTTTTGAAACAAGGACACGAACAACATTTCCTGCAAAGCATTTGTTCAATTTGCAGCAGAGAAGAAAACTGTCGGTGTGACAGTAATTTGTTTTCGTGTGAAGGAAATAAAAACTTTATTTAAAAAATCATGAGCAGACTGCAGGGAAGTTATTTTTCACATAGTTTGATATTATGTTTTTTTTTATACATCGGTCGGCTAATTGGCAACCAACAGCCTGATTTGCCTGTCTGATTTGACCCAAATGGACACGATGATTGATTCATCAACCAGTCCGTAAAAAAACGTTTCCAAGGAAATGAAATAGACGACAACTGTCCCCTCGAGGACCTACGACTGTCAACTTAACTTCCTGACTCTTCTAGCGACACGTGATTTTGAAACAAACCTCAGCTCTCATCATACATCCTGCACTGCTGATCTGCATGCAGCCATGAACGAAGTGGACTGACACAATTGGATTTTGTTTTTAGTGTATTTTGAGGAGATGTTTGTTGCGGTGCAGGGCCTCTGTGTGAACAGGTGTATGGTGTCCAGGGTAAAGTGGAGATTCTCTCTCAAACACACACACACACACACACACACAGACACACACTCTCTGCCCCGGGCCGCCTCACAGCCAGCCGTCGGAGGTGAAGTCCCGCCTCAGCTGCTGCGTCTCGGCCTCCGTGAGCGGCTGGAGAGGCGATCGACAGGCGCCGCCGTGGAGACCAAACCACTCCATCGCCTGCTTGAGGGCGGGAACTCCCAACTTCCTGGTCACCTAGCAACACAGACCACCAATCAGCGTCCGCATACAGAAACACCACCCAGTGGATTCAAAGCTTTATCGATAACGACGTGTTTACAATCTGTGATCGATGTTGGGCTGCTCAGCCTCATCCGCACTGTGTGTCACTGGATATCGGAGCGGAGCCGGAGCTTCATGATGCAGCGTGCGGAGGTGTTTGCGTGGTAGATTGATGCTGTTCGGTCGGTGACATTTAACACACCTTAACAGACACATTTGTAGCCTGAAGCTAATTATTCAGCGCTGTTTCTGTTTCCTCGCACATCGGCTCCGAGAACGTACAGCACACAACTCTGACATTTAACTCTGTGCTGCTGTTAAGTGCCGGTCCTCGTCTCATCTGGTGTCTGCTGCTGCACACATCTTTTCCCTTCAAGTCTCTAAAGTTTACAGGATCTGTAGAAGTTTAAACAATTTCTCTACAAAAGCCTCGAGCTGAAGTTTCTCCTCACCTTTTTAAAAAACTGCTTCAATAGTTTTGCATTCTTATTTTACCTTTAAAAGCACAGTATGTAATTTGTGCTGTGAGGGGTCCCTAATTAAAAAAAATAAAAGACGTAAGCAGCGTGGGATCATGGGAGTTGTTGTCCTCATTGTTAAACAACCACCACAATCTATCTGACGTGACTCACGTTATGTTCAGGTGCGTTCACAGACTGTCTGACTCTCCTGCAGATGAAAGCGACAGGCGAGCAGATGAAACGCAAAGTAAAATGATGGATTTCTCAGGTTTGAACATTGTTGGAAACATTTGGGAGAATTTAAGCACAAAACTCAACAAAATATATAACAAAGGTCTCGTTTCAGTTTACGTATTGTATCTTTAAGACTTTCACTTAGTTATTTTGTGTGTCGTTCGTACTGTTCAAATAATTCTTGAATAAAATACTTTTACAAAATTATATTTAAGTAAAAGTGGAAGTGCTGATTTTACATCATATTTATATATAAAGCCATTAAATACAGAATCTTTCCCACACGTGAAAATATACAAACCAGGTGTCACGAGTAACTCTTTGACGTGATCGATCATTATTTACAGTCAGTCATCGATTGCCACTTTGGTGCAACATGTATTGAATCATTATCGAAAGTGGTTTTTAATTTGGACTGTTAATTAGTTTTACCAGGCTGTTTTTTTATGGATCACATTGTTAATGCCTGATTTAAAAATGTTTTCAATATTTTTAAGGGAAAGTTCGCCCCAAAATCAAAAAATACATGTTTCTCCTCCGACCTGTAGCTATTTATCCGTCCAGATGGTGTTGCTGTGAGTTGCAAAATTTGAAACACTAATCACTCTTTCCAGAAATCATGACCCGGTTACTCAGGATAATCCACAGAGCAGCTTTAATGTAGGAACTATTTTCTTCCCGTATCACTGTGCAGAAGAAAGTTTGCAACTTCTCATGTCCCAAAAGGCTCGTGCTCGTGAAGGCGCCGGATGCAAACATTAATGCCGCTGTAACGTTGGCTAGCTAAGTTAGCTCAGTGAGCTAGCCTCTCGTCCATGAGTAGATGCATGTTTTCTTCTGCGTGTTGAAAGAAAATAGTTCCTACATGAAACTGCTCATGACGAGGTCTGTGGATTATCTTGAGTCACCAGCTCATGATTTCTGGAAAGAGAGATCGCTGCAGAGTTTTTTGATATTTTTCATTATATTGGACAGAAGACACCTCCACCTCCAAAATGCAGCAACTCACCAAAAGAATTGGATTAGAAGAAAGACATATGACCGAACCTCCAGTCTGTCACTATTTGCTCGGTGCTGCAGTGGGATAAAAAGGGCCCGCCGTGCAGCAGATGGTACTCACGGCGGTGTTGGGCTCGATGAGGCGCTGCTGCAGGACTCTGGCTTCCTCCCAGCGCCCGGACACGCACAGACGCTCCAACTCACACAGCTCCCGACCCAACACGTTAGCCAGCGCGCACACGCCGCCAACTGCACCTAGACAGCCGGATCACAACGGAGTGAAAGAATCAATATAAAAGACTTTTTTTTTTCTAGTTTTTCTTACACAATGAAAAACTGTTAATACAGAGAGATGTTCTTGACCTGCTGAACCTCCACATCCTTTTCTTGTAATAGAATAAGTCTCAATAAAAAATGGAAAACCAGACTCTGCATGATAATTTGCAGGATGAGTTATAATGTTCACTTTTCCCTCCATCTTAGTTCAGCATGTTAACACAGAAGGTGAAGAAATTCAAAGTCATTAAACCAAATTATCGGACAAAAATCGCCATTTCCTGTAATAACCTATTATTATCTGTCATTTGATTGTAATTTGTTTAACTAGAATGACTTGGTAGAGTGCATACCTCTGCCGAGGCCCAACAGTCCCCCTTTTGTACTCACTTATAGATACCAGCCGACTAAGTACGGCAGATTTCCTTTTTTTCATTAAGATCCACGCCCTATTTTTGCAAAAAATCCCTGGATCTGCACCAAAAGTTAATGACAACAGAGACACATCCTCCATCCAAGTTTTGTTTTGTGGGAATCCGTTCTGTACGAAACATTGAATCAATGACGAAAAAATATTGTGCAATCGGGACGCCTGTGTCGACCTCATGGTGGCGATCGAGGAAAGGTCAGGGGAACACAAAAAGTTGTTGGGATCCATCCTCTGGGAACCATGAATGTATGAATGCAACACATCCAACAGCTGTTGCGATATCTCAGGATGGACCGACCGACGCTGCCATCACCAGAGTCGAGCAGCGAGCAAGTCATTACCTACCATTATCACTGATTTGAAAAGACATTATTTGCACTGTTTTTTTAAGCCGATATCTTCCTTGAAGCTGCCGAGCTAAAAGCGTTAGCATGCAACCCGTCTGAAGTGAGCGCAGGAGCTCGCCCGCATGCGGAGGGTGTAAATAACTTCAGTCTTTAGAAATAGATTTCAGAGACTTGGATCATGTCATGCCGACATTTTATGTTTTTCTTTGGTTGTTTTTTTCCGTCCCCAGCTGCTTCAGATGTTACTGCCTCTGCTGTTTTGCTCCAGAAACTTTACCCGACTTTCCATCAGCAAAAAGTCGTCTCACAGGATTTCTGGGTTCATTTTTCTGCAAACGAACCCGGTCTACCTCTAAAGGAGCTGCACTCTCACTCACAATCAGTTGGTAAAAAAATGTGGTTTCACGCAGACGTTAAGCTGCAGGAGGCGGTTTGAGAAATCACACGTTTGATCAGTTCCCTGTGTGCAATCACTCAACTCAGCACTTTCTATGTTTAGAATATTAAACGTTGCACCTACCAATCAGTACGCCGTAACATTAGCATGCATCGCAGCGCGGGACGAGAAGCACTTCGGTTGCCCGAGAGGTCGGAGAATTTTTCCTCAACTAGCAAAGAAACCGTAAAATCCTGAACGTGACGACATGTGGAGGGAATTCAGCGTTGAAACCACTGAGAGGACTGAGGTATGTTTTCTGCCCCAACGTATATTCCTCTTATATAAATCCCTCCATCGCTCTCCTGGTGTTAACACACGGACATGAATGATTCACTGTCAACACACATCGTCCATCCTGTTATTATGCTTTCCTGACAGATCAGTAGGCAGCAGCACTTTTTATGACATATTTTCTTTTTCATATACATTTTCCCAGACAACAAGATACCATGGCCTCTCAGCGTGACATCTCATTGTGGATGTCTGGTGGAGGAGAAAAAAAAGCAGAGAGCCGGCCTCCGTCCGTGGCCTTGGAGTTGTTGTTGTGGATAGACGAGCCGGCGGCTGCTGATGGGAGGATATTCTGCCTGATTTATGTTTCTGCTGCCCGCCGCCGCTCAGATCAAACAGCTGACAGCAGCTTATCTAACGGTGCGTCCGACTGACAGGCGAGCAGCCCCGCCTCCTCACCTGCGAGTGAAAAAGATGCTATTCAATTCAAAATGTCCAGGAAAGTGGACGAAAAGGGAGGCGAGGCTTCAAGGCCAGAACCGACTGTAACAGGTCTCTAATGAAGGAAGGAGTTTAGCAACGCATCAACTGCTTCACATGGAGCTTGAAGCCGGTCCGGAGCACTTCTGTGAGCTCAAGGAAGAAAGTCCAACGTAGACCGGAGCACACGGATACAGACTAAGGACTCACGCCACGTGTGTCTTCATCAGAGTCGAACAATACAGAGACTCACATCCTCTCCAATCACCACCGATGGGCAATTTCAGCATCTCAGTGTGCAACGGAGTAAATATAATATTTGACTGGCAGGCTTTAAAACCGATCTCATGTTATGTTTGTCACGCTGGAAGATAGCTGGCTTAGTTTAGCTTAGCATAAAGAACGGGAGGGACGGAAGATTCATCACGATACGATATTATATCGATCCTTCGATGTGTCGTCCGAAGTTAAAAAACACACGTACGAACACCTCACTAATTAACGTGTTGTATTTGTGTGTTTAATGAGTTCACAGAGATGCATAAACCTTTCTGGAGTTACGAGCTGTAGGACACATTAAATAAGTACGACCAGTGGGAGATATTATACATACAGAGTCAATCCTCTCTGCATAAACTCATGTAAAATCGTCAGACTATTCCTTTAATCTAGGGCGGGGGGATATGCTTTTAAAATAACCCTTCATCAGATAAGTTTAAACTGTTTCTTTATGTTGCAACTTAACGTTTATTTAGGCTGAATTTTTTTAATTTCTTGCCACACTTATGCTTAAAATACCTGTTTCGGTAGCCACGAAAAATGTCTGGAAATGTCCACAGGTCTCCTTAAAAACATCCAGTCGGTCGGCTGCTGGCAGCCTCGTTTTCTAAAGAAACGTCTTCACTGTAACGCTGTTTTAATGGTGCAGGTGGAGAAACTCATCGAAAGGAAACATTTAAAGCAAAGTGTGCAGATTAGGGAACTTCGACGAGAGACGAGAGGTAGATTCGAGTAACTTTCCAATCCAAGCTCTGTGCTGTGAGGCTGTACCAGGTTTTGACTGACAGGTAGAAGACCCGCCCCCTTCCAGCATCATTGTGTGTGTGTGTGTGTGGGGGGGGGGTTTGAATCCGGACATCAAAACCTGAACATGCGCTCGCAGCGTGGACATATTATCATATCAATCACTCAGTGGTGCTACATTGCTGTGTATTAGCTGTGTCACACACACACACACACACACACACACACACACACAGCCAATTACTCCCATATTTCAGTTATGGAGATGAGAATATGTCAGGGAGCAAAGATCAGAGAGCTGTGTGTGTGTGTGTGTGTGTGTGTGTGTGTGTGTGTGTGTGTGTGTGTGTGTGTGTGTGGCAGTGCGAGAACATGACTCATTAGGTTCCTCAGCATCATATTGATGCCTATCCCCCAACGTGTTATCTAATCCAGGCTTACAGTACGCTGTACGTGGCCGACATACTGAGAAGGCAGCGGACGGCCCCTCATAACTCGGCTGTGGAAAAAGTTGCTGAGCTTTTATGATTTGCTGCAACTTCACACGAAAGATCACAGGCGTCCCCGCAGGAGGAGGACACCTGCTGATAGTCCAGGTAAAGACATTCCTACAAGTTAGAAGCCACATGCAGCGAGTTTTGTTTTTTAAGAAAGAAAAGAAAAGAAAAGAAAAGAAAAGAAAGAAAAGAAAAGAAAAGAAAAGAAAAGAGAGGCTGAAGATGAAAACTGGATGAAAACTAAATGTTGGATGATGGGAGATTACTGCGGTCACCATGTCAACCAGAATACCCGACGTGAATTTTATTTAATTTGTTTTCCAGCCCAGAAAAGCCGAAGTGGCCCTCGGTCATTATTAGCTTCACAATAGGCTCATCAAGTGGAGCATGTTTGTTCCAGAATCAATCATGTCTGTACTTTCTTGCGAAGGTTCAGGGTCCATGGAGCGGATACAAGCTCTTATTCTTGTCATTGAAAGTATTATTGTGCGGTATGGGATCTGTGCAACAGTTTTCTGTAGGGTCTCCTGCCAACAGGATCTGTGGCGCTCCACCAAACCCTCTCCTGTCGAGTTTTGGATGTGATGGTGGGGGAATAAGTCTAAACTGTGATTTGTTCAGCTAAAACATTCAGTGATCCAGTTCCAACAGAGCTTCCAACTCTTGATTAACCTATTTTGAAAAAAAAAAAAAGCCCGGCTGCATCTCCAGGGAGAGTTTTTAAAACAGTTCCTGCTTTCAGCTTCAGACGCAGTGATAACATAACTTCAGCAGATTAATTAAAGTCGACTAATTGCGATTTTGTCACAGATTTAAATATCTCGAGTAATTTTCACACTTTTTGCTAATTGAATTTTAAGAGTTGAATGGAATTAAACTACAAGAGCTGCTTGGGAGGCCGGAGCTCAATCTAATCAGATTTCATTTAGATTTGAAATTAGGACGTGATCAGGATGATGTCCCTGAAGTGTTGACACACAGCTGCTCTGTTCATCTGGAGGTGTGAGCTGAAACAACTACAGGAAGTGACCCCAGGTCGCAAGGGTTTATGGGTACGAAAGAGGGGGACGATGACAGTATGTGTACGTTTCTTTACTGTTGTAATTCTGCAGCGAGGACCCAAAAAGACAGAAAGAAAACAGGGGAGATTGCAGCCTGCGGGATATAAAGGCTACTCACTGCTGTTGGTCCTGTGTAAGAGCTTCTTACCGACACAATAGGCAGCCATGAGAAACCCAGCTGAGCCCGCCAACACCTGGAAATCCTGCGTTTTGGTTTTGTGAACAATCAGGCCGATCCGTGTGATCTGAGGAACGGATAAAGAAGAAACAGAGAGAGAGAGAAGAAGGTAAAGAATCAGGACTGTTTCATTGTCGTCACTCCTCCCCGCTGTCAGGACTAATATCTGCTGTCGTTTTTTATTCTTAATCCCAGGAGAGGCCGTCACAAGGGACGACGTCGACAAAGCCAACATCTCACAAGGTAAACAAATCGCTCAAATTGAGACGAGCACTGACTCTTCACATGTGCGGAGGGTTTTGGGAGGAGGGGATCGTGCGAGATCCCAAACAAGAAGAAGAAGAAAAAAAACAGACAAGTCCCAAGTGACAAAAAAAAAAAAAATGATATCAACTTCAAAAGTGGAGGAGGAGGAAGGGAAAGGCTCATGAATAATTGATGAGCTCCTTTATTTTGTTTTGCCTCTTTTAATTCTCTTCCGTCAATCCGGATATGAAGCGCAGAATCCAAATAAACCTGAAAATGTACAAAGGGAGCGGTGAGACGCCGACGACGCTGCTCTCTACATGAAGCTGAAACCTCCGCAGGGAAAACCTGCAGCCTCCGGTTTCACTCTCCATCACCGATACAGGAGAGGGTCTATTTTTAAACTGCAAGGGTGTCAATCAGTTTCCCCATATCAGTCATTTCAAACACGCAGGACTGTAATTGATCAGTCAATCAATCAGAGTGATAGGAGCTCCTGCTGGTCTCCTGAAAGCTTGAGCACTCTGGCTATTTTTGATACAGCTCCCCCCCCAGTGGGAAAACAACATCGCAGCAAGAGTACTGTCTGCCCCGGTGACAGAAAAACACTCATTAGCTTTTATTTTTTTAAGTCTCATTATCGTCATTAGCGTGCAGCGAGCAACTTGAGAGCGAAGGGGAAACTTAACCCTCAAAGATCGGGGTTGTGATCACACCCCTCACATGGTTTTTTTCTGTTGCCTCAGGGAGACAATTTGCAAATTGGGCATAAAAACACTGAGAAAAATCAGATTTCACTCGTAATTATAAGGGAAAATCAAGCAACATAAGCATTAGATATTCAGAAGATATTCATATGGTATCAGAAGATTCATACTTTATGTAATAATTCAGTTGTAGCCGTGCAGCTAACGAGGCTTTATAGATGGTCCAGATATCTCAACAAACTACGGTAACTTGCGCACAGAGCCCCGCTCACTGGGCCGTATGCTGGCATTTCTCTTTCACGCTGATCAGCTCTGCTCCTCCTCGACTCTTTTCTGATCACTGTCAGACAACCACAGACTTTGCCCGTTCCTATTTCTGGCGCTTAAAGGTTAATTATTTATTGAGTGAGGCGCAAAATAAAATGTCAAAAATAGACCAAAATATCCAACAAACCAACCGGGCGATGGGTCGAGCCTATCGCTGATAGACGATATATTCGTCAAGGTCAACATTTTACACATATTACATATCACATCTCCAATACGGAGCATGTTGTTCACAAGTGGCCTGTACATCATATATTTAAACCAACAGTCATGCTTCTTAAGAGATCCGTGCACACGTTTATGTTTCTTTCCCCAACACTTTCTATCCGATATGCTGCAGAGGGATCATTTTGAAGGTGAAACGTTGAGCTCCTGTGAATCTTAAAACTCTTTAGTTAATTGATAGTAAATTAAAAAAGAAGACGCTGAGAAATATGATTGAATCGTTGTTATTGTGACAGAACCCGCTGTGAGTGCAAAGACGATGCCTTCAGCTCTATTTAGGTTGTCATCAGTTTTTTTTTGACGATTGACAAAAACATTAGCAGCGTTACTTTGCATGTTATCGTGTCATATTTAAGTGTTTGTGACTATTTTTCCAGGTAGTGAGCCGTTAAAGCGTAACTATAAATGATCCTGGCTCCCCTGCGGGGAGAAGTAACTAACAGTAGGCGTTGGAAATATTTCACTTAAGAGACGGTTAATTGTTTGGATTGAACAGACAGGCTGAATTTAGTCGGTGTGTGTCAAGGCTGTGATTTGCAGACTTAAATTAAAAACACTGATGTGTGTGTGAGCGTGTGTGTGTGTGTGTGTGTGTGTGTGTGTGTGTGTGTGTGTAAAGGCAGCGTGGGCAGAAGGAATCAAATTAGAGGAGTTGAGGTGAGATGAGATGAAACTTTAATGATCCCTGAGGGGACGTTTGTTAAAAGCAGCAAATATCTTCACTGCGAGACGTGAACATCTGAAGCGCCACAGATGAGCGCGGCGCTCACAGTGGAGACTTTTAGGGAAGATTTGGGGATGATGAATGTTTTTCAAGCAGGATTTAATGCAAACCGTGAAAAAACAGCTCAACTTAACACCAGCGGTGGAAAGTAATGAAGTACTGAAGTGGAATTTCATGTTACTTAACTTTATTATTCACATTTTATTCTCTTTCTATGCTTCAAAAGGACAAACTGTACTTTTCACTGTTCAACACGTAATAAATCTCCACACAGTGCAATGATCATTTATTGAGACAAGCTTTCAGTTAAGCACCTCTTCAAGCCTTTTCTCTCAGAGACCGGAGCACACACTTTTTTCCCACATTGATTCTCAGCTGCATCACCTGAATTAAGCCTCTTAAACTTTACTTGTGCTTTTTAGTTGTAAAAGAGAAAAAAAGGCCATAGAAACTTCACAAACCACTTCTACAGCCTTCTCCACTTCTCACGTCTGTGAGAGTCATTTTACTTTGAGCAACAATGTCAAACATTTGCTGCTGAGAGCTTTTTTTAAATGTGAACATCTGCTGCTTTTCTGACCGTCAAAGAAGAAATCTTTTGGTTTTGGACTTTTGTTTGGTATAAAGAAGCAATTTGAAGATGTAATTTTGAGCTCTGGGAAATTGCAATGTCTTCATAGTTTTTTTATTCTAAGGACTGAATGATTAGTCGATTTATCGTGACAATAATCTGCCGATTCGTCGACGATGGCAGCTTGTGCACATTCAACAGATTTTTGCACGGACTGAGTGTGCCGATGCTTTATTCTGTCTTTGATTAATTGACTGAAGATAATAGTTGGATGCAGCTCTTCTGTCTGTCTCCACTCAACACACTCAATGTTCAGAGACAACACCACTGAGAGTTTAACTCAAGACAACAAACCAGCTACATGGGGGGGGGGTCGAATGAACACAGGACCTTCACTCAGGAGACTGCGGTTTATTTCCAGCCCGAAACCAAAAGTCAACATGAGTTTGCATCACGTACATAACATAAGTGAAAACCACGAGGTTTTCCTGCCTGAATCTAATCAAACAGTAAGCGAACAATGAATTTCGGGTATGTCTGTCACTGTTACGCTGCAACAGTCATGTTTTGGGCTTCACTGGCAGTTGACCTGTTCAGCCTTTTGGGTATGAGGACGTCCAGAATGGGGTTTTGGTATTTTGCATTTGACATACGCACGTGTATCAGGACGTATTAAATCTTTTCCGGGATACTAAAGACTATGCTAGTATGAACACTGGGACGCAGGGATAATGTTGCCAAGATACTGGCAGACTTTTAGTTGCAGGAGACACACAATCAACTCTGATGAATCGTAGTTGCAAACAACCAAGTTGCATTAAAACTTTTCGAGTGCCTGATCTCATGTATGTAGAAACACAGGCAGTGAAAAGGAAAGAAGACAGTAAAGAAGCTTTTCCACCACATGCTGTCTTAGATCAATCAGAGACGGTCGGGCTTCAAACTTCGGCCTACAAGCTCGTCCGCACCAGAATCTGCTGATAAAACACCAAATTCTTTTTCTGGAAGTGCGTCCTCTTGTCCCTGGAGACACATTTAAAAATTACTTTGGACAAAACGTAACAAGATTCACCTCCAGCCGACACCATCCCTGCTAAAAATGTCAGATATTTTTTGATAAAGATTCTGCCACGTAGCAGGAGCCGGCTGATGTGGAGGAAATTTGTGTTTGTTCTGAATAATCTTTCTTGCAACTTGTCTGCCTTCCTCAAATTGACCCATCACCCATTGTTTTCTGTGTTTGGCCTCTTCACGCCTACAATTGAGCTGGGTCGCTCTGTGCTTGAACTACGCCCACGCTGCTGTCTCCCAGCGAGTGGACAAACATGTTATTTCCCAAATCAGAAATCCATTTGCAACTTCTTGCAAACACTTCCCACACAGACGAAAAAGGTATTAAGAGCTCAGCGAGAGCAAACTGTTTTCTTTTTTTTTGTTTTCCAACGCGTAACCCTTGAGTCAACGCTGCAGAATAAAACTGCACACACACACACACACACACACACACACACACACACACTTTAGTTTTAGGTTTCTTCAGCAGTCACTACTCTTCTCTCCAGCAGCTAGTTCCCTGAAGATCAGTACATGAACAAAGGCACAGCTCTGTCTCTACTGAATGTGCAGCATTATACTAACACTCTATGTCATTGCTGCCAAATTAGCATCACTTTTTAGTAGATATTTTAGTAATTATAAATTTACAGAGTGCAGCTTTTGCACACCTTAAGATCGACAGGTGCGTAGGAGAAGGCCAAAGGCCGACAAAATCAGGACAAACCCGCACACTGTCCACTTCACTTGCAAGTAAAGTGGACAGTGTGCGGGAGTCTTTTTCCTGGTAATTACATTTAAAACCTCTCCTTGTAAAGCTTGTAAAGTTGGTACAATAAACAAAATAATTTTGTCGATCGTTTTTGTCGAAAACTTAAAATCCACCTGATAAGAAAATGTAGTTGTTGATGAGATGCATGGGACCGCGGCACCGTGACCAATTTCTGATAAATGAATGAGAAAATGCAATAATATTCACGAAACGTTGTTTTGTTTTTTTTCTCCCGGCGGTCGCGATTACAAACTGCAGGCCCGGCGATCGTTTACCGACAGCGTCGCTCAAACGAGCCAATCATAATCGATTGTGTACCGAATGAGATATATGGGAATGTAAATGGAGGACGACGTGGCGTTGATCAAAAGCGGGAATGTTAAGGCATTTTAAACCGTGCACATGCGTATAAGAAGTATAACCTGTGGGAAAAACGCATTTAAACCTTATTTTGGGGCAAAGTCCAAACTCTTAAAGCCTTTTTTTTTTTTGGCTGGTGATTCTATACATGTTTTGTCCCAGTGACCACTGAAAGGGAAGTTACGGCTCTCTTATCATTTGGTCACATAGGAGCCTGGTGTTGTTAGCCTGAAATAACCGTCCTGGGGGCGCTAAAGTACAATTTGAAAATATTCGGACACAGTGACAGAAAAATTAACAAAAAGTTTCTCACGTCTCCTCCGCTGTCTTTAAGGCCCACGATGTTTGGATGTTGAGACAGCTCTGTCACAGCGTCCAGCGGCAGCTCCAGGCCCGTGTTGGCCGGCACGCTGTACAGAACCACCGGCACTGGGCTGCTGTCCGCCACCTGCAGGGGAGACACGGAGGGACGAGCCTGTGGAAGTTCTACTTTGACAAGTGGAGTTGAAGAAATTGATTCATTTTTTATATTTTCATTCCTTTAAAAAAAACAGGTTTAGCAGATGTAAGTATGTTTTATTGGATTTTGGATCAGGCTTGATATGAATTTAAGGGACTGGAAGCCCCCGGTGAAGGTATGCGCTCACTGAGTGCCATTCTGGTTTCCTCATTTCTTCTTAGAGCTGTTTGGGGTTTAAGAGTTGGCTTTAGGTTTCAGGATTAGGGTCAGTGTGAGGATTAGGGATTGTATTATGTCACTTTGGGTCCTCGCAAGTATTTAAGCACAAATGTGTGCGAGACGGTGTGTTCGCCTGACCTTCGTGAAGTGCTGGATCAGAGCGCGGCTGTCCATCTTGCCCTTGTAGAAGCAGGGCGTCACCACGAGGACGACGTCGGCTCCGGCTGCTGCCATCTTCTCCGTGAGCTGGATGGTGGCTTTTGTGGCTGAACGGAAAAAAGAAAAACAAGTTCGGTAACAAACACACACTCAGCTTTGTCACTGCACAAAAACTGTTGAAAAACCTTCAAATCAGGACAAAGACTATATTTCTATAGCATACATTGGTTTATAATACACAACTCTATGGCATGTAATGCATGTGTGCTCTCATGTACAAGGCCTCCATTTGTGCTCCATCATCTGTATTTACTGTCCATCTCTGCTTTCTTTCCTCGCATTTATGAAACTAAATACAACGGCCTTGAACTCAATGACACACAATGTACAGACAGTAAAGAGATGGATGGACAGACTGAATATCAGTGAAACAAGGCCAAACAAAAAATTTAGAGGAAAGGCTAGAAAGACAGATCTTGGATTTAAAATCAACAGCACTTCACGGGGTAAAGGCCGAAGAGAGCCCAGACAATTTATGTAACAAATATGTCCCCGCCATGTTTACTGAATAAACATCTGCGAAATAATTGATGAAGTGAGAGCCCAGGAGGAACCACAGAGCGAGTTAATGCACATCTCTCTCTGCTCTCTCTGAATGTTCGTTACAGCCGATAAAACAGTGACAGACTCTATTTGACTTCAGTTATCAGCCTGTAAAAGATTAACACCACCACCAGCTCACAATGAGCTTACAATCAAGGTCACCGAACTCTGTAATGGAAACACACATGCGATCAGTTTGATCCCTCATGAGGAAACAGGTGTTTGTTTGTAGCTCTGAGTGAACAAAAATGTTCATGTTGTGTTAAAAAGGTATAATTTGAAGGTAGCTTCGAAACTATAGAGGGCAGCATAATCACCAACTGATGCCACCTTTTGGCTGTAGCTTCTAGCTGCCGTTTGCAAGTAGCTCATTTAGCTGTGGAGCTAAGTGGCTCTATTAGCTGGAGCTCAGCAGCCTCGCAGTGAACACGGAGACCAACGGAGGACAGAGAGCACAGTATGGAGGTGATTTACAGCGACCGGGACTATGACTCAGAGGAAGAGAGGACGCGACAGCGGGTGAACTGTTACTCTGTGAACTGAGGATTTATTGGGACCGAACCAGAGACGATTGTGCAGCCGAACCAAGACTCTTTAGTGAGTTTTATTCAATTTATGTCGAGCTTGGATGAAGCGTGTTTTTTACGATGAGTTAACGAGGTGATGAAGCTCGTTAACTTCGGTAAAAGAGAAAAACTTGAATTCAGACGTGCACTGTTGAATTTTCCTGTTTAATGAGGAAACATTTACTTTTCTTGACATTTTGTGAGTTTATTTTGTTGACTTATTAGACGAGCTCACCGTATCTACATCTCACAGCTGAAACTATGACGGCTATCGTACTATCACTTCTAAAGTGGTGTAAGGAGATAGGACAGGCTGGGGCTAGCTGGTTAGCATGCTAACTTCAGTAGACATCTGTGCAACACGGTACGTAGACGTCTTTGACAGAACATCAACACTTCAGTTTTTGAACATTTTAAAGGAAACCTTTGATGATTTTTCTGTTTTCCTTTCCTTCGGTGTGTTATAAATGTTCTTGTGCATGTAAAACATCTTGAAAGGTAAAAAGGTCAAAGTCTGCACCAACAGAAGCTCCTCTCTCCCACAGAAAACACTGCTCCTTAAACCCCCCGTCAGTAGTCTTGCATTTATTTCCATCACACGACGTCACCACGTCACACATTTGCAGTTTTGTTTACCAGGTAAGAATAGATTTAGCACAGCTGCTTTGTTGTTGTTAGCGGTGCTGGGGTCAGGCGTGTGTGAGCCGACCAATCAGAGGAGACTGGGTATTCAGGAGGAGGGGACTTAAAGAGACAGGAGCTAAAACTGGAGCTGTGGACAGAATGAGAAAACTGAAGTGTTTTTTGAGCATTAAAGCGTGTAAACCTGTTCTACATGCACCGTTAAAGCAGACTCAGTGTTTTCAGTGTTTTCATTTTTGTGCTTTTGTGCCTCTAAAGACTGTGATACTTTTGACAGCCTTCAGTCGAACAACATAATAGTCATCTTTGTTAACTGTGATCTACTTGAAACGGTCGCAACATTTCAAAGTGGACCTTTATGTTTTGACTGTTTTTCTATAATGAGTTTTATTCCGGTGTCTGAGATTAAGTGTCAGTTTCTGAAAAAGTGTAACTAGTGTTAATTAAAATCTCCCAAAACAATTGTCATTAAAAAGCTGTAGCAGGTAACATCTGCGCACACACACGCACACACACACAGACCTACATTCACAGCCGGATCCGGCCATCACCAGTTTGTCCGCCGGCAGTGATCGTCTGACCGTCCTCACCACCTCCACCCGCTCCTCCTCCGTCAGGTACGGGTACTCACCGTTGGAGCCTTGAACCACCAAACCTGCAGCACAAAACACATCATTCTCCTTCTGTCACCTCTGCAGGCCGACGCTCAGTTATCCACTAACTTGCTGCTTTTGATGTAGCTGGAAATGGAAATACTCAAGTAAAGTACAAGTGCCTCAAAACTGTACTTCAGTATAATAAAGTAAATGTACTCCATCACTGGGTTAGTGAATGGTGTTGATGTGTTCCCTGATCCAAAGTGTTACCATGCAGGGTGCAGAGGTGGAAAGAGTCCTGAACATTACTGAAATGTTACTCAATTACAAGTAAACTACTTGTATTAAAATAATACTTCAGTAAAAGTACAAATATTCTTCTCAGACACTACTCAGAGTTGTGTTTCTGTCTGTATGTCAGAGTTTTCATTGGTCCGTCTGTGATCACACAGTGTTACTGGCTACGAACATGCAGACACAGATTCAGTTATTGATCCAGACTGTACTCAATAAACAAGATTTTAAAAGTAACTAAGTAGATTACAGGTTAGACTTGAAAAAATACTCATAAAAGCACAAGAACCCCAAAAAATACTTAATTACAGTTAAGTGGAGTAGTTGTAATTACTACTACTAGTTACTTCCACCCCTAATGGAGTGTAATAATACTGTAGAAGTACCACTAGTACAACACCAGGTGTACTCTACTACAGCTGGTGGAAACATTACATCTGTAGTAGCAGTAATCAACCAGCAGAGGGCGACAGACACCTGCAGGCCTCCAGGTGATTTTGCGTTTTTTCCTCCATGCAGAACTTTGTCCTCTCTGTCAGCTCCCCAAACAGACAGACAGACCGACTGACTGACTGACCGACTGACTGAGAGTCTCTCAGCAGGTTTTGCAAGAATGACTTTAAAAGTGTACCTGATGTCTAAAATACCTTCAGGTTCCACCACAGTCCTGCAGAACATGATGTATTTGGACTCATCTGACTCACACATTAACCTGTTCTCCCTGTGGACCCGCTGGGCCCTCTCACTGACCCCTGACTCAAACTTCAGGACTCTTTTCTGAACTTCCTGGACCGTCAGAACCATGAAGGCTTGTTCTGTCATGTTTCGGTCCTGACCTTTGAACGGTATCTTTGCATACTTCTGCAGGTTCGCCTCCAGCCTCGGGTAGTCCACGTCCTCCGTGGCGGTGAACGGAGTGGCGATAGGCGGGTAAATCCCGCTGAGGTCCATCCTGGCAGCTGTTGTGTAGCTCTGGGTTTGTGTCCGCGCTGACAGCTGAGCTCCTCTGAGCAGGGGACTCAGACCTCTCCACGCCCGGACGCACTGCATTATGAAGCGGACAGTGACCGAGCAGCTCGCTGTATGTGTGTGTGTGTGTGTGTCTGTGCTGGGACTGTGAGCAGCTGCTGCAACCGTGGACAGTTAATCACTAACCTGCTTTTGTAAATATTGACCCGAATTAGAAAAAGTCTGAGCAACTTTGAAACCGAACCCAACTCTTCCTCACCTGACCCGCGCGTCACGCACAAGCCGGTTTTTGGCACCGCGCGGGGTTAAAACGCGCGTTTTTGTCTGCTGATTTCACACGAACACCTGCGTGGCAGATGCTGTCACTCAACTGTCACCTGTTTGGAAAAGACTGTCAGGAGGTGACAAACGCATTTCACCACGCAGTGTTAGCAGAGACCGCGCCAAGCGTGCTGCAACAGACCCAAAGCTCCGCCCACAGCCAGTCAGGGGTCATCAACCAAAACCAGGTCCTGGCACACCAGGTTCTGCTGTCAGCATATAAACCAGTTAATGAAAGAAGTCTTTAAATGTTCACATGCTGCAGGAACAGCTTGTGATTTGACTGCGACTGTGGAGAAAGTAGTCCAAAGTGTTTTTGTGGCTCCGGAGGAAGCTGTGTGTGATCTGACACATGTCCTCCAGTGATGTCACTCACACACCTTTTCCACTGGTCAGAAACCACTTCAACCCACTAAATTAGGAATCGGGTCAATAGGCAATTTTTAACAGGTTGACCTGTTTAACCAGCCTGTGCAGACCCAATAATTTTGGTATCAGTAGCATCGGTGGCTAAGTTGCATTGTGGGTAATGTAGGCACCAGGTTTTGAAGAAGAAGAACCGTGTAGTAAATAAAAAGTGATATTTCTGGTTGTGCTGCATCGATTGTGATCATTTGTTGTTAAACTGTCCAGAATGAGTCCAGCAGTGTTACAGGAGTGCGATGATAGACCAGCGGACTGCTTTTCAACACCTGCTGCCTACATTACCCACAATGCAGTTTAGCTACTGAATGACATCACTGGAGGCAGTTTATCAGATTACATGCAACTTCCTCTGGGGACACTTTTTTTGTACTCACAGGGGTCGTGTGTTTTAATGAGTACTTTTGATACTTTGAGTACATTTTGCAGATAATACAAAGTCCTAATACTGACAACTACACTGTGTTTATGAGCTGAAAGAGAAATAATGTCTTTTTTAACCAATTCATCTACACAAGGCATTTTGTGTAGGAAGGCAGTTGGATGGAGTGTCGAAAGTTTGACTTTATTCTTGACATTTCAACATGTCGACATATAAATATAAAAGACTCAAAATCAGCTCATCAGCTTTATAAATGTCGGGATGGTTGTGAGAATTTGGCACTTGAAATTAATGGACAGAAATGATAGTATAAACTATAGAGTGATTTATGTTCAGAAATGAGCCCCGGTTGTTGTTATCGGACCTCTTGGTTTGAAGCACCAACTAACAAAACATCGACAACAGACGAGACAACAAATATGAATTAACACAAAAGAATAACATTACAGGAGGAACACAAACAAGATGGAGAAGAAAGACTGATTAGCGTGTATATAATGGAGAAATGAGGTCACCTCTATTATATTAGAATGACATGAATTAATTAATATAAAACTAAACATTAAAAACAAACATGTCATTGCCCACTGTGACTCAGTTTGATGTGATGGTCCTCCTCTGCCTCTGATAGCCTCGACACTACTGCCACCGTGTGGAGAAGCAGATGTAACACAAAGAGCCACTGTTGGTTTTTAATTAATGCAATTTGTTTGTTTGTATTTTCTATATTAGCATTTTTCTTTTTTCCCTGTTTATTCTGATCTCGTGTATTGTCGCACAGCTCGTACTCCACTATGACCTCATGCTTCATTCCTTGATTTTTCTTTTCTAATTTTAAATAGTTTGGACTTCTGTCTTGTCCTGAAAATGTGGGACCCCAGGAGGACTAGAGGTAGATCCATGGGCTTCGAGTGGGGATCTTTAAATAAGAATAAACACTGAACATAGACTTCACGTTAAACTGAGAAACCACTAACCTGAACAGAACACATCACATAAAGCCACGTTGAATACAACAGGAGTGAGACATGCTCTGTTCTCTTACTTACTGACAGATACTAGAAGCCCATCTCGGTGGATAAAAAGAAATGAATCGAGACTTTATGTCAACATAACCCGTGCGGCCCTAGCAAACTGTGCTCCCTCCAGGAATTTACTGTGAATTCTGAGAGGCAGTCTGCACCGTAAAACCCGAAACACAGGAAATAGACTGTTCTCATTTCAGTGGATTATCTCTGTAGAAGTATAAACATACTGTTGGATACATCAGTCTAAACTCTCTCATAGGTGGTCAGAAATAGCAAAAAAACAACACAATGAAACACAAAGACCACGAGAACAAGAAAGGCAACCCTCATACTGAATCAGAAGCAACAGAATAAAAATGTGGTTTGAGACAGGATTTAAAAACAGGCAGTGTAGAGGCCAGCCTTACATGGAGAGGCAACTCGTTCCAGAGTTTGAGGGGCTGCAACTGGAAAGGCGCAATCTCCCCTGTGCTTCAACCTCGACCTGGGGACCACCAAAAGCAACTGGTCAGCGGACCTGAGTGACCTTGATTAAACATGTAGTTGTAAAAGGTCGGAGAGATGGGTTGGAACTAGCCCATTCAGTGATTTGTAGGAAAACAATAAAATCGAAAACAATCCTAAAGCGTACAGCGAGCTTTCCTGTTAAAAGACGAGCTGCAGCAACCTGGACCAACTGCAAGCGTGAGACCTGGCGAGCACCAACATAAAGGGCGTTACAGTAGTCAAGTCAGGTGGCGATATAAGCATGTTTAACGCTTTAAAAATCACGAAATGATAAAAAGGACTTGACCTTAGATAAAAGCCTCAGCTGTTTGTCAAATTTAAAGTCACTGTCCATTATCACGACAGGCACCACTGGGTCCAAATATCAGGACTTCAGTGTTACTCCCATTAAAATGTAAAAAGTTTAAGGCCATCCAAGCTTTAAACTCATTCAGACAGTCAAATAATAGTTTTAAAAGAGTTTGCATTGTTCCGTTTCAAAGGCAGATAGATTTGAGTGTCGTCTGCATAACGACGGAGCGAGATGCCATATTTTCTAAAAACGGCTTAACACCATCTTCATTGGTCTAAAGGTAAAAGGTAAAATATCTTATATTAAGATGGATGCAAACAAACTCCGGCCACGTTACAAGAAGACAAATGCGTTCTCTTCCTATACAACAAAAAACAAAACTACTAGCCTCCAGATTAACTCTTTCTCAATCAGAATATGTTCCTCGTCTTGCTCATGATCAGAACTATGCTAACCAACTGATTCACAAGTAAGTTGACGTGACTCTACTTGAGGGAAAACCTTTAATTTAAGCAACAATATGTATTTTTCTGAAGAAATAGCTGTTTTTTGATTTTTTGAGTCATCAAATCCTGACGTTTTAAGCTGGTGGCTGAAGCATCAGTATTTAATGACCCGGGGAAACAAATATCTTCGACCACGATCACTTTAAAAGTTGGAAGATCTTGTTTTAATGGCCTAGTTGTGGAATATGGCCATGCAGACTGGGGCATTAAAGGGGCAGTATGTAGTTTTTAAAGAAGAAATCAAAACTCATTATTTTGATATTTACAATATTATTGAGGTAATAATACAAACTCAGAAATAATTATTATTTCTGTAAGTGAATAAACAAGCTGTTCTCAGAGGAAAATAAGGTCCCCAGAACACTGTTTGAAATAAAGAGGTGGCAGGGTCCGCCACATATAAACAAAGTAAAACAGGATGAAATTGTGTCAGTTTGTTTATTCAGTTTATTCAGTCATGAAAACAAAGTGAGTTTGTTTATTTAGTTTGTTTAAGCATAAAAATATCAGTCAGTGAAGATCTTTCTCTTCTGATTAAAATTTCTTCCCCAAAACTACAGAGTGCTCCTTTAATAAGTGCTTTATCATGACTAATAAAGAGCCAATATGCTACTTATATACATGCTAATATAAGAGGACATGCTGTGATAGTTTTTTGGCTTTTACAGCCACTACAGTCACTGAAATTATAGTTTACCACTGGGAAAGTGTCTGTAAAATCATATGGAGATCAAACTAGAGACCAAACAATAAAACACATTTTAAACCATTCATTAGGCGGTGGAAAAGGTTTATTAACACCAGTTACAACTTTACAATAAAGAAATGGTTAATAAAGTGTTTATAAAACATTTTATTAACTTTTAACTAAAGTTTAAAGGTGCTATTTGTAGGAAAAGTTGATTTTTGAGTCACAACTCGTCAAAAACTGATGCTTTGGGATTATCGCCTTGCCAAAGCATCAAGCGACGAGTTGGGAGGCGAAAATCAACTTTTCTCACAAATAACACCTTTAATTAACTATAAAGTTACTATTTATTAATCATGGTTATTATAAAGTAATTCACTGTCATAGAAAAATCATTGCAATCATTGTTAGCCAGAATATAACAGTCAATGTAAACTCTATGTATGGAGACACACCAGGAGAGTACGGAGGACTGAACCTGCCAAAACTGGAAATCAGTAAAGAAAATAATGAATTAATAAATTAAATGTTAGATAAATAGTTGTGTTAAAACAAACGTAAATAAATACAGAGGCGAATTAAAGCAAAAACATCTATTTATGACACATTTTTATAAATTAACTGGCTCATCATTTAATAACATTAATTTATGAGTCGAGCTGTCTGGTGTTGATTCCTCCATACAAGCTGCAAACAAACATCAAACTCAAGGAATCCACTACTTAACAAAGTGTAACGTTCAGGATTACTTCAGTACTTTTACCAGCATTCATCTTTCACGCTATGAGCTCGAGGCTATTAATAGAAAGTTACGTCACGGCACAGCGGAGCGCGCATCTCTGTCTCAGCAGCCGAACATCATAATCACCGCCGTGTGCGGAGATCTGCGGGTCCCTCCTTCTCACACATGGACCGGAACCACGCAGCACCACGTGACCCGGGAGCCCTGGACTGAACGAGCAGCTCACACCGCATCATGGCTGCGGAGGATGCGGCCGCGCGGTTCCGAAGCGGAGTCCTGCCGTCCCGCGGGGCTCCGCTCTCTCCGTCCCGTCTGCTGCTGCTCTCCCTGGCCGCCTGCTCTCTGCTCCCCGCCCCGGCGCTCGGCTTGCTCGGCTTTCGGCCGGAGGAGACCGGGGCGGAGCTGTCCGTGGAGGACGGGGTGCTGAAAGCCACCGAGGGGACCCGCTTCATGCTGCGGGTTTACTACTCCACCTCCCCGCAGAGGCTCAACCGCACCGCGGGGACCCGCGCCAACAACGCCGCGCCCTGGATCGCCTTCATCGAGGAGCCGACTCCCGGGAGAGAGGGACAAGTTCACCCGAAGCGGAACATGTGCATGGACAAGAACGCCAGGACGTCCGATATCGAGGTTTTGGGTTCTTTCAAGTCTGCCTCCAGTCAGAACTCGGTGCTGGTGGAGCTGCTGGCCAAGGACCTGCGGCGGGGGGAGAAGATCAAATACTACTCCATGTGCGCCTTCGACGGGTCCAAATGGGAACACTACCGGACGAGGGACTTCTGGGTGGCAGTGGCGGAGCGCTCGGCCGCCCCGGAGCTCTGGCTGCAGGTGCTGGTGTCGGTCCTGCTGCTCGGGCTGTCAGCTCTGTTCAGCGGGCTCAACCTGAGCCTGCTGGCGCTGGACCCGGTGGAGCTGCAGGTCCTCCAGAACAGCGGCACCGACAAGGAGCAGAACTACGCGCGTAAAATCGAGTCCGTGCGTCGGCACGGTAACTACGTCCTGTGCACTTTACTGCTGGGCACCGCGATCATCAACGCCTCGCTCGCCGTGTGGATGTGCCAGATCCTGGGCATGACCTGGCTCTCCACAGTCATCTGCGCCTTCGGGATCTTCTTCATCGGGGAGATCCTTCCACACTCGGTGGCGTCGCGTCACGGTCTGGCCATCGCCTCCAAAACCATCTGGGTGACGCGGCTGCTGATGGTGCTCTCCTTCCCCGTCTCCTACCCCATCAGCAAGCTGCTGGACCTCATCCTCAACCAGGAGATCTCCAACTTCTACACCAGAGAGAAACTCCTGGAGATGCTGCGCGTCACAGACCCGTACCACGACCTGGTCAAAGAGGAGCTCAACATCATCCAGGGCGCGCTGGAGCTGCGCACCAAGACGGTGGAGGACGTCCTGACGCCGCTGACCGACTGCTTCATGCTGGCCTCGGACGTCGTGCTGGACTTCAACACCATGTCGGACATCATGCAGAGCGGCTACACGAGGATCCCGGTGTTTGAGAACGAGCGCTCCAACATCGTGGACATCCTGTTCGTCAAGGACCTCGCGTTCGTGGACCCGGACGACTGCACCCCGCTGAAGACCATCACCCAGTTCTACAAACACCCGCTGCACTGCGTCTTCAACGACACCAAGCTGGACGCCATGCTGGAGGAGTTCAAGAAAGGTGAGGAGGGGGAGAGTGTGCAGTGGTGTAAAAAGGTACAGAGAGGACAAACTTCTGTGGGTCAAAAAACAAGTAGAAGACAGGAGGAGACCAGGAAGGAAAGTAAAGAGGGAAGGAAAGGAAAGGAAAGGAAAGGAAAGGAGGAAAAACAAGAGAGGAAGGATGTTAAGACAAGAAGGGGAGGACATATAAAATTGAGGCACAGAGGAAAAGAAGAAGAAAAATGGAAGAAGAAAATAAAATATGGAGAGGGTAGGGAGGAAAGAAGGAGGTATTAAAAAAGTAGGTAAAAAAAGAAAGTATTTTAAGGAGATGACGAGAAAAGGAAGGAAAGGATTTAGAAATTAAAAATTAGGAAACAAGGAGGCAGGTCAAGAAGGAAGGAAATTGAGGGGGAGGGTAGGAAGGAAAGGAAAAGATGTTTAGGAAGGATGAACAGAAGGTAAAGAAACAAAGAGTAAGGAAAGGAGAGAAGGAAAGGAGAGTACAGATATGTTGAAATATTACTTTGGGAAAAGTGAAAGTCACTCATACAAATAGTACTCGAGTAAAAGTCTTTAAGTATCTGATATGACGTGTTCTTAGGTATTAAAAGTAATTTTCTGGCAGTGAAAGTACTGAAGTATCAAAAGTACAAGTAACTTAACAGTTACATGTGTACTGGACTGAGCGTTGAGTAACTAGTAACTAAAGTTATCAAATAAATGTAGTGGAGTAACATTTGTGGTGGAGAGGACGTATAAAGCAGCATAAAACTGAAATACTCAAGTAAAAAAGAGAAAAAGATTATAAACGCAATGAATTAATTGGGGAAATATATTTTACAGTGTTGCTTCTTGATATTATTTATGTTTAATATTATTACGGACACAGAACCAACCAATCACGAGTCACCCTGTACACACACGTACTGTATATATAACGTATGGATCCTGACTTCATCATCTCTCACACTCGCGTGTCAAAGCCGGACTTCTTCTCACAGCTGTAGCAGTTAGTGTTGGCATGCCGACGGAGGAATGAGCCCACCTCCAGCCTGGCATCAGATGGGTCTGCAGTTACCATGGTAACCTTTAGACGAGGGCGCACGCTGCTGACTGATGTGATCATCGGGATCACTTCGACGCCCTTTTTTATGTGGTGGCTCAGCAGGCAGGTCACATACATGTCATCGACCCTGACACCTCCATCATCTCCACCCTCGTGGAGGAAGAAGAAGAGCGTTTTAAAATTTGTAAGAAGTTTCCAGTCGGAAAAGCGTTTAGTTTTT
Source organism: Pagrus major (assembly GCF_040436345.1). Lineage (NCBI taxonomy): Eukaryota > Metazoa > Chordata > Actinopteri > Spariformes > Sparidae > Pagrus > Pagrus major. The sequence continues at coordinate 4,982,515 of NC_133215.1, read as the reverse complement.
TGAAACTCCAGCGATCTGCGGCTGAAAGTGGCCCATCGTGTCGAGCCTTTCAGGTGCTCAGGAATAAGAAACTCCAAGTGACATATATAAGGGGGAATGTCAGGAGTTTAAAGGAACAGCTCGCTCAAAAAATGTAAAATCCAGTCATCTGCTCAGCCTCTTGCAGATGGAAAGCCACGTGAAGTTTTTCATAGTCCACAAAACATTTCTGGAGCTTCACAGCAAAACAGCATCGCAGCATCCTCCTAAACAACTGAAGCAGCTGGGGACTTAAATTGATTTGAAAAGATGTTATTTACGCCCCTTTATTAAGCTACAAACATTAGTGCACACCTTGTCTGGAGTGAGTCCACAAGCTTGACCGCACATCGAGGGTGTAAACATCATCTTTTTTAAAATCAGTGTGGGCTCTCAGGGCGAGACTTGGATAATGCCAGACGAGCTGTACGGAGCCATTTTATGTTTTTCTTTTCGGTCGTCCAGTCGTCTCCAGCTACTTCAGGTGTTTAGCAGAATGCTGCGACGCTGTTTCACTGTGAAGCTCCAGAAATGTGAGGAGATGATGACTGAATCTGACTTTAATCGTTTGAAGAAATTCAGAATAACTTCCATTCAGATGCACACTGGTTCAGATGAGTTTAACTTTTACTTTCAATTTCCAGTCGCAGTGAGACAACAACACTCACAGTCACACCACTGATGTATTAATGTGAAATATACTTTTCTTAATGTATGTTTTGCTCAGTTTGGGAAGATAACATGTTCAGAGGGTCATCATGTTTTTCACCAGCCTCATAGAGCCACACAGAAACAACAGAATTACAGAAGGATGTGACCTAAAAGTTGCTGGTTTGAGCCTGTGGACATCCAAGCTACCATTAAGCGGACTTTCTTTAACATTTATCTGCTCCTTTAAGGTTGTTCTCCAGTTGAACAGCTCAGTATTGTGACTGTATCTCTGAGCTGAGGCTGCACAGCCCCTCCCTGCATCACAAACCAGAGTCGAGCCCCAGTTTGCAGTGCTGCTGCAGCAGAACCGTCTTTTCCTCCCCGTATGGAGTCAGCTGGTACTCCTGCTTTATTGTAAGAGTTTCAAATGGGTGGGGTGCTCGCCGGCCAATCACAGGCGACTGCTCTTCATTGCTGCCTTGCTGCAAGCTCGGGAACTCTGCACAGTCAGCGTTTTTTCTGCAGGGACAGGAAGTAAACAGAGAAGGACACCTTGACACCGAGGCTGCGTCTGCTTACAGGAAACAAGTGACAGCAGAGATATTTACATCTGTGCTCGTTTGAGTTTAACTCTGGTGCCTAAATGTCATATTTTTAAGATGAGGAGTGTTTTTAGCTCGACCTCGTTACATATTTGAAATGAAATGACTTCAGAAAGGTTTTTACAAACGCAGAGACGGAAGAATTTCTAGACGCTGAAAGGTGCAATTCTAAACTTTCAGATGCAAAATTTATATAAATATTAAATATAAATGCATGATCCATCCTGTGTGATCTCCACACGTACATGTATGTGTGTTAGTGGGGCGTTTGGTTTGAAGCCGGATGCCATCAGAGGTTGTAGGATGAACACATGATTCCTGTGTCACTGAGCCACAGAGGGATCTGGAGGAGATAATCTACACAGAGCAGAGGATTATAAACAAGGTTGTTTCCCATCGTCTCTCTCCTCCTGTGCCTCCTCTCCCTCTCTCTCTCTCTGTAACAACAGTTTCAGGCACTGCGGCAGAGAAACACAGGTTCTCCCATTCATTTCAATGAGACCCTTGCAGCAGTGGAGACTGCAACATGGAGCAGAAAGAAAAACCCCACTGTGATCAAACACTGGTGGTGTTTTCTTCTTCTGCTGGTACCCATGTATGTACATTTCTGCAAGCCACAGATGTGTTGAAACTTTACTTTTCTTTGCGTTATATTTTTTATTTTATGTCGTGACTCAGGTCTGGTTAGGTTTACGCTCCAAACCACCGGGTTAGGGTTGGGATGAGACATTTCGGCTTAAAATACCTGGTCTACCTAGACTACAGATTTTTGACGAGGTACTTGTACTTGAGTATTTTCATTCTCTGCTACTTTATGCTTCCACTCAAATAATCAGAAAAATCCTAAATACCGTATCCGATAATTGGCCAGGCAGGTAATCGGTCGACCAAAAGTAAGTTGCGTGTAAAAATATATGTGTTATTTTACTTTTATTGTACTTTTTATACTTAAGTACATTAATATCAGATACTTTTAGACTTCTACTCAGGTACTATTCATATGGGTGACTTTCACTTTTCATTTCAAAGGAACATTTTTACACAATATCTTTTTCTTTTTACAACACTTGCCGAAACCTGTGTACATGATGACCGAGGCACGAGGCTAATAAAGTAACCTAGCTAAGAACAACACACTTTTTTGCACATTACGTTTCACCATCCAATCCACCACCTTGCTTCAGCCGTCAGGAGTGTCTTACAAAATGATTACAGCCAATCATAATGATGAGAATTGGACTTCTTGAATTTCTGATTATTGACTGATTGGTGTCTGAAAGGACTGGTGATGGAGTTGATACCAGGGCCAACAGGACATTGAAATCGTTGAAATGATGTTGAAACACTGGTTGCTGTCTATGTAACAAATATTTAAAACAAATCAAATCCATGCTTGTAGGAAGAGCTCATTAGCTGCAGTAGATGCTACTAGAAGAGTTGGATTGGAGAAAAAATCATATATTTGCCTGCCAGGAGTCGGTGAAACACTGATCCCACTGCGTTTAAAGACACTGCAGAGGTGTAGCAGAGAGCCCGCCGATCTGCCGAGACTACAGAGGGATTCTTTGGCTTGAATGCAAAGCGGTCTGTCTGCCACAAATGAAGCCGGCCAAGTAACACCTTCCCCGCTGTGCACAGCGGCAGCAGTTGCGTGGTGGTACGGAGAACCTTTCCAGTGCCAGGGGGATCTTGTTTAGACAGATGGGAAACTGAACGGTGAACATCACACGCAGATCCTGGACCAGAGTCTGCGTCCCTCTGCCAGGAAGCTCAAACCAGAGTTTGTCTTTCAACGTCGAGCCAGAATAAACTATAAGGACTGCATCAGCTCAAAAAAAGAAAATAGACGTCTTTAATCGTAGTAGAAATCTGTGGTGAGGTGAGACCTCAAACGTCTCTTACCTTCTCACAACTAATTCAAGAAAGTTTCCAAAGAGGAAAAGCAAGAAAATGTTTTCATGTCAGAGTCCAAACTTACCTGAGCGTCAGCAGGTACCAGTTGTGGTAAATATTGACAAAAGTACACAAACAACTGATATGTTTCATTTAAAAGACGACTTTATGGCTCTAAACCTTGACTTTAAAGGTGCAATATGTAAGAATAAAGTTTTGATTGTTCGTATCTTGCTGAAGAGATATCTCCTGAAGTTAGCCTGCTAACCAGCTAACACCGGGCCCTGAAAACCCTCTTTCTCTCAGCGGTCCAAAGCTCCAACACTCCCCTGGTTGTCTGGCTAGCTGCACGGCTAACTGAGCTAACGGTAGCTATGGTCATGGATGTATAGAAAGAATACAGTCAGCAACAGTTGCAGGTACTCTGGTGATATGCTGCCCCTATTTGGGGCACACATTTAATACAATTTTCTATCATGTTGAGCCAATTTGAAATCACTTTATGCGTGATATATTACAGGAGACATAATACTTGAATTAACACAAGAAAATCACATCAGAAGAGTTCCCCTTCACCGTTTATGAGATAATTTAATAAACACATATAGTTTTATACATATTTATTGCATTAAATACGACCCTTCTACATTGAAGTTATGTAATAAAATCTGATGGAACATGTACATGTACTTAAAGTAAATGTTTTGGATCCAACCCTTAATTAATGGAGAACTGTTGGGGTTTATTTAACCCGCTCTTTATCGACAGAGATCGATATCGACAGCTTTTTATTTTCTCCCTCTTAATCCTTTTCCCTGTCACAGTTACAGTCTCCCAGGAGGCAGACTATAAAATATTCAGTGTGCTATTTTTCCAGTTAGTCTGCCTGCCATCTGTTCCCTGTATTAATGCTATTTATTACACGACTCCGCTGATCAGCTCTTACCCCGCAAACACAAGTGGATGTGGTGTAATAAAGTGTTATTCACGGTATTTGTAGTCATCCACAGTGATCTAAAGCATTTTTTAAAGAGCGATTAAGGCTGTGAGGAGGAGAGTCTCTGGTCTTTAGCCTAAAATTCACTTAAATCTTTTTCTCTGTGGTCTTTTGTTTAGTTTAGTTACCACACAGTGTCCAAAGTCCACACATTAACGTTGTCTTTCCGTTTGAAAGTAGTGGTTCCTGATACCGGACACAGTATGAGTGGACATGGACAAAGGCTCCATCTCTCATCTGGCTGGAAACATAGTGAATTTTATGAAGATCGGTTGGTCCTCATGAAAGACGTTTCCGATTTAGCCGACGCGTAAACGACTGAATAGGTCGACTGCCAGCGACTCCCCAGACAGACGTACCGGGCCGTCGTCATAGAGTAGCAGTTTGGTTAGGTTTAGGAAAACATCCTGGTTTGGCTTGAAATAACTACACTACGTACGCAACCTCACCTTATGTTATGTACATGACTTTACTTAACTACATTAGTAAGTTCAAATACCTCTACAAGTATTAAATAACTTGTAATAATAACGGTGGTTCCTTTGTATTTTTGTTAGAAGTTATAAAGGTTCTCTGCTGGAAAATCACAGGTGTGGCTAATTAATCACACTAGCTTTGTGTGCAGGCTCTTGGGCCCTCGGGCTGTGGATGCTAGCTCACAGCCAGGCTACTGGGACTCTTTAGTGGATCTGGGTCATAATTAATCTTGTTAATTACACCTGTGCTTTTCCTTCTATGACATATGACAAAGTGCGTCTTCAAAACTGAAGGACAACTGTTGAATAAATCTGGTTTGATATGCTGTCTTCTAATTATAGTCAACTCTTCCAGCCTAGAAAGATGAATAAAGACATGTCAAATGTGAACGCGGTGCAGCACATTACATTATCTCTGTAATTAAGTCCATTAAGCTGAGAAAGAAAGTATCCCTCGGTACCACTTGAGCCTGTGAAAGGGCTTTTGTTACCTATCGAGTTACATTTAAAAGGTGAATGTACACGAACCACAGGAGAGACGACAGCGAGCTCTTTATCCGGAAACAATGTCTAGACATCCTGACTTTAAAATAAAAATAGATGGATGGATTATCTGGATTATGCTGAAGAATCATCCAGTAGAAAATAGTTGAAAACGCGGCTTGAGCTTGTGACCTTTGACACGCTTCATCCCTTCTGTCTCTTTCCCATCTTTCATCAGATTTCTTTTTGCCCCGTGCATCCACAGAAAATGTTAATTTTCAATCCAGATCTCTTAAATACACTGTAAAAAACATACTTTTATTGTTTTTTTTCTGTTTATTTACAGTTTGCTCCTGTATTTTTTTAGATACACGAAAATATCCATGAAATTACAAAAATAGACTGTGAATGTAGAGTGTCTAATGTAAAATAACATGAAAAATCTGTCTGTGAAAAACCATAAAATGTCAACTTTTTTTTACAGTAATTTACAGTTATTTAATAGATGAAACTCTTACGTACAAGTTTTATACTGTAATTACTTTATTTATAAAATTAGATAAAGTTAGTGACCATTAACAGTAACAAAAGTTTTGATTCTTTAAAGCTAAAACAGTATTTTAATCATAGAAAATTAGTGTTTCACAAGATTTTATACCAGATATTATTTTCTGTATTTCAGTGTTTTTCTGCTTCTGCAAGAAAAATACACAATTTCACTGCTGTTTTTTCTTACAGTGGTCCATCATTCAATTTCACATGATTTTCTTACAATCAGAAAACTTCATTTTTGTGCAACTTTGGGGCTGCCAAGGGGCAAAATCAAGGAAATTAAAGACGGTTGTGAGGAAAACACTGATGGAGAAAACAAAAATTCAGACAGAAAGAACGTACAGCAGCACGTCGGCCAAAAAAAACGATGTCCTCTCTCCCTCTTTTCAGTCTGTTCTGTATGTAAGGCTGACCTATTTAGCTGAAAGCAGCTCTGCCAGAATTGTGTGCATTTGTGTGAGTCTGTGTGTGTCCTTCAGTGTGTGTGAGAGGTAGTATTTGGCAGGCAGGGAGTGTCGAAGCGGAGAAAGGATCTCAGCGAGGAAGTTGATTTGAAGCCAGACTGTTGAGGAGGAGCTACAAACAAGGATTCACTCTGTTTTTTTCTGTTGTCCGTGTGCAGGGAGTTGCATGTGTGTCTCTGTGCACCTTTTCTGAAGGTAAAGTTGTGAGTTATGTAACGCCGGAGCGAGTGATGCAGTGCAGTGTCTCGTTAGCCAGTAAGAGAAGCCATCCCTCTTCTCGTTTACAGCCCCCCCATTGTAAGTTAAATAAGTCTGAGTAAAGGCTGCTCTGTTCTTCTGCTTCTGCAGCGTGAACGGATTATTAATCGTTCCATTTATCTTTTGGAAACGCCTCAAGATTTCTACCTCCAAAAAAAACACACCCACTCATCATCCTGGAGGTAAACACAGCAGAAGCACTGCAGACTGAGTGTGTGTGTGATGGATTGTGTGTTTTGTGTTGCGTCCTCCCTGCTGTTACACCCACTATGTTCAGCTCCTGCTGTTGCTCCACTTACTCGACATCAGCCGGCAGAGCTGCACTCCCACTCTGTGTGAGTCACAGATACGTGTTCACTCACAACTAATCCAAACTCTAAATATAAAAATATGACAAGCTTATTTGACAATCACAGCTGTTGTATAGTGTAAATGTATTCTGGTGAATAAATTACGAGACAGCCGTACCTTTAAAAACATGTTTTACAGCTGCTGCAGTTTTTGATTTATTGATGTTGTGACGCTGCTGAGGACCCGAGGAAATCACTACCGTTTGGCTTTGCTGGCAGTTAAATGATTTGTGAAGATTCGTCAGTTTTGCCGACCATCCAATCACGTTTCTCAGTTTTAATTTATGTAATCGAGTATTTCCAATTAATTGGGAAAAAGCGATTAAAGGGGCACTATGTAGTTTTTGGAGAAGAAATTCAAACTCGTAATATTTACAACATTAATGAGGTAATAATACAAACTCAGAAAATTTGTTCCATAATTGAATGAACAAGCTGTTCTCAGAGGACAATAAGGTCCCAGAACACTGTTTGAAGCTAGAAAAGTGGCAGGGTCCGCCACATACAAACAAAGTAACAGTATGAAGTTGTGTTTTCCTTTAAGGTCAGTTTGTTTATTCAGTTTATTCAGTCATGAACACAAAGAGAGTTTGTTTATTTAGTTTGTTTAGACATAAAGATAATCAGTCGATGAAGATCTTTCTCTTCTCTTTAAAATTTCTTCCGCAAAACTACGTAGTGCTCCTTTAAGAAGATTCAGACTGATCACATTTGTGTCGATATCTAGACGTTTACATTATTGAGCTGCCCGCCCTCCTTTCTCACGAACTGGATGGAAAAAACAGCTTTAAACTAGCTTAAATTTCAATTTTCTTTCCAGGGAAGTCCCACCTCGCCATCGTGCAGCGAGTGAACAACGAGGGCGAGGGCGACCCGTTCTACGAGGTGATGGGCATCGTCACCCTGGAGGACGTCATCGAGGAGATCATCAAGTCAGAGATCCTGGACGAGACGGACCTCTACAGTACGCATGAAAAAAACACTCACATGTACAAGTTATTAGCACGAAATGTTTGGTTCTCATTGTGTGTGTCTGTTCCGGCAGCTGATAACCGTTCGAAGCGTCGTGTTTCTCACCACGAGCGGAAGCAACAGGACTTCTCCATCTTCAAACTGTCAGAGAACGAGATGAAAGTGAAGATTTCTCCTCAGCTTCTCCTGGCGACGCACCGCTTCCTCTCCACAGGTAACGGATCAGCTCGTGTGTCTGTGCTGTCAGATCTCTGTCTTTAGGGAACAAACAACAGGATGATGCATGATGGAAGGAACCTCACAAGACAGGAAATCGTGAGATGGTTCAGTTCAAGTCCTTCAAGACCTGAGAAACAAATTCAGGCTTCTTATGTCCTGTTGATTGTTTGACCTGGCTTTTATTTTGTTTGCCTCGTCATAAACCTGCTAATGTCTGCTAACGTCGACCTAATGAAGTAAAAATACTCGGTAACAGTGTCCCTCTGTGTCTCCCATCAGAGGTGGAGCCCTTCAAACCAGCTCACATCTCAGAGAAGATCTTGTTGCGGCTCATTAAACACCCCAGCGTGGTTCAGGAACTCAAGTTTGATGAGAAGAACAAGCGAGCGCAGCAGCACTTCCTGTTCCAGCGCAACAAACCGGTGGATTACTTCATCCTGGTGCTGCAGGTACCCGCCGTTAGCCTTTTAGACATTTGATTGGTGCATTCATCCACAAGGATTTATCTGAAGTAGCTGTAACCTGCCTGTGAAGATACACTGATGTGTCCTTGGCCAATATGTCAACATAAAAACAATGACGTGAAACTGATCTGCTCACGTGGTGTTTCTGTGTCTCTCTCGTCTGTTTCTTCAGGGTCGAGTCGAGGTGGAGTTCGGTAAAGAGGCGCTGAAGTTTGAGAATGGAGCTTTTTCTTACTTTGGGGTACCGGCCATCATGCCAACAGGTACAAATACACACACATATACCTTGTGCTTGTATTCTTACGAGGACGTTTTGTAACGTACCTCTCCGTAGCCGACAAACCAAACCTCCTTCCTCCCCATTACACCCTGTGTTAAACATACTACAGGGCTGCACCTAATGATTATCTTAAATATCAATTAAAGGTCCTTTTTGTAAGAAAAGTTGTCTCAACAAACAAATAACGACGCTTTGGGATTGTAGGACGGGTCAGCTGCCATCCTTAGGTTTGATGAGCTGGTAGTGAGGGTCCTTTAATCCGTTGATTATTTTCTAGATTAATCGATTTACCCTAACCCTATGAAATGTCAGAATATTGTGAAAAATGTCAATCTGTGTTTCGTCAAAAATATCCAGTTGTTTCACGCTTCAAAATGCTGAAACACAGTCTTGAACAGTGGTCTCTGGCTTGGCGTCCTAGCCGTCACGCCACCACCACCACCATTCCCCTCCCGACGTGAAAGTCAGCTCATTTACATGTAATCTGGATACAATATGTCACGTAGTGTAGAAAAATGCTTATATGATACGTGTGAAACATACAAATTAAAGGTGTCCATGCCAACATTTTATTTTTGGCGATTGTCCTGCAAAAAAAACACAAAAAAACTGACAGTGTTTGTTTGTGGTCGGCACTCAGAGTGAAACCTAATTGCAAGAAATCAGACTCTCCAGTCAAATTGCTCTGAACAGCTGAAGATACGTGAGCACTTTCAAGTCATTTAACTGCCAAACGGCTGAATGCAGCGTTCGAGTAAAGCGACCGAGACAAACAACCGTTAGCATATTAAGCAGGGTGAAATGAGGTAGCGTCCCTGAGCTCACTGTTGATGTGACACTGATTGATTGACAGTACCAGTTCTCGTCTGCGCCTGTGAATGTGTTTGATCAAATATTTAAAGTTTCCTCTGCAGTCCACAGGTCCCCGTCTCGCAGCAGTGGTTTGGACCGCTCTGAGTCCATGCTGTACGGAGGGAGCATGGGCCAACTGAACGGAGGGGGGAACGTCTACCTGCCAGACTACTCTGTCCGACAGCTCACACACCTGCAGATCATCAAGGTAACACCTGAATCTCACATGAGCTCAGACTGGATTTCAAAAATCTTCTCAGGATAACATTTTGATACGGATGTTCTCTGTGTCAGATCACGAGGAGCCACTACCAGAACGCTGTGACAGCCACCAGGATGGACAGCTCTCCTCAGACGCCTGATGCCGACGCCCGTCTGTCAGAGGGCAACACGCTGACCCCGGAGCCTCCGGCAACGGAGCACGCAGCCACCTTAATGCCCCCACCACACACCACCACCACCCTCATGCCCCCACCCAGAGAGCCGAGCCGGCCCGGCTCCGCCCGGACACGAGGGCAGCAGTCCAGCGTCACACACAGCACCTCGCTGCTGAACGAGAAGAACCGCATCGTCCGTAAGTATCCTCGCAGCTGACTTTCATGTTGGGATGTGGAAAGGACGAAGGTGAGATTACAGCTAGGTGAGAAGGCTGCCAAGCTAGAGACCACTGTTCAGGACAGCGTTTTAACATTCCTAAGTGTGACACCACTGGGGAATTTAACAAGACGTCGGGACATTTCCAGTCAGATTTGTGGCAACATAACCAGATGTTTGTAACGACGCATCGAGACATTTCTAGTCGTGTTAGTGGCAACAAAACCAGATGTTTTCAGTGAGACGTCAGGACATTTAAGTGCTGGCAAAAAGCAGGCGTTTTTAAAGAGACGTTGGGACTTCTCCAGCCGTATTTGTGGCCACAAAAAAACAATAATTCTGAAGAGAAGTCTGGACATTTCCAGCTGTGTTTGTGGCGTCAAAACCGTTTTTTAAGCGGAGGTATAACAATCAGACCATGAGCACAGCATTGCACAACACAAAATTGAAAAGTTGCAACATAAAGAAAGTCAACCACATATCTGTGGTTTGCAGAAAAAACATCATTTATTCTGGTAAATGGGTTGATCCTCCACTCCAGAGACATTTGATGGAGGCACGCCCCAAACTGAGAGAGTCAGAGGGGAAATGACAATCCTGCAGCGGGTTTACAGTCGGACTGGTGTCAATAAAAGATGATTTATGCCCTCGCAGACAAACAAAAGCTGCTCCTTCAAATGAGGTTTTCTGAATCCATTAGAGTATAATATTCAGGATGAATAGAGTTCAATAACCTCAGTCAGCTCCAACTGCAAAGAGGTCTTTTTAAAGCCTGATGACTGAGACAGTCTGAGGAGAGATAAACAGACTGACAGGTGGAATATAAATGAGGTAAACGGGACGCTGAAATTTGGTCTGATTAGGTTCAGGCATAACTCCACTTGGTTAAGATTAAGAAATGATCATGTTTTGGCTTAAAATAAGCAAAATGTCCAGTCGCTGGTTTAAAACATCTGGTTTTGTTCTCCCAGAGTGGGATGTTGTTGCTCACATTTACTTAACATACTCCATCACACTTCTGTCACTTTATATTGAGGTTTTATGACTGTGATATTGCGCAGCAGTCACTTTCACAGCTGCTACAATATTAAACATTTCTTCTACTGGAGCTTAGAATGAATCATCTTTATTTAAAGGCAACAGCGGAGGCAAACATGATGATATAAACCTGTTTTGAAAGAGACTGTTTAGTTCACCGAATGAAGCATCTCAGGAAGACCGACTGCAAATGTGTAAATGTTGTTAATCCAACGAAAAATAATTAGTCTGTGCTGATTAACAAACCAATCACGGACCATCAGATGACGGCAGTCTAATTAAAGAAACATCACAATCTGTCATATTTATTTAAGCAATGTTTAGCAGAAATGAAAGCAGGGAAATTACTTTACAAACTAATACTTTAGTCTTTATTGGGCTATTTTTTTCTTGCCTTTAAATTAATGTCAACTTGGCAACCATGACCTATGGGTGGGGACATGCTTTGAAAAACAGGTTTAAATGTAGTAAATGGACAAGTATGACATGTATTCTATATAAATATGTATATATAATTAATATAATTATGTTTGTTTGTGCCGCAGGCAGCAAGTCTGATGGCCAGAAGAGTCCCAGTGATTCAGTGTTCCTCAGGATGGATGAGATCCCGTACATCAGAGAGGACAGAGCTGAGACCGACACACACACCGGTACAACATCTAAATATAAATGTAAACAGCTGTTTTCAGACACGACAGCTGGTCACAACAAAAGACTTGTGAAAGAAGCGTCTGTAAAACGGTGGATTTGAGCGTCACAACCCCCCACGAAATGGATCATTTCACTGTCAGAATTTGAGCCATTTGGTCCAATAAAAATCTGCAAAGTCTAGACGAGCCACAGGATTAAATTATTTTATCCCCATTCATGTTAGCCGGGCGCTGAACAGGAAGTTTGTCGGCTCGGTTGGCAAAAGTCTCTATGGGCCACGCAATGCGGAAGCAATGCAGAAGACAGTCGAGTCATTTGGCTTCATGCACCACTGAGCAGCTTTCATAGAAATGAATGGGACTTGGCCCTTCATGGCTGTGTCCAGGTATAAATATAACATCCTTGGTACAGTTAGCAGATGTTAGTGGTTACTTTTGCAGCAAGTTAAGCTATCTAGCCGTGAGGAAAATCCACAAATCAGAGAGTGCTGAGGCCTAGGGAAAACTGGAAAAACTAGAGTAACATGATCTATTTTCACCGACATCGTTGGCGGCATGCGGCGTAGCGCCGCAACATGTTACTCACTTCTTGTGTCTTTTGCTTTGAAATGAAAAAACAAAGAATTAGGTGGCACGAGCAGAGATATTCACCCTGTGGAGCCGAAAAAAGGAAAGACAGATTCAAGACATTCAAGTGTTTCATCAAGCAGCACGTTGGCAAACTTAGCTGAGAGTCATACAGGACTTTAACCTCGGAGACTGAAGCTGTTCATCATTGGCAGGGTCATGACTCTCTCTCCCTCTCTCTCTCTCCCTCTCTCTCTCTCTCTCTCAGACATGGCCTCTGTTCCCATAGAAACGGACACGTCTCCTTTCATCAGCAGCCTTTCGCTGAGCGGCTCAGAGGACACACTCGGCAAGAAACTCCTGCTCAAACTCAGTCAGTATCACAGACACACACACACGTCTTTGTCTTTCTACACTTGTGGGGACCCTAATGCATTACCTACTCCCTGTCCCCCAACATTACCCATCACAACTAAATGCTTAATCCCAACCTATATCCAAACCAACACCTTACCCTACAAACAAACCTAGCTGTAACCTTCAGATAGTACTTTAAAGTAGTGATGATGATGCAGAGATGTCCTCGCTACCAAGGTTTAAAACTAAAAACTGTCCTCACAAAGACAGCAATACAATCCTCCCACCCACACACACACAAAGACTCACAAACCACTTATTCACCCACCGTTTCTATGCCTTTCTCTCTCTTTCCTCCTCAGTATTCATTCACATGCAAACAACCACCATAGGAAACACAAGTGCGCGAGATGCACACTAACACACACACACACACACACACACACACACACACACACACACAGCTTCCCCTCCAGAATCCTCCCACTTAAATACATTATTGTCTCCGGGGTTCGCCCACTTGGCACTTCCACGTCGCCTCTTAAAGGACCACACCAGTGTGGGTTTCTTGCAAATTACATTGGTGACCACTTTGCAAAGCAGATTAGCAGCAGATTATAACTAAGGATAAAACTAGACACAAACAAAGGTTAAAAGTGTCTCTGTGCAGAAAAGACTCGTTCAATTCTGGGGTGGCAGAAGTTCTTAAAATGTTCTTATGGTTTACTTTGAAACTCCCAAACTCACCCCACAGACCAGTGTGTTATGTAACGGTCCATGAAGTCATTTTCTCGTGATTTTGAGAAATTGTCTTTTTGTTTTCTCGACGTAACAGAAAAGAAACTTTGGGATCTTGAGATAACTTCATTGAAATAATAATTGCAAGCCAGTGATCACCGCAAGTCATGAAAGACTGAAAGCTATGATTGGTCGGAGTCTGCCGTGTTTCTCAGTTAAATCAACAATATCAAGACTCTAAAATCGCCTCCTCTGACGCAGTGACCATCTCGAATGACAAAAATGTGAAGTTTCTTCATCTAGTTTAATTGAGTGGAGTAAACGTAAACAGAACTGGTGGCAAATAATCACATTTTAATGTCTGATAATATCGACCTGAGCTACAATCCTGGATGCAGATGTGAGTGCAGCCTTAACTGAGAACATCTCTTGTCTCCTCAGGCCACAAGAAGAGGAAAAAATCCCGCGAAGGAGAGAAAACACCAGAGGACATTTCAGAACAGCCGCTGGTGAAAACCTAGCAGAGTGTGTGTGTGTGAGAGAGTGTGTGTGTGTGTGTGTGTGTGTGTGTGAACTCTCCATCATCTGATGGTTCTTTAAGCTGTTTGTAAAGACGATGTGGTTGATGAACTACAGCTATCAGAGTTTTATCTGAAAACGACGCACTCCACACACCCCCGCTGTAGGAGATTATAAAGTGGACCCGTCACCTGTAATGTACTGAACACATGGATGGAAGAAACCATTTTATCAAAGTACAGGGGGAGGGGAGGGGGGGTTGGGTGGGTGCTGCTTTGACAATATGCATTAAACCGTAGCTTCTCATCTTCACCGGTTTTTCATGCTGATGCTCGTATACAAACGAATGACTGTGAATGTAAAAGGTTTGTAGTAAATCTAGTTTTTATACACTGTACAGCCTCCTCATGTGATCACTTCTCTAACGGAGCCAAACAGGAAACGGATGGAAGACACCAAAGATGTTGCTGTTTTGTACAAACTGCTCCAAAATTGCACAGAAACAGAAGTAAACTTTGTGTTCGGGCTTTTGTTTTGAAAGGTCGCTTGATTAATGCTCGTTACCTGATAATTAGATCTGTAGTTTACAACACGGAGTAGAAACATTTTCTTTTAACCTTTTGTCTCCGAACAAAGCATGCCATGTTCAGACTGTGTCAGCTTTTAAAAATGTCTTCCCTTTTTAATTCTTAACGAGACCAGTTCAGGAACCAGAACTAACTTGGTGGAAAAGGGGAGATGTTAGACTTCACTGATGCTCTCCTGGCTGAATGTTAGCATATTGCTGCAGCCAGGTCCCAAAATCTAGTGGAAAGTCTGAAGAAGAGTCCAATGAGATGTTTGGGCGTCCACATACTTCCGATAATAACATGCTTTGGAGGACTTACAGCTGATTGATTGTCCACGTTGTTATTTAACGATGATCCGATGGTTTATCATCACATGTTTATTCCTTTAGTTTTTCTTACTCTGCTTTGTGCTGAAAAATCATCAGCGTAACAAACGACTCCCTCCTCCTCCCCACTGAGCTCCCCCTCTTTTTCATTATACGAGATTTGAATTGCATTTTTATATCTCATAAATATTTCATTGGTTTTGTTTCTTTTTTTTTTTTCTAATTTGGACCACAGAGGACGATCAGACTGTGGCTCAGACACGGATACAAAGACTGAGCTGCCTGTCTGCATGTAGATTTAGGAAATCTTGCGTCAGCCTTTTCATTTCACTCCACTTTTATTCATCACACGACTTGTGACCACTGAACCTCGTTAAATAATCATCGCTCGAGCTGAGCCAGTTTTTTTTATTAGATTCATTTCAATTATGAATGAATGTCATCTTCTCTGGCTGTTGCTTAACGGAGGTGAAATAAAAACTGAGCTTCTGGCTGCAGCGACACACAGGACGTGGTGCTTCTGTGCCCTTTAGTTCTATAGATTGTATATGTTATTAGGGTTTATGAGGCCAACACCTCCACAAAGCTCTAGTTTCTGATATCCACAGTGACTCATCAGTGTCACAAAACCAGTCAACATATAGAAAATGTAGACAAAGCTAGCTTCAGCTGTTTTTCTTCACAGATATATCTTTTGTGGTTTGTTTGATTTAACAAGAGGAGACACTACAGATTAAAACATTTGTTTTTTCATGCACTGGTTGGTTAGTTTAGAGATTTTGGGGATTTTCTGCTTAAAAAAAACCCCCAAAAAATCCACATCATGGGGTTTATTTTTGTTCAGATTTCTGCAAATTAGCGCAAATTGAATCAGATAACATCATTCAGATATAAGGTCTTCAACACGGGGTCTGCGACTCTTCGGGGGTCGTCAGAGTCACAGATGAAGGCCGCCAATTTATTGTTTGATATTATTTTGTAAGTTTAACTTTTTTTTAATTTACACAACATTGATGGTTGTTGTGACCTTACGGCTGAGTGGCATATCTCCATAACAGTGAACTACTCAGCTATTTATCGAAACACATGGGCCAGTTGTTTGTATTTGTGTCATGGACATTCTTGTGAGACATAATAGATTATTTTACAATTTATCGAGCGAGACTCTGACAATCACTACCCCCTCAGTAGCCACCAGAGAAACTGCAGACGGTGAAGCTAATGTGGCTAACATTAGCCATGCTACAGCTGCACAGACTCGTTATCAGGGGTCCCTCCTCCGTCTCTTTATCAACTAACAGGTCCTGAAAAATGATGAAGACCTTTGATTTGTTTATTTAAACATAAAATATAAAGAATACTACAAATAGTTAGTCTTAATTTAAGGAATCAACGAGGGCAGTTTCCTGGTGATATCTATTAATTTACTTATTTTTGCCACATTCATATTTTTTGTCTAAAAATGTTTGGAAGTGTACAATATATATATTTAAAGAGCTCAAAATGAGTTGTTTTTTCACACTCTGAGTCATAAATCTCCACTTCAGAGACACTTACACACACCAAACCTTACAGTTTTATTCCTGTGTATATTCAGAAGGTTTTTACCGAGTTGGTTTGATCATCATATATCATTCACAGTCTGATTTACACAACATGTTACTTTTTTTATGGCTGTTGAGTTTGATTATGGAGTAATAAAATGAGATATTTTGATTTTCCTCTGTAAAAAAAACCTGTGACTCTAATATAACAAAACACAATTAGACATGAATTTTGAACCTGGGTTTATCCAATGCTCAGATTTCTGCTCCGGTAATGTGTCCGAATGAGTGCATATTTAATTAGATAATGTGTCATTTGCATTACAAATGATTAAATTAATATATAATAATTGTCTTAATGTAAGTCATTCAGCTGTGGAAGTTTCATATCTATTATTTATTTTATTTTATTTTATTTACCATATTCACCTGTAGGGTCTGTTTTTTTTGTTTTTTTTTCACATTGGCAGCAGAAATGGGCTTTCTGAAGCACAAATGTCGGCAGAGTTGAGATGAAGAATGTCGTCAGTACTGAATATTTCCTTTCCCTCCTGGCTGCATGGATCTGAATGTAAATTTAAGGGTTTATTCGTTGGAGCTGATGAGTTTATGTTTTGAATGCAAATGAAGCCTTAATGGCGAATCCTCCTCCAGCATGATTTAATGCTTAAAAACAAAGCGCTTTGAGTTATAGCGTTAAATGTTTTTACTGAGCTTGACTTCTTTTTTTTTTTTTTTATTGCTGCAACTCTCAGCTGCTGCCCCACTTTCTGTATAACAGCAATACTGAAAAACACTTACTGCTATGTATGTTATTTATATGACCGGCCCTGCAGGTTGTGGAGGAGAGAGCATGAACAAAGAGATTTCTGTATTTTCCCCAGAGAAACAGCTGATTTCACTAATTATGGGATCCCTCCTCTGTGGCTCCTCCTGAGGTTTCTTCCATTTGTTCCCCTGATAAAAGGTTTTTTTTTTTTCAATCAGGAAGATTTTCTGTACTTGAATTGATGCTCCAGGGACAGAGGGTTTCGCTCACTGTACAGATTATAAGATTGATTTGATTTGATTAAAAAACAACATTATGGGGATTTTATCTCAGTTGCTGTTATCTTATTGGGATCACTAATTAGAAAAATCATAATTTACCTTCTCACTATTACAGCGTTACTATATAACTCATTTTGCAGGCTTGAGATTAAAAATGTGTTGCTTTCTAAATTCTTACAGGACTCACAACATTCAGATGAGCACCAAGAAAAGCTGAGTCTTGGTTTTGTGAATTAAAAGCAAAAACTTCAAGTCTATATCTATTCACTTCCGTGCAGATAGAAGACTGGTGAGGTTTCGTAGTCCACGAAACATTTCTGGAGCTTCACAGCACGAAGCGTCGCAGCATTCTGCTAAACAATTAGAAATAGTAGCTGGAGACTCGTTTCAAAAAGTCAAAACGCAACAAAAAAAAAGCTCCGTACAGCTCGCCCGGCGTGATCCACATCTGTGGAAGCCCAGAGATCAAAAATGTATTTGAAAAAATGTTAGTTTAATTTATATTATGTTAATTTAGTCCTGGTGCATCAGGCTGAGCCATTTTATGTATTTTTGTTGTTTTTATACATTTTTAAACAAGATGTTAAGCAGAATGCTGCAACACTGTTTTGCTGTGAAGCTCCAGAAATGTTTTGTGGACTTCGAAACTTTCATTCCACTTCTCATCAGCATGGCGGTGAGGAGATGATGAACTGTTCCTTTAATGCCTCAGTCAGCATTTACATTTTGGTTAATACAGAGAAACATCTCAAGAAATGTAAATGGAGTTCTGTTAATTCTCTCTCACTGATCCCGGTGGATCCGGTGGATCCGGTTGCAGCTGCCGGATGTCGTTGAGGTGAAACAGACTTCTTCAGAACCCAGAATCCTTCACTTCTGTCTGTGACTGTGTCCCTGAAGCTGCAGAGCTCCGGACCTTTTTGTGTTTGTCTGCACAGTGTTGAGGTGACGGGGCGGACGGGCGTGGCTCCATCCGACTACGTTTGCAGGATCACATTTGTGCCTCTGCAGCACAGACTAGGAGGAGGAGGAGGAGGAGGAGGAGAGAAGGGGAAATGCAGATAGAGGTCTGAAGTTTCAGGTCCAACCAGTACAGAGGGTGTTACTGGTGAAAACATAGTTTCACTGCTGCATCACTTGTAAAAACATAATTTTTGTGGGTCAGCTGCATGGAACAGAAGCATTTGTTTCATTATATGTTTCAGAGGTCTTTGTGGGCTTTACACACATCTCGCATAGTTCCTCTGGAAAAGATCAATCATCTCATTTAAAGATCCTAAATATTGGCAGTAAACATCCCTATGAGCAGCCTCTCCCAGCAGTGTTGGTCTTTAAACATGTTCATCGATCCACCGCAGGCTGAGGGGCGATGGAGAAAGAAGGAGGGGTGCACTCTCTCGCAGCTCATTGGCTAATGTACCAGGCGGAGGGGGATGGGGGGGGACATCCCTCCTGGGTGCAATACATCAGAACCTGCTGAGTCACTTTGCTGCATTGGAGCAGCGACCACAGCCAATCAGAATCATCCTTTGAGGTCAAAGACGGACAGTAACTGCTTCTGCTGCAGGATGTTTGTTGATCAGATTGTAGGTTTTTTTTCCTGCTGCTGATCCAAATCTGACGTTCGGTCATCAGTACGTGTTCTTAAAGAGTCTAACATCAGCGTTGTATTTTCACTTATTCTGCTTTTAGCCGATATAATCTCTGACTGCTGATTAGTGGACGTTTCTAATGTTTTTCAGCTCTGTTTTGCTTCATTTTGTGATGGAAAGTGGAAGAGAATGTGATACTTGTACAAATAGAAAGAAGCTGTGATGGTATTTTGCATCAAAATCTACAGAAATATAAAAAAGCTCCACAACGTTCTCAACTCCAACAGTGTCTGCTCTTCATTTCATAGTCTGTGTTTTTCTTACTGTCAACAAAACCCCTGAAAACCAAGAATGAAGTGATGCACTAAGAGATATTGTTACTCCAGTCCTGTACCTTAAGTATAGCTTAAGTATTTGTACTTTACTTGAGTGGTTTCATTTTTTGTTACCTTCTACTTTGCTACATGTCAGAGAGGACCATTTTTACTCCACTACATGGAAAAAAAACAAGATTTTTTTGAAAGCTTCAAACTGAATAATAATCCAGTGATGTAATATATATATGACACTCTGAAAGAGAGTTTTCTGCATGACGACTATTTTTAACGTTGACTATACACCTGCACTTTTACTGGAGCAGGATTTTTAAAAGCAGGACCTCTACTTGTAATAGAGTATTTTTTGCTACTTTTACCTGAAGATCCTCTCGAGACATGTTTTACGATATGTAAGGATACTCTGCTTTAAATAATAATTTATATCCGATGTTTTTTTCCTCGAAAAATGTCCAGTTACCTCATTAAAATTCATTAAATTACAATGAAGTACCTATAAAGATGCAAACATTGTTCATTTCGGAGGTGAAGAGATCGAAGACGGAGGAAATTAAGGTACAGTGACCGAGCGAGAGGCAAGAGACAAGAGTAGAGCTCAGACTGACTTGTCTACCGTGTCTGGCTGTTTTAGGAAAGGTCTACTTTAAAATGAAACTTTTTAAAAATATTTGCATCTTCAGTGGAAACCAACTGGTTTGTGGCTGAGAGCCAGTGACATTGTAGTGAAATCAGAAAGTACTACGAGACGCATAAAAACAATTACAGAGACAAAATGAACATCCAGATATAAACTATTCCTTTACACATGTATATACAGTATATACGCTTCAGAAACTGAAGCTAGGTACTAGGAAGTGTTTTGTGGGGAAGAAACAGGCAGAAAGCAAAGATTTGGTTTGTGTGGTGTATAATTTATTTCAGTATGAACACACATACTGCTAAGTGCCATTACAAACAACACCACACAATGGGAGTGGAGTTCTGTGCAGGCTCTGAGGTCTGATCAGAGTGGCTCATTACAACAACCAGCTTTTTAACGGAGGCGTTCTGTAACAGATAAGGACACTGCGGGGTGGAAAAGAAAAAGAAACGACAAAGAGGAGAGGTGGTTTTTGTTCAATGATGGCACAAAGTCGCTTTGTGAACTCACATTATGGAGCTTCTACGTAGCTGCACTCGTCTGACAAGGCAAAACCAAACAACGTCAGGCACACGCGTTACACCTTTAAGTGACCTTTCAGCCCAGTCACATGACAAGAGACAATAACCGCTGGACTCGCAATGCCCGACTTTACAATTACACATAAGTCCTGATGAGATGATTGTGCCTTTTTGCTGTCTCACAACAAATCATTAAAATCAAAACGTTGAGCGGTTTGTTGCTTCATATATAGATCGATACAGATTACAGAAGTCATTAGTTATTGTACTTGTTAAGTATGACGGCTGTTAAAAGCAGGAAATAGTAGAACCTTTAACAGTGATTACATCTATTTACATTTACAGCATTTTGTTCAATAGTACAGACACATCATATGTAATCCTTCGAGGTGATATAAATTATTACAGGGCAAACAAAAATCCGAGTGGACGTTTGTGAGCAGAAATGATTTGAACAGCACAAAAAGCAGACGACCTGCACATGAAGGGACGTGAAGATATTTCAACTTCTACACATGAACATATGAAGCTCTGCTGACAGTGAGACCTGACTGACTGTGTGCGTTCAAGTGTCGTGATAAAATCATTGCACCTCCCAAAGGCTTATACCTTCATGTGAGAACAGAAAAAAGTCTGACCATTGGTTCAACTGCAAAATCCCTGCTGCAGTTTAACCAATCAGAGGTCAGGATAAGCAGGGGGAGAGGGGTACGAGGGCACACGTGTGACGGTACTTCCTGTGGCGTACAGGAGGCAGGAAGTGGGCGGACAGAAACAGCAGCCTTTACTGGACCTTGGTGACGGTCTCGTGGATGGACTGAGCGACGTAGTCGATGTTCTTGGAGGTCAGACCGCACATGTTGATGCGACCGCTGGCCATCAGGTACACGTGCCTCTCTTTGATCATGTACTCCACCTGTTTGGCTGCAGGACACATGACAACACAGTGACGGTCACAATGTGTAGAAGAAGAGCTGATGGTGTCTTCTAGACAGAGAAATCTACACTCATGATTCTCTTACTCGCTTTTTTATGGACCTTTAGAGTAAACTCCATTCACTGATGAAGACCACAAGATGAGATAGTATGGGTGGGCATAGGGTTGCAGTGGTATGCCAGTTTCAGTACGGTATAACGTGGTATGAAAACTGACAGTTCATTAATTTCTTTTCAGGACAATATTTTAGTGAAATTGTTCAACCAAGAAAAAAAAAACCCTGTTTGTTTTCATCCTTTTAACGGTCATGTGACTGACGGTCACCGGACAACCTACAATATACTTTACGTTTATTTTTCTCTGAGATGAAGAAAATAACTCGGTGCTCAGACAGTTTCATCTCAAAAACCCTGCACCCGTTCACCATCTTGGACAGCGATGGAGCTAACGGTGCAGCAGAGAGGCTGCTCTCCACTGCTGGATACATGACAACACCTTGTTATTCTCTAACAGGCAGGAGACTATCAAATATGCTTTCAAATCACAAACCGAAGACTCGTAATCGTCCCTACACGATAGAACTGCGTTCATCTCCAGCTTTGCAGTCTGAGCTTGAAGATAAAAGCTCCTGAAAAAGCTGCAAATGAACCTAAAACTAAAACTACAAACCCTCAAGATCAAGAATCAACTCTCACACTCAAGTTGGGTCTTATTTTTCTACTGATAAAAATAACATTGTACTCGCTAAATTCATACTGACATCTTAAAACAAGAGGGATGTCAACAAAAAGAAAATGGAAGAGGAAAAGTACAAAAGTTACCTTTTTTTTTATTTGTTGGACAAACTGACTTGGGTAATAATTTGATCACCATGATCCCAGATCTCAAGTTTGACTTTGGTGTTGGATAACTGATAAACCACAGTGATCCTCTAAAGGTCCAAAGTTACCGTTTTATTTTTTAAAGGTGCTTCTGTCAACTTAATCCTTTACCTAGCTGTCAAATATTAACAGACATATCAATATTCTACATGAAGACAGTCATGTACACAGTCCCTGATATTCTCAGTATTCATGTCATGCCAACAGCTGGGTGTGCGTGTTTTCCACTCACGGTTCAGGCCGGTGAAGCTGAACATGCCGATTTGCTGGGTGATGTGGTCCCAGGTCCCCGGGGTGCCCAGACCCTGCAGCTTGGCCTTCAGCTGATCCCTCATCAGCAGGACACGGTCTGCCATGGTCTTCACGTTACCCTTCCTACAGAGAGGAGGAGAGAAGGGGGAGAAGGGAGTGAGACGAGTGAGAAAGACACCGGACAGGAAGTGAGACAAACAAAGAAAGCGGTGTCTGAAGTCACTGAGATAAATTCAATTCATTCAGTTTGTTCACAACTTGTAAAAGACATATTGACGAAGACATCGCTGCATTTAATATCAAAGTGAATGTTTTAATATCAAAGTGAAAGGTCGCTCTCGTTTCAACACATCAGCTGAAGGTGCAGACGTGTGTCAGCTGACACCGACAGCAGCTCTGTGATTGGTGGACAGTTTGGGAGCGTACCATTCGGCAAAGAGCTCGGGGCAGTTGAGGGTCTTGCTGACGATGCGCGCTCCCTGAGACGGCGGGTTGGACCAAGTAGTCCTGACAATCTTCTCCATCTGGGACAGGATGCGGGTCAGGTTCTCGTTGTCCTGGGCAACAATGGTCAGGTTGCCAACCCTCTCATCTGATAACAGCAGCAGAGAAAAAGAGGGACTGTTTTTATAAAGTCATGTTTCTATAAAACAATGTACATATATTTGGCATGTAAATGTTTTGAGTTTTTTTACCACCTGTTCTGCACTAAAGGAAAACATGTGTCTGTATCATTTCTACTCACTGTAGAGGCCAAAGTTTTTGGAGAAGGACTGAGCCACAAACAGCTCAAAGCCCTCGGAGACAAAGTAGCGGATGGCCCAGGCGTCTTTATCCAGACTGCCAGAGGCGAACCCCTGGTAGGCCGAGTCAAAGAACACAAACAAGTTCCTCCTCTAGAGACAAAACCACAAAGAGAAGAAGAGAAAACACCCTGAGAGCACAGTCTGATTTAAAAACACACATCACCCCTGAGCAGAAATGAATGAAAACATGTTGATTAAAGAATAAATCTCCTTAAATAGAAGTGAAAATAGTCACAGCAGAAAAGCAATAACAAGAAGAAGACATATTAGGATTTAACAAAGCAGATTAGCATGTTTTGACTTGTGCCACATGTAATGAAAAAGCCTGAAACCTTACCTTCATGATCTCTGCGATCTTCTTCCACTCCTCCTGGTTCGGGTCGGTGCCGGTGGGGTTGTGTGCGCAGGCGTGGAGGACGAAGATGGAGTGCTCTGGAGCTTTCTGTTGAGAAAAGGAAGAGTCGTTGACCCGCATGAGTCCGAGCAGTGTTTTATGTCTTTGTCCTGCTGCTCTAATGGACTTCCTTTAATACCGTGACAAACATCATGCATGTGTGCTTCACTGTGACATGAGAGGCGAACAGGATCAGACACAACTGAAGCCACATGTGAGAACAGAGAGAGAGTTACATGTCTGGTCAAGAGTCTGTTAAATCCACTCCTACAGCTTATTTCTTATCAGCTACCATTTCTTTGAACAGATTTACAGACTTGAAAAGACTAAAAGTACCAATTTTCTACCACTCTTACTTTATTTAGTGTCACAGAACATCTACAGCTGTTAAAAGATGACCCGTTACCCAGCTTCTTATGAGCTGAGCCAACTGTGAATAATTAAATGATATAACTTTTTGTTGAGTCATCGGGCTTGAAACCTGCTGACAACGAGCAGCCGTTCACTCATCATACAGTCATCTTCCACCACATGAGCTCTGGTTCCTGAAACAGCTACGTTTAGGATTCTTTAAAGCCAGTGTCATCCGTCCTCACCTCCAGGTCGTCCAAGAGCCCGGTGAGGTCCAGGCCCCGTTTAGCAGCATCCCAGTAGTGGTAGGGCCGGATGTCTTTGAAGCCAGCATCAGCAAACACACTGTTGTGGTTCTCTGGGAGGAAGAAGAACAAACAGCAGATGTTTAAAACCTCAAATCAACTGTGAAACTGACTGTGACTCTTATTACAACCATCCACGTCACTGTAAATTCTCAATCAATAAGTTCAAAGACATTTTAGGAAATCTAGAGCACTACAGCTGTCTACTGACCCCAGGTGGGAGCTGAGACGTAGACGGGCGTGGCTGTGTTGTTGACGCCGTTGTACCAGCGTCTCAGGAACTCTGCACCGATCCTCAACGCACCTGTCCCCCCCAGAGCCTGGACCCCTCCCACCTGAGAGAGAAGACAGCAGAGGAATAAAGAGATCTGGTCAAAAGCCTCGTCAAAGGTTATTATTAAGCATAGTTAGAATATAGTTAGAATGTACCTGTACAGCCTCATGTCACCATCGATATCTGAATAAAAACATTGACGAGGTGTGTGCGAGTGTTTAATGTGTGTGTGTGTGTGTGTGTGTGTGTGTGTGTGTGTGTGTGTGTGTGTGTGTGTGTCTCACCCTGTTCTCCTGGATGGCGGCGCTGTCGTCTCCCAGGGCGACCTTGGAGGAGGCGGAGCGGAACTCCGGCAGCCCGAGGATTGGCAGGTACTCGTGGTTCAGGCTGTCGTCCTCCACGATCAGCCGCTCCACCTTCTTCACCACCGGCAGCACCCAGGGCAGGCAGTCATCGGTACGGTAAGCTGGAGGGGACACAAAGCCACAACTGCACTTTAACAACAAGCCACGAAAGGAATGCAGAAAAACGTTTTTCTGCAACTTCCATACAATTCTTTCAAAGTATGCAGGTTTTATGTGATAATGACAACAAGCTTGCAGTCTGAAATAATAAGATTAGAGAGAGACACAGTGAGCGAGTCGAGTCTGTGTGATAGAAAAAAAATATCACTACTAATTCATTTAATGTAATGTCACACGCCCTGCGAAGGTCACCCCTCGCAGCAAGACTTAACTACATATGTGTGTCCTTGTGAGTGTGTGTCGCACATATTTGACTCCTTAAGAACTCAAGCTCCCCCGTATTGTATGTCGGCCTGTGCAGAGCTGTATCAAATATCAGGCCTTCACCACAGCTGTACAGTCAGTGTAGGGGAGACGCACTTAAAAAGGTCAAAGACGGAGGCTGATGGTTTTGGATCCGTGGATCACCTGGATGAATATACATATACATAAAGCTGTGGCTCGTGGCTGCATTACACGAGTGAGACTTTCGAGGTATTTTTTTTTCCTCCACTGTTGATTATTTCCACGCCAAACTGGTTTGGTGCACGCAGATATGTTTTGGCAACGAGGTGCAAAAGTGCAGCTCCGAGTTAGAAAGGGCAGTTAGATCACTAGAGCAACAAGTGCTTTTGTTAACATATGAGACATTACATGAAACATAACTACAAAAAGTGAAGGATGACATGACATTAAAGTCCAAAATGTATTCTAATTATGGTCCTTGTTGTTCAGAGAGGACAGATACATGAGTCCAAGTGCGCAGGTGATCATACGATACCAGCAAACGATACTGATACCGTGAAAAATATACATTTTCAATACCGTGTGAGAAAACTGACACAACATGGAGAGAATTACATTTTAGATCATTATTAAAAGATAAGTATAACAAGGCAATAACATGATACAACTACTGTTAACATTAAATATCATACTGATTTAGAAACGTTATCCAAGTAATACAAGTATCCATGTTAGTATTAAACCACAGCAAGTCCAATTAGCGCACTGTAGTTTTGTACTGCACTGAGTTGAAGCTGTGCAGCCTCCCGAGGTAAACACACAGAGCTGTCATGCCACATCACCAGCAGCAATGACTGTTTCTCAGGTAAGCTTAATTAAAGATGACTGTGATCTTATTCAGCTGTCAACAAGTGCACAATGATCTGAAAAGTAGCAGAACTTGCTAGGTTAGCTTGTTGAATAACCAGCCTGTTAATTTAAGATGTTACCAAACCAGTCCTAGTCTTTATACTCCTGCTGGGGCTTTAAAATGACAGGATGATGCATGTCACCATTTAGGAGGTAAGCGAGGTCATGATGGAGAATGATGCGTTCAAGGACACAAGTATAAACGAGGCACCTGCTGTGTATTTTAGGCTAACTCGTGATAAACACTCTGTAGTGTCTTTAACTGAGAAGCGCTTGCTGGATGAATAATGAATAGTTTCCCAAAAAAAATGCCTTTATTTCCGTATGAGAGATGTGGCAGCAGTTGTGTTTATATTGAGCTGACAGGAGAAGCTAGCTGTCAACATGAAGTGAAGCTAGCTCCTGCTCCGGCTCGTTAGCTTCACCGCTAGCTCATAGCGAAGGTCAAATCAAACAGCGGCTAATATTTAATAGCATGATAAGGCCAGAAACCAGGCCGAGGAGGCCACTTAAAGCTAACGAGCTAAATGAAGCTAACAGGCACACCCGGCGGCAGCTGCGTTCGCGGGGCTGACACACTGCCAGCGAGCTAACTTAGCTTTAGCATTAGCATTAGCATTAGCATTAGCAGGCAGCGACCATCTCTTACCTCCAACTCCCAGATTCACCTTCTGCGGGTGTCCGTCCTCTCTGAAGTCGGCGGTCAGCTTGAAGACCGCCACCGGAGGGGCCTGCGGGACATCGCTGAATATGGACATGGCTCAGGGTCAAGCGGATGATCCCGGTGCAGGAGGAGGAGGAGACGGGGAGAGGGTGCTTCCAGAGACGGGCAGAGAGCGAGAGACGGGCCGGGTTCACCTTCAGCGGGCTGCTGGTTCAGGACACACAGAGCCAGGCGTCGCACCCCGCAGCCAATAGGAAGGCGCGTAACACTGACGTAGCACAGAAGTAGCCAATGAGAGCACAGTAATGGAAATAATAGTTTATTCTGTTTGTTTTTATTTTTGTTTTATTCATTTATTCATTAATTTATAATAATATAGATTTGATCATTGGTCTTGTTTTATTTTATTTTTTCTTTTAAGTACATTAATTTAATTTTTTAATGTATTATAGTTACTAATAATTCAATACAAATAAACAAGTTACAGTCAAACCACTCACAGTGTTGTAAGTGCACATACTGACTGGCAGACCACAGTATGTGCGCTCACAACACTGTGTCTCAGGTAGAGTGGTCAGCAACACCGGTGGCCCCACAGGGGACTGTCCTCTCTCCCCTCCTCTTCGCCCTCTGCACCACGGACTTCAGCTACTGCACAGAGACCTGTCATCTCCACAAGTTCTCGGATGACTCAGCAATAGTTGGATGTATCAGTGAAGGTGCTGAGGATGAGAACAGGACATGTGGACCTGAGGAGGACCAAGGTGCCGTTGACCCCTGTTTCCATCCAGGGGGTAAGTGTGGACACTGTGGAGGATTACAAGTATCTGGGGGTCCACATAGATAATAAACTGGACTTGGTGAAGAACACTAACGCCCTCTACAGGAAGGGACAGAGTCGTCTCTATTTTCTGAGACGGCTGAGGTCCTTCAACATCTGCAGGACTATGCTCAGGATGTGTTATGAGTCTGTGGTGGCCAGTGCTATCCTCTATGCTGTTGTGTGCAAAAAGACTGAACAGACTGATCCGCAAGGCCACAAACTGTTTAATTCCTCACTCTGAGTGTGGCATTATTGCTCTGTATATATGTACATTTCTTGTATTTTTGTTTTGTTTTTGTTGATATTGATATTATTACTATTATTATTATTATTATTATTATTATTATTTCTGCATATTCTGAACTTTGAATGGGAGCAGCTGTAACACAAACAAATTCCCCTAGGGGATAATAAAGTATTTCTGATTCTGATTCTGATACAACATGTCTAAGTAAAGTATTATAAGCTCAATTTACCCAAAGTGTGAAAAGTTATAGCACTTATTCTGCAGAAAAATGCTTCCTGTCAGTTTTTTACTGTTATATGTGGGTTTTTACTGCTGCATTAATGTGTATGTTTCATTTTACTGCTGTGAATCTAACTATTTTATAAATAGTTAGTTAGCAAAAGTATATGAAAAATGAAAAATCATTATCTGAAAAGTAACCTCTAACTTAAGCTGTCATACAAATACGAATGCCTTTAGTAGGATGACATAATTCACAAATGTTCCTAAAAATGCACACTATGTAAACGAGAGTACAGGTTTCAAACACTGTGAGGGTCATAATGAAAGATATTATAATAACAACCCAGTCGCTCTTTCTACGTCTGGTATCTTTGCTTTCCATAAACAGGGGTGATAAGCAGTGAGTGGTTCAGATAAGTCGAGTGGGACATCGATGAGTATCTGAAGACATGCAGGCAGAGTCTGCGATCTGCCACAAGAGGTCAGTGTGAGCGAGCAGAGGAATGTGCAGAGTCAGGATGACTGTAGTCTAAACATGCTTCATCAACATGACTTTCAAAAAGACACAGTTCACCATAAAGTCATAGTTTACTAGAGGAGGCTGCTGTGACACCAGCTTACTTTCTATTTACTCTCTTTTTAGTTTATTTCTATTTCATGGTGTTTTATTAGTCTTTATTTCAGTCTATATTTATACTGGTGGCCTTATTTGGATCACTTTGTGACATCTTGCTCTTAAAAGGTGCCTCATAAATTCATAAATTCTAATAAATATATTACTTCTTGCTTCTTTACGCTTTACTTTCAGTTAATGTGCTGGAGTACTCCCTGCCACATGTTATATAGTAGGAGTTTACAGTTACATCATATTATTTATCTCCTAGTTCATTCCTTGTATTTCCCTTCGTCTGTCTCATCAGAAAAAAATGAGAATTATTTACTTGCAGTGAGTGAATTTTATAAAAACACAATGTAAGAAAACGCCCTGTGTTCAATACTAACCTGCAAAAGTACTGTTAGTTAAACAGATGTACATAAAGGATTAAAAGCAGATTTATGCTCCATTCAGCATGATATATAACTGTATACTATAATATATTGTATTAGTGGATTATTCTTCTTGATGGACATTTTTAACATTTTAATGTTGAAGCTGGTCGACATACTGTTGGGCATTTAAATCATGTTTCATAAACGTATGATATGTTTAATGGATAATTAGTCTGTAAAGTAACTGCAGCTGCCAGATGAACGTAGTGGAGACTAAGAGTACGATACGCTTCTGTACTATTAGGATGTATAAATAAGCATATAATGAAAATATGAGGTAAAGCACGTGCACTCGAATGGTTCTGCCACAACACACACACACACACACACACACACACACACACACACACACACACACACAGGCAGCACGTGTGGACTCTGTAGGTGGTTAATGATTCTCCTCCATCTCTATACTGTGAGGAAACTTTGTACAAACATCCAGGTGTGTTTGCCTCTTCTCTCTCTCTCTCTCTCTCTCTTCCTCCCTCCCTCCCTCCCTCTCTCTCTCTCCCTCTCTCTCTCTCTCTCTCTCGCTCGCCCCTGTGTTTGATCTGAAGTGTTTGATGAATAGCCTCAGCTTCACTTCTGTATAGCCTCCACTTCCAGCCCTCCTGTAGCTAAAGTAGCATGTTTTCGTGTCAGTGAAGTGTGACGCTCTCTCTCTCTCTCTCTCTCACACACACACACACTGTACTTCACACATCACACAGTCCTCCCGCCTCTCACTCAGTCACTGCCAGAGATGACGAGGCCTCCTCCTCTCCTCCACTCTTTCCTTCTTCCTTTCCCTCTCCAGAAACACTCCGCTGAACCGTCAACAGTGTTGAATTTCAAAGGGGCGAGGGGGCTAATGCTCCTGGACGAAGCTGATTGAGTCAATTTGTCGACATGATGGACGTTTTGTGGCCTCGGCTCCTGCTCTCCTGCTGACTGCAGGCTACAGAGGCTTTTCAGGTATTTTTCAGGACAGTATATAAAAAAAGAGAGACGTTTTACTGCTCGGTGAGCGGCGGAGGGGAACCAAACCTACAGATGGTTTGAAATTGCCAAATGCATTTACAATGAACCTACTGGGAAGGTGTATGATGTTAACATGAATCCAGGGATTACTACCTTGTACACTTGAAATATGCACATCTTTGCACAACCTCATCTTTATCATATGCAGAACATTATATCTTACATAGAAAACAACAATTTCACATAGAGGCGCATGTTGTTTTGGGACATTTCAAAGATCGAGTTTTACTTCTTTGAATTACATGTTACATGCTACATGTTTTCAATGTAGCTGCTAAGCTAAAAGCGTTAGCATGCAGCCAGGAATCTCGGGGCTTCTAGAGACCTCGATCACACTGGAGGAGCTGCATGGAGACATTATATGTTTTATTTTTCATTTATTTTTCTTTTATTTATTTGTTTTCAAACCAGTCCCCAGCTACTTCAGTTGTTTAGGAGATTGCTTCCAGTAAACAACACAAGCACCTCATAATTTCACTTGAATTACTTGTTACTGTACTGAAGGTATCCTCGATAAATAGCAGCTACTATGTTCAGACGAGGGCTTGAAGATTGTTTCTATTTTTTCATTCTTACTTTATCGACAGTGTGGTTCTTTCTTGTGACAAATGTACGTAAGTCGCTTTGGACAAAAGCGCCAGCTAAATGCCCTAAATGTAAATGTCCTTTCCACTTCTGCTCAACACGTTAATATGATGATGAGACTCGAATCCACAACCTCATATTATGTAAAGATAAAAAAAGAAAGAACGTCTGACTGATCTGCAGTAATGACTGAAACTAAAATTTGGATTTTCTCACAAATTGTTAACAACTGAAACTTATTGCATGTTAAACTGTGGAGACGGAGAAGCAGCTGCAAGAGTGAGAAGAGCAAACAACACGACTAACTCCTGAGCTACTGTGTCGTCCAAGAACGAGCCCCACAGAGCGAAGTAAAGTCCTCTCATCCAAACACCTGCTTCCTCCCACCGCCTGCAAATTCCTACACAACAATTTACAAGGCAGAAATCACGCCCCTAATTCATGAATCTGTTTGCGGACACAGCGAGCTATTTAAGAAGGAGGAGCTGAACATTTTGATATATATGTGACTGTGACAATTTCCCACTGTCCACTGGATGCAAAACCCACACTGAGGAGGAAATGATAATAATAATTAGTGAGAAGTGATAGTCAGATAATCTGATTTCCTCCAGCTGGAAAAACAAAAGCTGCTGCGGCTGCTTGTTCTCAGTCAACACCCGTTATCCTGCACCAAGGCCCTCTGAGTGTGTGTGTGTGTGTGTGTGTGTCCGTGTGTGTGTGTGTCCGTGTGTGTGTGTGTGTGTGTGTCACAAGGGCATATAGGGGGCAAAGCACCTGCATAGTGACTTTCATACTGTTCCCACCACCCCAACACACACACACACACACACACACACACACTCACACACACACACACACACACACACACACACTCCCTCCAAAACTTTCTTTCATGCTTCAGATGTTTTCATTCCTCTCCGTGTGTGTGTGTGTGTGTGTGTGTATGGACAT
Organism: Pagrus major; assembly: GCF_040436345.1. Lineage (NCBI taxonomy): Eukaryota > Metazoa > Chordata > Actinopteri > Spariformes > Sparidae > Pagrus > Pagrus major. The sequence goes on along the minus strand of NC_133215.1, from coordinate 4,950,521 downwards.
GTATTACTGACGTTGTATGGACATACATCAGTTTACACCGCCACATTGTGGGGACCCATTTTCTTTATGGGGACAAAACGCGTGTCCCCTCAACAGTTATGTGTCTTCAGTGTTTTTCAGTCCAAGCTGATAAAGAGACAGAGCAGGACCCTCTACTACACAGACTGCTTTAAAATCTTATATATCAAACTGGGCCAACAATAACAGTTAAGGTAGCCCATACTGTCATGTAACAGCAAAGATTTGGACTCAAGTCGCTGTTTTGATGACTTGACAGAACAGAAATGACTTGAGACTCGACCTGGACCGGGAAGTTAAAGACTCAGAACTTGACTTGAGACATGATAACTTGAATGACTTGTCCGTGTCCATTAGATGTTTTAAGTTACGGGTCCATTTTGTGAGAAAGTTGATTTTTGAGTCTCATTCCCGACTCATCAAATACTGATGCTTTGCGATTGTTGGTCGGATCGGCCGCCGTCCGGAAGCATCAGGATCTGTGGAGTTGAGAGTGAGACTCAAAAATCAATTTTCTTATAAAGTGAACCTTTAAGTTATGCTTTTGAACATAAATTTAGCAATAATATCGCAGGTACTGATGCTTCTTCTTTTCTCTTTATAAAGATTGAATCTTCAGGAGAGAGAAGGGACTTGAATTGCTCGAGACTTGCCCCAGAAAAAACTTGGACCAAAGGACTTGAGCCTCATAAACAAGTCAGCAGCAACTGTAGCATGGCTAATGTTAGCCATATTAGCTTCACCCTCAATCCGCAAATTCTCCTGTGAGTTTGAGGTGGTACATTTACATTTAGGGCTACTGTAAGTCCAAAGCCAGCGACCTTCCGATAACGCCCTCTTGCATGATAAGTTACAAAAAAAAATCCATTGTGGCTCACAACAATGTCTGTATACTTAACATAAAACAGCTAATGTACTAATATAACTAAACAATAGTTAGCTCATAGGCTCACCATTCTAGATAGGTGCCACACACATTTAGCATAAGGTTAGGTTAGCTTGCTCACATGATTACACGAAGAAGCATGAATATCATCAGCATTGTGTAAATTAAATGTTTTATATTTTGTTTTGTTTTGTTTTTTTATACAAGTTTGGACATTTGGATTCATGTTAAAATGTTTTTAGTCCAAAACGTGATTAATTACATTTTAGTGTAAAGCTTTGGTTTCAGGTTATGGTGAGGTTAGTTAGGGAAAGAAAAATGTTTTATTCTTATAAAATGAATGGTAGGGGAGTTAGTTATGTAGTGGTTATGGTAAGTCTCCAGGAAATGACTAAAGGTCCATGTAATGTCCTCAAAAGTGGTGAAAACATGTGTGTGTGTCTCATGTATGGAACATTAAAGGAGGGATCCAGTGTGTCCTTTCATGTGCGTCCACCAACTGTACGTCTGCACTAAGCCATGAGCCTGTGGAGACCATTCAGCGCCTATAGGGGAGGTCTGGGCATGAGGGGGGGAGGGGGTCAGGGGGAAGCATTGTCAGGTCAGTAATTATCAGATTTGTCGAGGCCCCAGCAGGAGCAGGACACACACACACACACACACACACACACACACCTTAGCCAGCCCCGGGCACAGCCGAGGCGAGGCTGAGAGAGAAGAGCCGTCAGTGGGACGAGTTGACAGGCCGACCCCCTTGGGGGAGACGATAGCCAGCGCTGCTCTGACAGCTGCTTAGCGGGAGATTCTGCCTGCTCAGGCTCAGAAACACACATACAAACACACACTCTAACAAGCTCTGACACACACACACACACACACAAGGAAACACGCAGGAATGTTTTTACACATCTCGATATCAATTCATTCTTCATGAGGAGAGGAGAATGAAACATGATGGTGTTGAGAAAAAAAAGTCCTCTGAAGGTAAAGCACATCATAATGTGACCTGCAATTAAGATCATAGCAACTGTTCCAGCACTGCAGTACAGTAAAGCGAAGTTAAAGTGTATAGTTTACTGCATGTATAAAAAACATTAATGTCATACAAAGTGAAAAAATGTAATGTACAAAGATTATATATAAGCTAATGTCCATCTGCCGTCCCTGGGCAGGTCTACAGGTTAAGTTAAGTTAAGTTAAGTTAAGTTAAGTTGACATTAGACAAGTTTTTGCTTTAACTTGTCATTATGAAGTAGATGTTGACTGGTACCACTGGTGTTGAGATGGTTCCACTGGGTCTGAAATCTCTTTGCAACAGCGGCACCAAACATAATACCAGCTAGAAACACTGGGGCTGCAGAAGTTATTTGTTAAGTCAGGAAAGACTAGTCAACATGCATGAAGAAGCTTTATTTTAAGGTGTTGGTACCGTTTATTAAAAAGCTGTAGGCCTATAGAAACAGAGCCTTATAAATAGCAGCCAATCAGAGATCCCCCGTAGGGAGGGGCCTTGACACTGGTCGTGGCGGAGGGGCTATGAAGTGGCACGATGACAGCAGAGACGGACAGTAGGTAAATCCCAAGACTCTTAAATTGCATCCACATTTCCCACTGAGGATGTACGGAGAGACGCAAAGAAGAAACCAAGAGAGGGGAGAGGAAACAAGTATTCTGAGACGAATGAGACGTCCTGTCCTCTGAACCGTCACGTGGTGCGACGTCCGCCATCTTGTTCAGGGCTGAGTGTTTGAACATCACGCAGCAGAAATATGAGCTTTGGGGGGGGGGGGGCGGTCTGCTAAATGGCGGACCAGAACAACTTCCAGTTCAAGTGACGGTTATGAGCTGCGATGTACCCAAGATAGGTACGCTGGTTTAAATATTCTTCAGCTCAGCGAGATGCTCATTGGACGATAGGAAACCTCGTGCACAGAAATCACTGGAGCCTCAGTTTGATGAATGGGGCCGACAGTTGTCGTCGTGCTGGAACTTGTTTCATTTAGGTTAAATCCACCATGTGAGGGATGTGACCTGGAAAGACAGAACAAATGGGCTGCACACATACCATAGACTGCACTGAAACATTCATTCACCTACACACAGACTATAAACATCATTAAAATGACGTGAAAGATGGTAAAACTGTTCCCAACCAGTTATTGAAGGGAAGCTCTCAGGGTCCACATGGTCTCTGAGTGTCCCTGGAAGCGTCGTTGGTCGTCACCTCCCTGGTTTGTCTCTGTCTCCGTGTCTCTGTGTGTCTGTGGATGTGGTTTACCATTGACAGTTAATGGGCTGTGGTTTGTCAGCGAGCTTTAGGTCCCGTTTCCTCCTCTGTCAAACGTGTGCGCACAACAACTTGTCAACACGGTAATTTACGCTGCTGAGTCGGGATCAAGACCTTACGGAAAGTGTAGGTCGTGTTGTGTGTGTGTGTGTGTGTGTGTGTGTGTGTGTACTGTATGTTTCAGTCCACGAACACCCAGCACTCCCTCGCTGCCTTCTCGTCTGTGTTGAGTCTGGTGATCTCTGACAGGAAGTGATCCGTGTCGCTGCGTACACATCAACAAACAAGGACCTGGGTTCTGTGAGGAGATGGTGGTGGAGGTAAAGGAGGACGTGGAGGACAGGGTCAGAGGTCAAAGCGGGAGGAGCCCGTTGACTGACGGCCTTTAGCAGCAGCGTGTCTGCTGTTTGTTTGACCAGAGGCCTGTCCTGTCATCGGGGCCTCACCCCGACAGAGGAGATGAGACGGGAAGAGGAGCGCCTGAAGACGACACAGAGGTGGGCTGATTGGTGGGGAGGTAAAAGAGAGGTGGTTAATTGAAGGTTGCCAGATTGAATCTCCTGACAGGCGATAACAGTTTTATTTGGGAAATTGAATTATCTCCTTTCAGAAATGAAGCCCTTTGGAGGTTTTTTCCATTCACTGTACTGATTACCTCTTCAAAGGTACATTAAAAGTCTCTCTTACAAAGCTTCAGAAGGTTTTTATAAAAGAAATTATTCTTTTAAAACAAGAATCATATCCATCATGTGATGAAACGTTACATATTCTCTGTTAAATCATATTTATCTCTGCATTGAATCCAGACCAGATGCTTTACTGAACATACAGTGATACCTCGTCCATGCACGCTGGTCCCTGAACTGTCCAATGGGCGGCGTCCCCTCGGCTGACTAATAGCTTCATTGTTGCCATGCCAGCCGGTTGCTGTCAAGGCTACTGAGCTACAAGATGGGCCCGGCTCAGGGAACAGCCAGCTCCTATTTTTGGGTCTTCAGGGCCACTTTCTTAGGGGAACTGACAAGGCCTCGCCAGCAGCTGATGGGAACTGGATCGAGTGTGTGTGTGTGTGTGTGTGTGTGTGTGTGTGGGTGTGGGTGTGTGTTCATGTGCATGTCAATGTGTGTACCCTAAACTTGGCATGCAACTCTGAGACGCAGCAAAAGCAGCAAACATCTCCGTCTCATTCAGTGTCAGGAGGATTCTGCAGATTGTCTCCACTAGAGGGCGTCTCTCCTCAAAACACAGAGCAGCAGATGAGACAGAAGAAGATTGCAGAAGGTGAATATGAAAACTTCTGACACTGAACAAGAATTAAAAGAGGTTAAACACTGGAAGAAGATGGAGCCTTCATTCTACAACTGATGTAGAAGATTCAGTGTCACAAGAGCGCTACATTATATGACTATAACATCAATTTAGTGCATTTTCTTCATGAAAAATTAAAATCAGGATAAAACATATATTAAAACAGTTGGGAAAAGTCATCTCAAAAGTCATTTTAATGCAATATTTGCAATAAGAAAGAAAGAAAGAAAGAAAGAAATAATATAAACATATAACCTACAAAATCCTGTATTTCTCTTACCATTTTTTTTAATATTCACTTTACTGTTGTTGTCTTACCACCAGCCCCGTCACCAGAATAAAATGTCAGCATTTTACATTTCGGCAATCACAGATACGCTCAAGAGAAATATAAAGTTTCAACATATCGGTGGTTTGCAGAAAGAGGATGCCAACATTTATCCTGTTGCTCAGAACTCGATGAATGACAGTAAAGTTAACTCTAGTCTAATCTGGAAAGGAAACACTTTTATTTTTTTTAAAGAATCTAGAGATGATCCACTTTCACATGACAATAAACATGTCAAGCTGAATTCTGGCAGAAGATTAATGATAACGTCAAAAAACATGGAGTCTTGTGTTTGAATTTTTCAGTGCGAACATCATCCGGCTTCAGTGAAGAGCTGGAACAAGCTGATACACAATATGTCAGACAGACAGTGTGGAATGAGCGACCCGAGCGCCAGAATAAATGTCGGCAATTTATATTTCTGCAAACCACCGATATGATAAAACCACATGTCATTATGTAACAACTTTATGTTTCTTTAGGTTTCATTTTCAATTTTATGATGTGACGACGCGGCACTTATCTTCTGTTTAGGTTTGAGCACAAAAAACACTTGAAAAAGATCATGTTTCCACTTAAAATACCTTTTTGGTCGAAAAATACTTTTATGTTGCCACAAATGAGGCTGAGAAAATGTCGCCTCATTAAGGAAAATGCAGCGTTTTCGAGTTTTTAAATGTGGAAACGTCATCTCAACCTAGCAGCCGTGTCGCCCGGCTGTGACGCCACAATCACCCGCTCCACATCCTGACATGATGGCTCATGCAGACGTGAACGTGATACGACATATACTATGGAAACACACAAAAGTAAAAGAAACATAAAATGGGCTGAGAATGAGATCATCTTTCAACCTATTTGAGAACAGAAGGGAGGGCTTCATCCGTCCGTATGTTCAACGTGTAGAAAGCACATAAAGATATTAAACTGTTAATGTGGGACCAGCGCCAGCGTGTGGAGAGTGATGGTGTCCTGCTGGAGTCGAAGGTGAGCGTTGTGTTTTTGCCTCAGAGACCTTGGAGCCTGCTGTGCTGCAGCTGCATGTGTGTGTGTGTGTGTGTGTGTGTGTGTGTGTGTGTGTGTGTGTGTGTGTGTGTGTGTGTGTGTGTGTGTGTGTGCCATCATTTGTATGTGTGTGTTTATGAGAAACACGTTGGCTCCAGACTTCATGTATTTTTATGTGTAGTTTACTGCCCCTGAGCATTTTTTTGGGGGGGAGAAGCATTTCTTGTCCAAAAAACCGCAGCGTCCAGCCCTCTGCAGCTCTTTTATTTACAGCGTTGGCGTGTGATGGAGGAGCCACGCGGTCTCTCCCAATAACAGATTGTCATTTTGACGGCGACGCCACAGGGGGAGAGAGCAACAGCCTGAGTCCATCCCTCTGAAACACTGTTTACTCCCTGGAAGGTCACAAGGCCGCATCAGAGCACAGGGACACACACTTCCATGCACACATGCACATACACACACTCGCATTAAAAACGTTATATTTTCTATATGCAGATTCATTATCATGCTCTGAGCTGACTGCTTATCGCTCTCATTAAATAACAGCTTCTAACTGTATTCATGAATCAAGTGAAATATCCCACTGAAAGGAAATGTGAGCGATCAATCATCATTTGCTGTCTCAGCTCATTATCCCGTGTACATCAGCTCGCAGCAGCGAGGATTCATGGGAGTTTTTTAAAGTGCCACTGCAGCACAATCAATCAGAAGCAACCATGCAGACTATAGATAGATTTGTGTAAACGTACAGTCATCAGAACATGCAGATACACACATATACACAACAAGACAACTTCCTTTCACATGAGTTATAGCCACTCCACAATAGCTCCAATAATAGTTTCCCATCTCTGCGCCGATGACAGCGGCGACCCCTCCCCGACCTTTCGGTTCTGGTCGTGGGGGGCGCTCGACGTCGCTTCTGGTTTCATTCATACCAGCGAGGCAGTAAACAGACGGAGCGTTAAGGAGGTTTTAAAAGCCGGACGGGACAGTGTTTGTCCTGCAGAGACGCTGCAGGGCGCCACCGGTTTGGGCAAGTGAAGAAGAAAAAAGAGCGATTATCTGAGATAAATAACCCAGAAAACATTTTAGGTACTTCAGAGATGTTGATGCAATGAACTGCAACTACAACAAGACCTGGTTTAAAGGGTAACTCCACCAATTTTACACATTAAAGTGTGTTTACAGGTCTTGGGGAGTACTACAGATTGCATTGTGGGTAATGTAGGCAGGAAGGAAGCTGGCGAACGAGAATAAATGTAACATGAATAAAACTTTGTCTGAGTCACGCAGATACTTTTTCTTCAGTAACAGTGGCTGTTTAACAACTCCCATAAACCCACACTACTTCTGCTTTTGTCTTGATTGAGAGCAGAAATTACATATTGAGCCTTTAAACAACAACTCAGTCCTGTTTCTAACAGGCTAAAGGCCTCCCTGTGTCACATCTTCTAGATGAAATGTATGTATTTTATTTTACTTATTTGCAAGAGACCATGCACCAGAAGAATACAAATATTACCATTTGATGTATTGTACCAAAGTGAGCTCAAAGCTGATGGTTATAAACAATAAAACCATCACAAATAACCTTCTCATACAGCCACGGTGCCCAGAAAGCAAGAGGATTTGCACGGGATTTGAATATAATCGTTTTGTAATGTATCGTGTTGAATAAATATTAATAACAAACCTAATATCACCAGTTGATACACAAATATTCAGCTAAACATGTCGCTGCTACATAAACATACAAAAAATAATCCAGAACCACCCAACAGCTCCGGAGTTACATCACTAGTTATTTATTCTTTCATGTCCCAAAACAATCCTCAGAAGAACCAGATTTATCCGGACGCTTACCACACAATCGTAAGTGAGTTCATAATTGATGAGAGTTTGGAGCTTAGTTCTCTTCTTTATGCTCAGATCAATGAGGATTTTCCATTAAAATCCTGAATGACAGTGACGGTGAATCTGGGATTAACGTTTCTTTCAGTGTGGAATAATAAGTGATAAACTGGGAACTTAACTCATCCTCTGTAAAGAAGCTGGAGTCACCATAAACACTATTTTGCCCTCAAAAGCCTGAAATGAAACCGCAAGTGGGAGTCAAACAGGCTGAGCTTTAACAACACGCTGCAAGTCTGCAGTCGACTTCAGTGTCTCTTGTATGGTAATAAACTGTTTTTAAAAACTAATGTTACCGTATGTGTTGTCATTTTCTATTTTTCTCAGTTAGTTTTTGTGTATCAAATAAATTATGTGCACAAAATGCACATATGCATTATGAAAAAACTGAAGCTGAAGGCTTCTTACGTTGCACAGATGTGACAGTTGCAAAAGTAAAAATAAAATGTTACAGGTGAATACAGGCGAAATAAAACTACATTTCACATCCAAAAACTTGATTTGTATAAAGTGTAGTTTCATGACATTCAAGTATTTTGTGACATTGTGCATTATGAAATTGTCGCATGGTCAGATTCTTTACACAGTGCATTTCTTCACAAATTTAAAGATATGATTCTTAATTCTGCATTAAGATGTTCATAAAATTGCATAATTTCCGTGTTCAGGCCTCATTGGCCTCTCATTGGCTACATGACGCGTCAGTCTTCTGGTGTCTGATACGTAAGTGGCTCAGGAGAGAGCAGAAAGTAGAGCGAGTTGGTGTCCTGTCTTCCCGAATGCTGGTTGGCCATTTGTTGTTTCAGACCACGGGACGGGCATAGAAGCTCCTAACTGGTCAAAAGAGGTGTTTATCATTAGTTCAGAGGTCGACAGTCATGTTAGGTAACTTAAGACTTTAAACAGAAGTTTCCTTTCCCTAAATGTCAACTTAAAACTCCAGTTTCCAGTCCCACAGTCTGCAGTCGTGTGCCAGAGACAACATGCAGCCACCCGGCTGAGGCTAAACCTCTTCCTCTTCCTGGATTGTTGTTCTATACCTGACCTTGACCTCTGACATGTACAAACTTCCCTCGTTGTGAATCAATAAAATATTAAACCAACACACCTCTCCTCCATCCTCTGAGTCGGCCTCTCTCAGCTCTTCCTCCTGTTTAATGGATCATTTCCCTGTTGACTCTCCTGCCGGGGGGAGAAAAATGTCCCCACGCTTCCTGCTCTCCTGGACCGAGCTCGGGGCACCTGGGAGCTCAGCTGTCGCAGGATGTGGGAAAAACCGCAGGACTCCCTCAGGATCTACCAGACACACAGCAGGTGTGTGTGTAGCAGTCAGGAGGGCTGCAGTGTTGATAGTCGTCAGAGTGTTTGTGCTGCTGCTCTTGAGATCAAGCAGAGGAATTTCATTTCATCCAGTCTCACATGCTGCATTTTGTTCTTTGAAGTGAATTTTGGTGGTACAGAATGATTTATGTACAGAAAACACAAGAAGAGGTTAAAGTATAGAGCTGCAAATGACAAATTATCTCATTTGTCTGCAGTGTTTCACTCATTTGGTCAATTATCTATCAGAAAATAGTAATAAATCCTCATCACCCGCAGTCACATCAGATTCTGCTCTGACCTGGAGCTGGATACAAACAGGAGGAGAGCTCAGAGATTACTTTTTAACTTTTGGGATTTATCTTCACTCCTGTTTATCAACCTGACTGCCGCAGTGATCCGAGGAGGTGACCTCCATCGTCGGGTGTTTATGTTCTGTAACGTCGACTGCTGACTGGAGCTGGAGGGGGAGTGTACCTTACTTCATGAACGTAACGTTCGGAGAGGGGAGGAAGAAGAGCGAGAACCGGAGTCTCTGGTGAGTGCTGAGTTCAGTCAGAGGTTTGACCTGAATTCAAACAAACACACACACCCTCAATGTGTGCTGCTGCTGCTGCTGCTCGCTAGCTCACAGCTAATGTTAGCAGTCTGGTTGTTCGGGGGGCAAATAAACACCAAACATCCTGCAGTCAAACTCGCTTCGCTGGTGATGAACACAGCATTGAACGACCGCCACTGTGATGAAAATCTGAAAAAAGGTTTTATTCACATGCAGATTGATGACGGAGGGGCGGGAGAATGAAATGTGACTCGGGGCGTTACATACCGTCACATCAGAGCGTCAGAACATGGCCGACGCTTCCTAACATTCCTGTCGCCGCTCAGATGCAGGGAGAGAGAGAGAAACACTGTCATGTTTCCAGCTCTCTGATCTTTTTTGGCCAGCACACACATACACACACACACACACACACACACACTGGCACACAAAGAGCAGAGGACAGGCCTGTACATGACGTGAGCACTCCTGCATTGCTGAGGTTTGTGTTCGAGTGTGTGTGTGTGTGTCATTCTTTCTCTGTTAGGCCGAGGACTATTTCAGGGTGTGGACAAAAAAACTTATGGCATGGAGACTGTGTGTGTGTGTGTGGGTGAGCAATAAGCTCCGCCCACTGCACACTGACAAACATGTCAATCAAACCATCAGCACTGCAAGACTACTGGCTCCTGTCAAGGCTGTGTGTGTGTGTTTGTGTGTGTGTGTGTGTGTGTGTGTGTGTGTGTGTGTGTGTGTGTGCAGACACCTTACCTCTGCTATGATTAGACCTGCAGAATCATTCCACAGATATATTAGCTGCTTAATCCAGCGCAGGTCAACAAGGTCACACACAACCTGCTGCCTGATGAACACACACACACACACACACACACACACCACAGTGTGTATGCACATATATGACACACACCACACACGCCACACGTATGTAGAGTCTGACAGATCATCCCTTCATGTGATTTTATACATGTCATTCGTGCAGAACAACAGTTTCACATGTGACGTGTTAACATTAAAGGACAAGTTCACCCAAAAACAAAACTTTAGTCATCTCCTCCCTCCATGCTGGTAGAAAGTCAGGTGAAGTTTCGTAGTCCACAAAACATTTCTGGAGCTTCACAGTGAAAAAGCATCGCAGCATTCTCCTGAACAACTGAAGTAGCTGGAGACTTGTTTTAAAATGTGAAAAAACAGCCAAGAAAACGTAAAATGCCTGAATATAGCTGGTCCAGCTGAATCCAGTTGTGTCATATTGATTTGAAAAGACATTATTTTCCCCCTCAGTGTGCGGTCGAGTCTCGTGCTGCAGTGAAGAGTTCAAAATGTCTGATCTCAGAGCTTCCAGAGAGAACATGAACTCTCTTTTCTCTAGTTAAAATGCAGGTTACAGACAAAACTTACTTTAATATTGTGAATAAAATGAATCATGTGCCCCGTTTTTTCCGTCTGTCTGACACTTTCAACAACTCAGGTTAAAGTTTGTTCAAGTAATGAGAAGTTTATTTCTGTGTTGACACATTTTCCTTCTGCTGTCTGACACTTTTATTTTCTCCCTCAGTGTGAGGTCGAGCTCGTGCTGCAGTGAAGATTTCAGCTTAAAAAAAAAAGGGTTTAAGTAACGTCTTCAACATTTCTGATCTCAGAGCTTCCAGAGACTTGGATTTTCAGGACAGGCTGCATATCATGTATCTGTATTCTATCCATTTCATGTTTTTTTTTTGCAGTTTTTTTCCCTAAATATTTATTTATTTATTATATTTATATTTCCCAGATATAAACTTAGATTAAGGAAAATAAGGGTCAAGATAACAAAACAAATTCGCTCAGGAAACACTAATATTCTTTGATTTTTACTTTAGATTTAGATTTACACCATCAGCTGAATCTTAATGTTTTCATTTTACAAACTTTCAAGAAATACTGTCAGTTTAATTTGAAATGTAAAAAAGAAATTGTCAGTTACTTTGAAATATTTGTTGTTTCAGCCACTTTGATGTTGTAATTTCTCTGCACAACAGACTCCATCTTGAGTCCTGTTTCCCACATTATATTCTACAAATATAAATATTAGACAACATGTTTGTGGAGGAACTAAGAAGTTGTGAGCTGCTGCAGAAATGAAATCATGAACTTAACTTTTTTAGGAAATCTGTTATGAATAATTGTGTAAAGACAGAACACACAGGATGGACGGGGCTGTGAGCAGTGTCTCACCCCTGCAGCGTAAAACACTCACAATGTACCTGACACACACACACACACACACACACACACACACACACACACATTAATGAAGTGTCAGATGGAGGGCCGCCATCATCATTACACGTCTCTCCGGCTAATTACATGTCCAACAGGCTCATTAACTGATTCACTGGACTGAGTTACAGCATCAAGTTCAGTTCAGAGGAAACTCGACCCCACAGCACCTGACACACACACACACACACACACACACACACACACACACACACACACACACACAGGTACTGACACATGTACTGTACACCCATCACACACAGGTGAACCTCCACACACACATATGTAAACACACACTTCTCAGATAGCTCCGGGAGCTGATGAGTGGATGCAGAGTGGAGACGTTCAGATGAACCTGCTGGTCCACTTCCTGTCGACACCACAGATGATTTCACATCAGCTCAAAACGTTTCCTCCTTCTTCTTACTGATCTGAACCCGTTGAGCAAAAACAAACTTCCTGCTTGTGTGCATTGAAAATGATTTTAAAGGGTCAGTTCATGTAAAATTACAAAAAATATTTTGCTCTTCATGTATTGTTCGTCCAGGTTTGGAGATCTGTCTCAGGCCTCCACACATCCGCCTGGATAAATGTTTTCTGCAAACCGAGGATGTGTTGAATTTCATATCAGACGTATCGTGTCCTTCACAAAGAAATCCACAGTCCAGCAGCATTAAACAACTCAGACGAGTCTTCCTCAGGCTCGTATCGGCAGCCGAGAGAGAAGGGAAGGTCATTTTCACGTCATGTTACAATCTGCTCACATAAAGTGATTCATACGTTCATTTCAGACAGTATGTTTCAGTATCTGTCGTTGTTTGTTGATTTCCTGTTTTATTTTGAAGTTATATCCTCTTGTGTCTACAGTGTAGGTGTCACTTCCTGCTCACCTGTGTTCCCACTGTTCTGGTTCCCTCCTGTGTTCCTGTGCTGCTCCATCAGCTTCACAATGCAAATCACCCAGTGAGTGACATCACTGGTCAGTTTATCAGATAACATGCAGCTTCTTCTGGAGCCACAAAAGACACAAAAAAATCACAGTTTAAATATATCGTCGACAGAATATCTGATCCAAATCATATAAGACACATGTGGAGAGTGTGGATCCAGGAGACGACGAAGAGGACGGGCCAACACAAGATGATTAGCACAAAAACACACCAGAATGTAAAAGGGTTTAAATTCTACAGACGTATAAAAAGATAGTAAGAGAGCAATGATCCATGGGAGCTGACCCAGATCCGTCAATATGTGAGGCAGCAGGACCCAGGAGAGAGAGAGATGTTCCCGGGGGGCCGTGGTCCATCAGGAGGGAGCCTGGATGGAGAGAGAGGAAGAGGAGGAGGAAGCTGAGAGAACGATGTAGATTTCAGTTGAATGAAGAATCCAGTCAACATCACAGGATGCCAAAACCTAAAGATCTTAATATACCACCTGTGAACTCTGAGCACCTGATGATGTCATCATGAACACCCACATTTTTAAAGGTTCTGGTGGTAAATGATGTTCCAGTAAAACATCTATGACACATCACTGTTCACTGTGCTGTAATGAAACTATAAATCAGTGATCTGTCAGTGACCCATCACCTCCCAGCCGTCAGAGAGGAACCTGTTGTATTAACAGCATCACATACAGCTGCTGCAGGGACCTGAGCTCAGGTTGTAGTGAGACCTTGTAAATGTCTTCACTCTGGAAGTGAAAGTGAAAGTTAATGGCAGGAAACTTCCCTGAGAAGCAGCAATAAACATCCTCCACCCGTCCGCCCTGCTGTCATCCCGCGGGCGTAAGGATGACAAACTCCCGAGCAGCGGCGGTGCAGGGGGCCCTTGACCCCCCTTCTGGTCCGGAGGCTTCCCAGCTGTGAGCCTCTGCCCGCCTGGCCCTCCGGGGGCCCCGGTGGTCGAAGTGATCTATTGCCGGTGTCCGTCCGGCCAGAAGCGGGCCGGTCCCGCCTGAGCGCGGCGCTCCGGAGGCCCGTGTTTAGCCTGATCCAGGAAACAGGCCCTTCCTCCGCCTAAACACGGAGAGCCGCTCGGGGACCGGCAGCGGCACGCCGCAGCTCGGCTCTGCGTCCTCCGGCAGAGGCAGGGGTGACTGGCAGGTCAACGAGGACGCGCATGGTTTGACGTGTACGCGCAGTAGTCGACGCTTGGCATCCCGTGCGTAAACCCCAAACCCGTGCGTAAAAGCGAACCAAGCGCGAAAACAGAAAGACACACCGATGCTCTTTTATTTTTATATTGGAAAATATTTTAAACAACAAATTAGATTTTTTTTTTTAACAATTATAATAAAGGAAGTTAAAGGTTAAAAGGAGATTTTGGAATTGTGTTTGATATTAAGATGGCATGGAGACCTTTAACCTCAGACACTTTCTAGTTTTTTGTTTTACATGAATCAACAGTCAGATTTTGCGCGCAGTTTGCTTCTGTTTCTGCGCCGACTGTGGTTTAAAAGTTTGAGGGAATCTTTTTCCGCCTTCATTCAGAGTTAATTCATCAGGGCTGACAGAGGTCGTGTGAGTGGGAACTTTCTCTGCGTTTTCTGAACAAGTGAGTTCCTGCAGGACAGCAGAGCAGTTTGGGAGGAGGAGGGGGAGGTGGAGTGTCCAGGCTGGAGAATATATAGATATCCCTCTTCTTGTAATGTTTTTTCGTCTGAAAGGATGGCTTTGGAGGGCAAATCATAAAGAGAAAGAGGAGGAATTGTGCTCGTCTACAAACTCCTTCAAGGTTCCTCTTTGAATGTTTGATATTTGAGACCAGAGGAGAAAAAAAAGAAGCTAAAAAGTTGAAGCTACTCAGAAAAGTTTAAAAGCATTTATTCTGATGGATAATGCATCAGAGATAAAGAAAGCACAAAAGCGCTTCAGCAGCCTGTGTTTAACTAAAAAAAACCACCAAAGTGGCTTTTAATGTCTTCATTCTTTTTTCCTTGTTTGGCCTTAAAGAAATACAGTCTGTCTCCGCGGGATGAGCTCATATACCATCTCTTGAATAATATGATGTTGGATGAAAATGTATCCAACAACAAAGCAAAATACCAAATTCATCTTTCTGATTTAGAGAAGAGCCTTCAGGGGTTTTTTCCACCTCTCCACCACATCTTCTGTTGCTCGTGTGTGTATTAATAATAATTATAATATTTGAAAACCAGTTAAAATAAAAGATAAAAGATATAAAGATGTGAACAATAAGGCATGTGATATTAAGAGTTTCAGTCGATATTGAGTCGATTTGTGTGGATTAAAAGTTTTATGATTCCCAAATGAAGCAGAGTTTCCTCTTTGCACAATAATTCTTCTTTTTCGTCTTAATTTCCTTTTTTATATATATAAAAAAATAGTTAGTAATCTGAGAAATAATCATTTTCTTGAAGCCTTTATTCTCTTCGTCTTTACGCGTGTTGCTTCCTCAGTGAGTCGCTTCCCTGTCGGGTCTTGGTGTTTCGTGGTGAGACGCTCCAGAGAAGCGTCCTGACACCCGGACAGGGAGACTCGGTCCGGGGCCTGGCAGCGCTCAGCCTGCCCCGCAGTGATTGATGGTAGAAACCCTCTGCAGGTTGTAAAGCAGCCAGGCTGGACGCTGTTTAGGAGATAGAGAGCTGATAAAGGAGAGAGAGGGAAAAAAAGAGGGGCTCTAATGGTGCAGGAGGGGGAATCCGGACTGTCTGCGCCGTGATGGAGTGGTCTGTCTCCACCCTGGAGGCACTAATGCCCCCCAGTTTATACACAGACAGACAGACTTCTTCTCGGAGGAGACGGGAGTCACATCATCACACCGCCTGAGTTTATCTGGGGAAATTATTCATCATAAAAACGCTCCAGTCCTCGAAAGCTCTGAGAAAATTAATCCCTGCGGTGTGATAAGGCTGAAAGCTCATTTGTTCTTTTTTAACTTGCGGAGACGCCTCTGCGCGGTTCTCTCATCAAATTAGAGCAACAAGCCTCTCTGGAAATTTCTACTTGAGTTGAGAGAAACAACACGGTCATAAATCAGAGCGCCGTGGCTGTAACGACTTGTTTCCTCTGCAGTAATAACAATGGAAGTGGAGGCTTTAGGAGTCGATACGCAAAAGGGCGGCGGGTCTCCCTCCCCGCGTCCAGCTCGAGTTTATTCCCCCTCCATCGCGCCACAATATGAGAAACAAAATAACAAAACACGCATCTATCACTCTGGAAGACATCGCCTCCTCTCCTCTGGCGCGTTTATATACAAATCTCCCGGTCTTAATGCTCACAGGGGTGGAGATCATTTACTTTATTTGCATGGTTAAGAAGGAGGAGAGAAAAAAAACACCGCTTCGCTTCTCGTTTCATTTCCCACATAAATCAGGAATTCCTCTGCCGGTAAAAGTCGGTCGTTTGTCAGCGGAGTCTGGCGTGCCGGGTGACAGAAAACGAGAAACAGAAGTCCCATTAGGTAAACCATTCAACGCCACAATTTATACAGCGGGCCGGGCGGGTTCATAAACAGAGCCGGTTGCGTCATGCGGTGTATTTGGGGGTTGTGTGTGTGAGAGATGTAGAGGGCCTGTCCCCAAAAATTTAACGACGCAGAGGTCTGAATGAGCGGAATACACGAGCAGGAGAGGAGAGGAGGCCTGAGCTTTTTCTGAGCTTCTGGCGAAAAACGTGCGCCTTTTCTTGGGGTTTCTTGGGGTTTTTACGCATTAATGTTGGACAAAAATGGTGTCAGAAAAGGTCATAGTTGCTTTAATTTACACAGTAGTCGGTTTCCATGGTAACAGGATAAATCCAGGCCTTTTGGTTTTGTTTTTGTTGGTAAATTGAGCCGCAGTTGTTGGAGAGGCGTGTGGCCGCCGGTCGTGTCCTGCCGGGCGGACATAGACGTTACGGATCACTGAGATAGCGTCTTCCCACTCTGCTTAATGGAGCTATTACTGGCTGCAGGCCTCTGCTATCTAAACACACACGCACGCACGCACGCGCGATTGAACCCGTGCACGAGCAAGCCTTTAAGCCCGTGGGCAACCGGGACGCGCGAAACTTTTTACGCACGGCTGTCGGAGAGGAGAAGCGGAGAATCAGAGCAGCTCTGATGAAGATTCAAAGTGTTTTTTTAAAAAATAAATATTTTTTTATGTTAACGTGAATTTTGCTTGTGTGAAAAATGATAATAAAGTTTATTATTGACGTTTTTTAAACATATGAAAACTCTTTTTCGAGGAGTGTTTGGTTTTATTCCAGTGTTTCCATCAGAGCTCTCTTAAAATAAATGAAATGTTGCGCGTTGAAGGTTTTAATGATACAATAACAGTTTTCATTTAGTTCTATGGAGAGTTTTTATGTCAGGATATAGAAAATAAAGCAGCAATTTATTTGTGGGGAAAAACACATTTAGATGAAAACATTCTAACGAACCGAGCGATCGAGGAAAATTAAATCTGAATTTCTGTGATTATTCTGGTGTAAATTGTTCAGACGAGCAGGATGACGATTAATTTAAAAAGTATCAGAAATATAAATTAGTTTGTTAAAACATCACGTTTGTTTAATTCAGCTCAGGAAACAGAATTGTGTCTTTTTCGCATGTTGGAAATGTGAGAAAAATGCGTAAAAAGAAAAAGAAAAGTTACCAAATGTCCCAATTTCTTCTTGTTGGAACATTTGACTTAAAACTGCGCTTTTAAAAAAACATCTTTAATTTAAAACTCTGAATAAACTCTTTCACATGTCCTGTTTAATTTACATTTTGTCATTTCTCTTGTGCTTCACGTCTCCAAACGCTTTACTCAAGTCACGTTTAATTATTTATATTTAACATTTATTTAGAAATAGAAGCTGAACTCGATGCTTTCTTGGTTTAATTTATCTTTTTTAATATGAAACTTTATTGAGTTTTCCGTCGTTTATTTTTTCACTTTTTTAAATTCCGCCTTTGCATGTTTATAATAAACTGTGTTTTTATATCATAAACCATAAAAGAACAAAAAATACAACATATAATGTGCGTTTGTTCCAACATACACATCCTAAGTGTGTGTGTGTAACGTTTAACATCCTAATAAAGTTTGAGTGTTTTCTTCAGGTGGCTGACATGCGTTCATACAGCACACACACACACACACACACACACACACACACACACACACACACGCACACACACACACACACACACACACACACACACACACGCTGGCTTGAGATTATCTCTCCTCTCTCTCCATCCAACCATTCAGAGCCGCCTGGCGCCTCCGCTGGGCCGCAAATGACAGCAGACAAGAGGTGTAGCATTTCCTATTGTTACCACCGTCACACACACACACACACACACACACACACACACACACACACACACACACAAAGGCCTTAAACCTCTAACTCCCCAAAAACAATTTCCTTTCCTGGGAAAACTGAAGCATTATTTTATCTTTAGTCTGTACTAAGAGAATACCTGACTAGGATCAGTGTTTCTTGGGATATTCTGCTTATTATTCTCTTCATTACTTTAACTTTAACTTAAGATTTTTATTGTCTTTGAGACTCTGAAGCTGCTTTTGCAACATGAGGTCTTTTAGTTTAAGTTTTATCTCTTAACATAAAGCTGGTCATTGTTGTAAATGTCCAGTAAATAGAAGAAGAGCTCAGTGCTTTATGGAGGTAAGTTAACCCTTCAGATAACTTGTCACTGAATGTCTAATCTCAGTTTGTGTGGAAGATAAAGGCCCAAACAGAAGCTCCACAAAAGGTCACAGTCTTTCCTTCCAGCTCTGTCAGCACCGGGCAGGTTGTACGAGCTGGAAACCCTCCTCCTCCCCCCTGATGGATGTTTATATGCAGTGTGTTGGATGAAGCTCACAGTCCTCTACCGGCTTCCCTACATCGCTCCACACACGAGGACAAAAACCTCAGAGGGTCTTAGATGTCGAGCAATCAGAAGATCCAACACTCGCTGATGAGAGTGGTGAGATTGTAGCCACGTGTGTTGTAAAAACCAAAACAGTGAGCTAAAAGAGGCTGAAAGCTCTATAAAGCTGCAGGGATCAGTGGGCAAAAACATTCAAAACGCAAAAATATGAGCACGTATCTACGAGCCTGCGTGAGGTGGAGGAAGTCTGCTCGTCTGAAACATCTTCCATCAGTCAATTTAAAACAAATCTACTAACTGGGGCTGCCATTAGCAAGTTAGCTCAGTTAGCCGTGCAGCTAGCGGTCCAGACTGGGAGCTCGGGAGGTGCTGGTGTTTACACCACTAGCGCAGGAGCCTTGGACCAGGATGGGCCGGGGCTAGCTGGTTAGCATGCTAGCTTTAGTCGACATCGCTGCAACACAAAACACAGACATCATAACTGGACAACGGACGGATGGACAGACGGATGGATGGATCTGCTCGTCCCAGTACAAATGTACAGTACATTTAACCCCAACTGTGAGGTTTCCCTAAACCCGGCCTGAGTCGTTTTTTGTGTCTAAACCTAACCAAACCTTAGCAATAGCATATTCACGTTATAACACTAATTTCTAAGAGTTTTGGAAGGCACAGACAAATGATGTCGTCCTGCCTATAGAGTGCTGTAGTTTGTAGTCCTGAAAAACCAGTCGGTCTTTTTGCACATCCCGTTCCTACGCCTGGTTTTTCGTTAAACTTCTACAATATTTACACGTTTTGTTCTCCAACATAAAATCCATCATTAAATGTCCCACAGTTTAATTATAAAGCTCTTCCGTGTGTTAAAAAAAGTTAGCGGTTGCTAACAAGTGTCTGAATGAGACTACAGAGGTTGTCGGGGACATTAAACGTCCTCACAGCGAACACGGAGACTCATCTGCTCACTAGTCCGTCTTTACAGGCCCACTTTAGTTACACACTGTTCTGACTCTGACTTTACAACTTGTACACCGATCAGTTTATAGAAAACCTGGATAGTAATTGTGCAGTAAGACGCTCAGTGATGGTGACGTTTGAGTCATGTGACCGTGATGTCGCCTGTTTGTAGCCTCACATTAGCTTTTTACTGCTACACATTTAATTTATGCTTCAAAAATCACAAAATCGGTGTTGAACAAAACACTTTTTGTGGAGGGAACCGCGGCGATGCTAACTTCCAGTTTCGCTACAAAAACGCATCATCCCTATGGTATGTGTTAAGGTATTAATTGTGTATTTTGTTGTGTAATTTGGGGGGAAAAATGGTTTCATGTGACAGATTTCTGGGTTTCAGCTGCTTTAGAGGTTCTTTTAAGTCTTTTTGATCAGAGTTCCTTAGAAATAAGAAATTAAAGCTGCTGTAAGTGATTATTTTTATTAAAACAAGTGTTAAATAGCTCTATATTCCAACTGCAATCACTGTTATAGAGTGTTTGGTCAGTAACTTGTGCAGTAAAAGAGAAGAGAAATGTTCTGGCGTCCCTGCACACTTCATCCAATCAGGACAGAGAACTCCAGAAAGAGACAACAGAGGAACCTGCCACCAGTTTTGCTTTATTTTGGGGAGTTTACAGTTACAGTTACGAATCTCGGCTGAGGTCAGGTGTAACATGATGTGTTCATCCTTCTGGAAATCAACCCTGGAAACCTTCCCAAGGACTCCTGGAGATCCTGAACCTTCAGTTTGGGCTGGAATAACTATCCAACGAAAAAAAACAAACGCCCCGTCACTTAACTTTAAACCAAAACAGTTTTAATTTCTTTCCAATAGCTGCTTCAGAGTGTTGCTCCATGTGACACGCAGAAAACACAGCGCTCAGCCTGGCGTCGTTGGATTTAATGCTTATTTAAAGTAAATGGAGGCGGCCGGGTGCCAGTCTAAACACTATCCTGCCTTGTTTGGCACTTTCTTACGAGGACGCGCTGATGATGATATAGCGTGAATTGGAGAGAGTCGCCGGGGAGTCTGCGGCGACGGCCGCACATATATCTGTCTGTTTGTAGCTTCCATAGATAGAGCTGCACATCAGGATATTTACTACCTGCTGGGTCGCACACAGGGACACAGTGGATGGACAACCAGAGGCCTCCACACATCTGGCTTACAATTGTTCACAATTCAGATTTTTATGATATCACAGAGGAAACTGTTGATCCCTGAACAGCACCGGTTCTGACTCAAAACACAAAAGGATGATGAAGATAGAAACTGATCACTGACGGCAGGTTTATGCCTGTGTGTATACTTGGCAACTTTATTCCCTTAAATGTCCTCCCAACCCAACAAAACTGGAGGATTTAAGGCCTCGATCGAGCACCATGACAACACGATAGACTTTAAAACTAAAGAAGACGAACAAAAAACACAACAGAGGAGCTTCAACTGAGTTCACGTTTTCATTTCATTTGGACCTGAGACAGCTCTGAACCCACTTTAGACACAGTTATGATCTTTTTAATATATAAATGGTTCAGGTGTGTTTAAAAAGTTTGACAGAAAGCTTTAAAATCTGCAACTTTATTATCTATTAGAGCATGAAAACACTGTAAAAAAAGAAAATCAGATGAAAGCTATCCGGCTTTAACGTTCCAGCTGAGACTTGTATTGTTTGTTCAGGCTCTAAATCATGAGGTTCAGGTTTGACACACAGGATGCTGAATTATTTTTATTTTCTATAATGAGCAGAATTGGCAGAATAACATCAGATACTACGGAAGCCCTGAGAGGACAATGAACAGGAATATCAAAATATTATATTTTATTATGATGCTATTTTATCTCTTGAGTCATAAACGTAGGAGTGAAAACAAGTGAGATCGGATTTAGAAAATGAAACACCAGAATTATTTTTTTCCCCTCATTTTGGCCTCTCAAGGCTCCCGTAGTTCTCAACACAAGAGGCGATCTATCATAAATTTCAGCTTCGGCCCTCCAAGAGAAAAAGTTTGTGCGCCCCTAAATTCTGTGTCAGAGGCTTTGTCATGCTGACAAAAGTTTTTAGGGGAAAATAGAAAGTTTAGTAAAAGATATCTGATATCAAACTGTCAGATATCGTGAACAGAACAGTGTTAGTCTCTGCACTGACCTTTAAACCCTCCTCCACTCATATACTTTATTATTATTGTCTCCCTCAAAATGTCGTTAATCTGGCTGGAGTTTGGTTTAAGGTCCACATCATAACCACAAACTGCTTCTGTCAAACTTCAGCTGTTTAGAAAGACGTTTTAACCAACAAATAAATATATTACACTCTCAGAAAAGCTCTGGTTTAAACTCTAATGATGGAAAAGTTTTCCATATCGCCCTGAGTTGGGAATTAAATTGTTTTATGTGAGGAGGAGAGTTTCTGAGGAGCCTCAGTGAGCGTCACACAACACTGTGGCTGCTGTAACTGAAGGTACATGTTGGAAATGAAAGTGGCATCATGGCTGCAGCTACTGAGGGTCACATCCTCAGTCTTATTCCTGGGAGCTGTGCAGGTTTAACAGCAGGAAATACACGTACACAAACTGAAAAGACACATTTTTACTCTCAAAGATGATGAATTGAAATACAGCTGTTATAGTATGAATTAGATTCCTGCACAGGAGTGAAGGGAAGCAACCTTCAGACAATAGACTGAGCCGATGAAGTGAAGAGATGAAGTGTGATCCAGTGTTTTTAATGAAAGAAGAGAAATCAGTGAATTTTTGTGATTTTGTAAAAATAATTAGAAAGTTATATGGAGTTTGGTTGATTAATTCAACTCATGTTTGTCTGAAAATGTCTTATTAATAATAATAATAATAATAATAATAATAATAATAATGATAATAATAATAATAATAATAATAATAATAATAATAATAATAATAATAATAATACAATATGAAATGTACGTTGTGTATTTCTCTGGGTTTTAACTATAAACTTTCTGAGGCGGTGTTTTGTTGTGGCAGAAGCCGCAGGAGGAGCGCAGGGAGCGGGGTGACAGAGGCGAGGGGTCCCGCTGGAAAAACGGAAAGGGGAGCTGATAGGAGCAGATAAGGCCGAGCTAAAAACGTCAGTTAGTTTTCCTGGAGGAATCTTAATTGCCCCGGGGGGCCCTGCTTATCGGCCCAGGGCGGTTATTAATACAACACCCGCGATAAAGAGGACGGAGAGACACCGAGAGCAGCTGCTGCTGGCCGGGCCAGGCCGGGCTGCAGGGAGCAGTGGGTTTTATTGTTTACTGGGGCTGCAGGATTTGCGAGCTCAGGCAGACATTTGAATGACTTTGCTGTTACATAAAATGATAAATTCTGTCTGTTTTTATTTATTTATTTATTTTATTTTTCTCCCTTTTCTGCAGTCTGACACATTTGTTGTCTTTGGAAACTTTGTCATCTCCTGTTAAACTAAGAGGCGGCCTCCACACTTAGCAAAATGATTCTGAAGATATAAATGGATGTTCTGAATCCGGAGTTTGGTCATCACCCAGCCTCATACTGCCACAGAACCTGGAAAATCCAACATTTCCCGCATTTTTAAAATCAATTTTGAACATTTTAAGCCAAATTAAAATATGTAAAGCTCTCAGCTAAAGGCCAGGGGGAATGTGGAGCAGGTTAACCTCACCTCTCCTAAACAACCACGCTTGTTTTGTCCTGATGGTCAGCGCGTGATGATGGAAACTCCACTTTTGGGTTCACCGTTCAATCACCGCGTGAAGTTAAACTACAAGTCTAAGAGGACCTTGACCTGACCGTTGACCTTGACGTGCCACTGTTCTTTTCAGCCAGCGGGCCGCATGGAGCGCCTCTCCAAAGGGCGCACAGATTTACGCACGAACCAACACTAAACCCCAACGTGGGGACCGACTGTGGAGGAATGAAAACTGCTAATAACGTGCTATAAAATAAAGAAACATGTGCAGGCCACATATTTACTGTCAGAGTGAAGGTTTCAACGAGCTTCCTTTAACAACATCTGTGCGTAAAGATGCGTTTGAAGGAAATGCAGCAGTTGGGTAAACACAGAGGACAGTGGAGGAGCAGGACGGTCTCAGTGAAATTTCTCTGTCCACCATATTCACACAAAACAAACCCAGTACGTGAACACACGTCATACGCTCCACCTCCTCTCTCTCTCTCTCTCTCTCTCTCTCTCTCTCTCTCTCTCTCTCTGTCTCTCTCTCTCCCAAACGCTTCCCTTCCAGCCCACACGGACTTTCCATTTCACACACACACCCCTCCCCCTGACATCAGAGGAGGCAGAGGCGCTCCTTCGCCCCGGTCCAAACTCCACTTACAAAGCCCGACATTATATCTGTCAGAGAGGAGACCTGCATGGACAAAACCGGGACTAATACCCATCTTTTCGGGCGATTTACGGCGATGAGGGATTCCAGAGGCTTAACGCACCTCCAATTACCAAAGAAGGGGCTATTAAGCTCAATTATTTGTTAGGTAAAGAGTGGGAAAGGAGAAGGGGTGTGCATGTTACTCGGCGGGCTTCATTTCCTCGGTGCTGCACAGCAGGAGCTGGATGACATGATGCTGCAGAGCCCGCTCACCTCCACGCCGTTTTCTGTCAAGGATATCCTCAAGCTGGAGCAGCAGCAGCAGCAGCAGCAGCAGTCAGGAGCCCTGGAGCTCCAGCACCGGTCACACACTCAGCAGCAGCTGGCCGGCTCTCCTCCCCAGCAGCAGCAGCAGCATTTCCAAACCCCGCCGTCCTGCATGCTCGCCGGGGCCCGGGACAGTCCCCCCTTCTCAGACGGAGAGGACAACCTGGCGTACCTCAGCGCGCTGGCGGTGCGGGAGGAGGACCGCGGGGAGACCAGCCTGTCCCCGGACATGTACGTGCATCCCGGGCTGCAGGGAGCCAAGCTGGAAGCCGCCGAGCTGGAGGAGCAGGAGAGCAGTGAGTTGAGCTGCTACAGGCCAGACAAAAGGCAACAAAGGACACGTGTAACAATAATTATCACAGTGAAAAACAATTTTAACGATTTACAGAGAAAATATCAGAGTGCTACAACATCGATCATAAATACAAGCAGCTGATTTTAATGTTAAATCTCACATTTTAAGTGGCTTCAAAATAATTTGCATGTTTAGACACAAAAACAACTTGACCTGAACCAACCTGCCGTCATGGCACAGCTGTAGAAATGTCTCTTCTGTTCCGCACAATGTAGTTTATATTTCTACACTATTTAAAATCTAATTAATTGCTGCAGATTAACAGACATTTAATATGTTGTTTCTGGTTATTGAAGCGTCAAACACAACGTGAGCCAACTGGAAAAAGAAAACATGCTTCATGTCATTTCCTGCAGCTGTTTTGTGGCTCAATATTCCAGTCCAAAAAAAAAAAACACTCCCAGAGCTCAAAATATAAACTGTGCAGAAACTATAACATTAAAAATTAAATTAAAAAGTGTAATAAAGTGTGGACCGGTCGGGTTTTGGACAGTATCCGTCCTCAGAGGCCTGTCGTGGCCTGCTCCACCTGCAGACACGTTATCCCAATAAAGAGCTATCAAATGGTGGAAGTCAGTTTTCGGGGCCTGAGACGGATCCAGTGAAGTCTGTAAATGTCAAACACTCTGTAGTGGTTCAGCTGCGCGCCCTGTTCTGCCGAGTCTGTTATGATGTGTGGACCATAAACCGACAATTAGTTTAAAGAGGCTTGTAAAAAAAAAAGAAATGACACCGCGAAGTAGCGCTGATAAACAGTCCCGGGCAGACACACCGTCCTCACATGGCACACAGGATTATTCATCACACAGAAACAGTTCAAATAAAAAAGGTTTGAGTTCAGAAAGTCTCAGATATTTTCACTTTTTGCCCCAAAACTGTAACTGTGTAGAAAAAGTATGTTATTTTATCTTCTACAGCCTCTCTTCTGTTTTATATCTTATTTTCTAGTTTTTAGAATAATTTAACAGATTATTTTGTTGCTTCTCGCTCAAAACATTTGTGATTTTACAGGAAATGTTAAAGGAAACAAAGGAAATGTCTCATGTTTGACTGTTGTCTGCTTTCTTGCAGTGGACGGACATTTTCTAAAGTTTCAGGCTGCTGTAACTTCTTTTTATTGTAGACTGAAAGAATCAGCACAATGTTTCTTTTCTAAGCGTAAAATAAAAATAACATTTCACGAGATTTTAACACTTTGCATGTGACTTTCCAATCCACCCAGAGAGCTGTGGGTTGGTGTCCCGGGAGGAGGCAGTGGAAGGCGGGCAGGGCGACTCGGAGCGGCCGGTGCAGAAGCAGAGGAGCCGGCGGAGACCCAGGGTGCTCTTCTCCCAGGCGCAGGTCTTCGAGCTGGAGCGGCGCTTCAAGCAGCAGCGCTACCTGTCCGCCCCTGAGCGCGAGCACCTGGCGACCACCCTCAAACTCACCTCGAACCAGGTGAAGATCTGGTTCCAGAACCGCCGCTACAAGTGCAAACGGCAGCGGCAGGACAAGTCTCTGGAGGCGGCGGGGCAGCACCACCCTCCCCCGCCTCGGCGCGTCGCCGTGCCGGTGCTGGTCCGGGATGGGAAGCCGTGTCTGGGCGGCGCGCAGAGCTACGCGGCTGCTGCTCCGTACGGCTCCAACCCGTACAGTTATAACGGATACCAGGCGTACACATACAACAGCCCCGCTTACAACACCAACTACAGCTGCACATACACCAGCATCCCTGCCCTGCCCCCGTCCAGCACCTCCAACGCCTTCATGAACATGAACTTGGGGAACGTGAGCGGCCTCGGCGGCTCCCCACAGGCCCAAACACACCAAGGGACAGCGGTCACATCCTGCCAGGGCTCCCTGCAGGGGATCCGGGCCTGGTAGCCTCACCACGACAGAACTAGTCTCTTTTCTTTTTTCTTTTTTTTTAATGGAGCTCTTTTATTTTGGTCAACCCACAACCGTATAGAAGTGTGTGTATTAACTCGGTCCAAACGCCCCAGAACACAGTATTTGCTTATATAACGGATGAGAGTTTGGATTCAGCTGCCAGATGAGATGAAATTTCACTCATACTTCCGGTTCTTCAGGTGTATCAGAGCCGATGTTAGTGTGCGTAAAGGCTGGATGACATCTGAACAGTGATAGGGTGAAATTCATTTTGGTGATCTCAGTATTTGTTGGTGCTCCAGTTTGGCACTGGTGGGACTGAAGCACAGAGGAGAGATTACGCACAAAGTTTGCGCATTTCTCCAAAACTGAACTCGTTTTTTTTTTAAATGTTTGTTTTTAACCTGGTATATTTTAGGCTGTGGAGAGATTGAATTGCTTTAAATTGTTTTTTGGTTCAACAGAGAATTGTTTTAGTCTATTTCACATCTATTCAAATAAATCAGAGAAATGAGAAAAGGTGCGTTTGATTCTGTATTCAGGAATACAAAAAAAAAAAAGATAAAAAGGTTTTCTCCTTTTTTAGATGTCAAACTTTCAGTGTGCTGGAAAATACATTGAAATATCACAAAACTGAAACTGTTTTTTCTCCCTAAATAATGAAAAGAAAGAGTAATTATGATTAATATAGCCCACTATAGCTCCCACTGTGCCCATAAAATGAATCAGATGCACGGAGGCAAATTTTTGCTCATGAAACATATTAAGGGGAGAGCTGCTGGAAGAGGCCGGGGCCACAGGAACTCTTTGTCCCGGTGCCAGGCGACGTGAAAGGAGGAAGTTATTCTCCATTTGAGGTCCTTTAAAGGACGCGATTAAGCACCTAAAAGAGCGAGCTGCAGCCGGGGCCGAGGAGCGGGAATAATGGCTCTTATTGGATTGTCGGACAAAAGGTGTGTGGTAGGCAGAGCCGGGCACTCAGCAAAGACAAAAGCGCACAGGGGCCGTGAGATTGACGTCCTAATATTCCCATTTGAAGGACAGGCAGCGGGTTATTCTGCGCGGAGAAGGGGACACGGAGGAAAAATGTGGTCACTTTTGTTCCCCTTCAGGAGGCTTTTTTTGTTCGTGGAGAAAGGCTCTCCGAGATCCCCAGCCGCGAGGGTTCGGGGGCAGCCGGGCTGGAGGTGATGGCAGCGGGGAGGCGTTTGTGTGAAAGAAGGGGGTATTATTGCTACAAGTTTCACCATTTATCCCGATGAGGAAAATGGACGGGAGAATTGTAAGAGGGGGAGAGCCCGATGAGGAGGGAGGGAGCGAGGGTCGCGTCCTGTAGGCTATTATTTCAGTTTAAGGGTGTTATTTCAGCTCACAGCGACCTGATTCTCACAGGTAACAGTCTGATCCTGGACGAGAAAACGACTCCAGTGATCCTGTAATAAATATCTAGAAGGAAATCTAACAAATATCAAAGACAAACTGGAGCGTAGGAGGGAATTTAGGAGATATTTGTGTCTAAAAAGTCCTTTTACGCACCACAGAAGAAAGTAAAGCTCTGACAGAGATGTTCTACATGTTCTGGTCGGGTTATGGATTCAGTGTTTGTCGGCTCTTGGTTTAAAAAGCGCACATAATTCTCTTAATGATCCCAAAATCAAATGGAAGTTAGGTTTTAATTACTCGATTAATTGCGGAGAATAATTTGAGTCATTCATGAAGCGAAAACACCAAAACTGGATTTAAATCCAACTTCGAAAAATGCGAAAAATGTTTCTATTAATTTAAATTCAACATTTTAGGGGTTTTGGACTGTTTGTCCGTCAAAATCAAGTATTTTTTTCAGATTTCTTGAAACTCCTAGAAGTATTTTCACTACTTTTAGACTGAACTAAACGAGTCATTGATCATGCCATGAAATAATGAACAAATATAAAGCAGGTTAAACTACAGTCAAAGACCTAACGTGGTTATAAATGGGAGCTGTTCAGCCGGGTAGAATCCGTGCAGCCTAATTGGCGCTGTTAATTAGCCATTACGCACAAATGAGGGCTAAAAAATCACACGCAGGGTTCAACTTCACACCAAACTCGCCTCAAACTTTTTGTTTCCGCCTGTATGGGACAAAAAAAAAAAACCTGACAACTTATTTGCTGGAATAATTCCTCAGAACATAAATGATCACGGAGGTTTGTGTGAAAATGAGGGAGGGGAAGCATCAATTGCTGTTTTTCCTCTGCGCGTAATTGTTCCTCCGGCCTGAGAACAGTTGTTTCCCAAACCCATTTCTTGTATAATTACACCCCGCACTCATGTCCTAATGTGAGGCAGCAGCCAAGACTGAGAGCAAACAGCGGGAGCCACTTTTTACTCAAACATCTCCCACCGAAACCCTCCAGACCTCGTTTGTCCTGAATCAGACTGGTGAGGCAGCTCTGGAGTCTGACAGGAGACACATTCTTCTGTTTCAAACGCTCATTATGGGGCAATATTCCTTAGATATGGCTTTAAGATTAAATTATTCCTGACCCTTTTACTCCATAAAGTATTTAGCCACTTTTACGCACATCTCTTCCTCTAAACTAATTTAAATTTTAAGCCCTGATAGAACAAACTCGCACTAACAAGTATCGCTGCTATCTGCAGAGATCAGCGCGTCTCTCCGGCTCCTCTCCGGACCAGACAGTCAGTCTCTGCGCTCAGACTGAGATCTGTCAGTCTGAGCTGTTAACCAGCTTGATCTCCTGTTTGGAACAAAACAGCGTTAAAGTCGAGCCGCAGCGGCCTGATGCCTCCTCTTTACTAATGGGGGATTAATTGAGAGGTAAACAGAAAGCTGATAAGCTGCGCGCCCTGAGGCGCTGCTGCTGCCCGCCGGCCGCAGGACAGAGACTGATGGGCGCAAATAAAGACGAGACAGAGAGGCGTCCGGCAGGTAAACAGCCTCGACGTGCTG
This sequence comes from Pagrus major, assembly GCF_040436345.1. Taxonomy (NCBI): domain Eukaryota; kingdom Metazoa; phylum Chordata; class Actinopteri; order Spariformes; family Sparidae; genus Pagrus; species Pagrus major. The sequence continues at coordinate 4,920,979 of NC_133215.1, read as the reverse complement.
CTAATAATAATAATAATACAAATTTAGATTTTTTTTCCATCTTGACATTAAACTAAAACCAAAAAAGCAAAAATATTTCAAACTACAACCTCAAAAATTCACTGAAAAAGTTGAAAATAAATCTTTCTAACAGCCTCATCAAGCGAACAGTGATGGAATGTAACTAAATATTTTAATTTCTACTCCATTACATGTATTTGATGACTTTAGTTACTAAGTACTTTGCAGATTGCTGCATCAGAGCCAAAACTTGGAGACGTTCAGCCGGTTAGAATCCGTGCAGCCTAATTGGCGCTGTTAATTAGCCATTACGCACAAACGAGGGGCTAAAGAATTACGCACAGGGTTCAATTTTACACCAAAACTCGCCCCTAAACTTTCGTTTCTGCCTTTATGGGACAAAAAAAACTGACAAATTATTTTCTGGAATAATTCTTAAAATGTTTTACGAAAAAAAAGAAAAAAGTTACAAACACATTAAATCAAATCAAAGCGACAATATTTCAAAGTACAAACTCAAACATTCACCTGATAAAGTTGGAAATAAAACTTTCTTACAGCCTTCAGACGCAGCAGTGATGGAATGTGACTAAATACATTTACTCACTGAAGTACAGTTTTGAGGTATTTGTACTTTACTCGAGTATTTCCACTTTCGGCTACTTTATCCTTCCACTCCACTACATTTTTTTAGATAAATGTTGTACTTTTGTTTTTCTTCTGTATGGCACCAAAAAAACGGACAAATTATTTTCTGGAATAATTAAATCAAACCAAAGCAACAATATTCAGTCAGTGAAAAAGCTGGAAATAAAACTTTCTAACAGCCTCAACAAGCAAGCAGTGATGAAAGTACATTTACTGCAGTACTTTTTTTGCAGTACTGTTTGTTATTTTTTTAAATTATTTACTTTCTTGGCAATCAAATAAAAAGAATAATGATTGTGATAACTGTACAATTATTAGATTTACTAATAAACCAACCTCCAGTATACAGCATCTAACATACGTATGTAAATATATGTATAATTTACAGTACTTTAACTTGTACTTTTGATACTTGAGTACATTTAATATCAGACACCTTACAGGCTTTAACCCGAGTACTACTCCTACAGGTGACTTTCACTGTCACTACAGTAATATTCTAACACGATATCTTTGATGACTTTTGGGTATTTTTTAAAATCACTCCTGTTTATAAAAAGTACAAAATATTTTCCTCTTATCTCAAAGTAGAAAGTAGCAAAAATAAAAATGGTGCTTGCTGCATTGAACTGATTTGGATTTCATTAGAAATAAAAAACCACCACAATAAATCAGCGTTATCATCAGAAGTTATACTGGAAAAAGTAAAAAATATCTTCCTGTAAACAAAGTATAAAGTATCAGATAGTGGAAGCACCTTATTAGGAGTATATGTACCTCAAAGTACATGAGTAAACGTACTGGTGACGTTCAGCCACTGCTAATATCTCCTCCATGAGTCGTGCTGCTTCTGTTACTTCTTTAGTAACACTGATGATCCCTAAATGAATGGTGGTAAATAGAAAACCACATTAAGATGCCTGAAGGCCATTTATTCTGACTCACACACACAAACATGCGTAACAGTTTTTCATTATTTGCTCCATCTGGTAGCTTTGTTGATCCAACAGCTGCCCCGTCAGACACACGCCAGTCAGCGGCCTGCAGCAGGAGCTGTGTGTGCACATGTGGGTGTGCGCAGATGTGTGATTTCTGTTGAATCTCAGATTGACCTTTAATACAAGTTTGCACAACAATGTGAGTTTTGGTTTTGATTTACACGAGCACAGGCTCTTCAACAAACACAGATTGTCACAAGAAATCTGTTTTCTGAGGATGTCTCTAAATGTTTATCAGCAATTCAAAATATTTTTTTAAGTTTCAAAACATATAAAAGTCTCTGTGTCATTCATGGTCATCGCTGGCATTTTTTTCACCCACATCAGTTAGTAAGCAGCACCTCCACACACCCTGAGGCAGATCCAACCCGGCTGATAGTCACATTCCTACAAACAAGGACACACAAAGTGACACAACTCACAGCTTCTCCTTAAACGTTTAAACACTGACCCTCGAACACTGCAAATGTTAGTCAGGAAGCCGATGAGTGGACTGTGCGAGCTAAAATGTTTCAACGATTTTAAAACTACCGGTCTGCTTAAATTTTTTTGAAGTAATGGATTTCTTTGATTTTCTTAATTTTGATTTTTACAGTGTAATTTTTTAAAAGAAAACAAAATAAATGCTTCTTATAAACAAAATATTTAAATTCTTTTGACAGAAAACTTCACTTTCTGATTCACCTACCAGATCTGAAACATTATGTTTATTATCACGTGTGTTTTAAAGTAAAAAATCATCTTGTACACTGTAAACTTTAAAAATGGACTTTACTTTAAAAAAGTCAGGAAACAGATGACCTCAGACCCACGTCACGTAGACGATTACATTTAAGTTGCAAGAGTTTTAACAACTTATAAATAATTAGTCTACTCAACATCTGAGGTCATCGGATGTAAAGTCTCTTTGTCAGATTTTCGGTGCACCAGCTGGTTTCATATTTTGTGGGAACAGAAGAAAACATTACAAACCAAAGTTCACACTTTACAAACAAACAAACAAACACCAGAGTTTGATTCTTTATTCATCTATCGAACAGTCAGAAACCATTTCTAGATTCTGTCTTCCTTTTTGTGCACCACCACAGTAAATATTCAACATCGAAGAACGTTCAGTGGAAAAGTCCCAAAACTTATCAGTCATCTGTTTGAACCAGTCTTGTTTACAGCGTATGAAGTTACCAGTGATGGAATGTAACTAAGTACAAGAGCCCGACCGGTGTATCAGCTGGCTGATATTATCGGCCGATACTGGCCTCTCACTGGTCTACCGGTATCAGCTGTAAAATATTTTGTCTCAGGAAACCGATTACCTCAGAATTACCGAGGTAGACTGTTAAATTTAAGTTGTACTCGCTAAAACGTTTTAACTTAAAGTTCTACTTTACTCAGTCATTCTGAAGTAATCGGTTACTTCCATTTTCTTTAAAATAAAGTTACTTTGTCAGATTTTTCAAAGTGTTTGATAATTAGAGGAATCATTGTAAAATAACAAAACTAATAAACAAACAAAAAAAAACATGTTTATCGGCCAATATATCAACATCAGAACGTTTTCTCCCTCATATTGACATCGGAGTATTGGTACCTAAGTACAGTACTTTTTTGAGGTATTTGAACTTTACTTGAGTATTTAAATTTTCTGCTACTTTGCAATAGTTATTTTGCAGATTTCTTGCTGCATCAGAGCCCAAGTGGCACATTTTTGAATTTATGTATTTTATCGGACAAAAACAAACAAACAACCAAAAAATAAATAAAAAAATGATTCCAATAATCAGAAAAATGTTGAATATAGTATTTGATCATCTGTCGACCCGTAATGTCAGTAAACATACATGTCAATATATGTGTAATTTACTTTTACTTGTACTTTTGATACTTAAGTTACATTACTGCCAGAAAATTACTTTTAATATTTAAGTTTTAATATCAGACACAAGTAATATTTCAGCACAATATCTTTATTTTTACTCAAAGATGACTTTTGGGTATTTTAACACTGGATGTCAGCACATCACATGTTTTTATCACCACACTTAACCCTCTCACTGCTGCTGGGACTCTTTATCAACACGTGGAGTAGAAGATCTGCGATCAATGTTCTCAATTAATCGATCTGTTGTTTGGTCTATAGATTGTCTATAAATTGTTTTTCCAGAAAAATGGAGAAAAATGTCAATCAGTGTTTCTCAAAGTCCAAGACGACGTCCTCAAGTGTCTTGTTTTTTCAGTCCACAACCCAAAAGACGTTCAGTTTCGTGTCAGAGAGGAAAGAAACCGGAAAATATTCACATTTAAGAAGCTGGAATCAGATAACTTTGACCTTTTATTCTTAAAAACTACTCAAACCAATAAACAGATTAAATAAACTGTGGTGACTGATTTAATAATTGACCACTAATCGATTAATCGTCGCAGCGCTGAAATGTTGATGCCAAAATATGTAACATCCATGAGAAAGTGCCACAAAGCTTAAATGTTTAATGACCTTAAACCTCCTGCAGTATCAGCTTGAATCATGTCTTTACTCCAGTAATGACATTAACGCCTCAGTTAAATCACACTCAGTATCTCAGGACAGGATTCAGAGCTCTGATGAGACCAATAAAACTCCAGTGTTTCGTGTTAATGTCTCCTCTTTCACGACCAGATTGGAGAGTGTTTCTTGGCTCGCTCTGTTTCTGTCACAACACCCACATGTTGTTGCAGAAGTTGCTGTGCTGAATACGCTGCTGCCTCCACTCACACGGCTCTTTACCAATGGAGCAACGCTCCGCCTATCAGAGGACATCAAATGAGCTGCTCGGGCTGCAGCGCCGAGTACTGAACAGGCCCGGACAGGCTGCGTTCACACACAGAGACAACTCCCAGCAGAGGCCTCACGACACGGATACCACTGCAGTATCACTGCCACTACAGCCAGTACTAGTATAACTGCAGCTGAAACAGACTCTACAGTTGGGACGCTGTGTCAAACATAAATAAAAACAGATTTGCAACCGAACTGCGTTTACTGACAACAGTTTTCCAAAGTGTTCCTGAGCCCACGTAGTCACATCCTTTATACAATCATGTGTCTCAAAAAGTGTTGAACCTCGCCCAAGTCCTGCTTGTGAACGACGGAGCCTTTCGAGGACGGCACCTTCATATCCAATCATGTTCTTATCAGCTGTTACCAATGAACCTGTGTACCTGTGGTAGGCTCCAAACAGGTGTGTACCACAACTTTTCCAGACTTTTGTTGCCGCTGTCCCAACCTGTTTGAAACATGTTGCTGCCATCAGATTTTTAAAAAAAGTAGTATAATATTTAATTATTTTGCTATTCATGGCTTGATAACCTGCCAGAGGACCAGGTGACCAAAACATCTTTTCCTAACCCTAACCCTTGTTCATAAACCATAACCAAACCACAGCAAGTAGTTCACAACGTATACGTGATCTGCAGAAATGTGAAAAAAACAACATTAATTCTGGCAAAGCGGGTTAGGACACCCCTCTTAGCCAGGATAAAATGTTAGCAGTCAACGTTCCTGCAAACCACAGATACGTCTGAGGTTGACATTTGTACCAAATGTGCCGTGTCACATTCACATTATGAGCTTATTAGCTGACTTTGACATCAGGAGGTGGAGGGGATGGTCGCGGCGTTACTACAACCTGACGAGGCTGCCAAGGACACCTGCGGACATTTCAAGCCGCTTTTTGAAGAAGAAGACAGCTATTTTTCAGGGGGGGAGTCGGACCATCTCCATCCGTGATCGTGGCGACCAAAACAGGTATTTTGAGGTAAATCATGATGTTTTCCTAACCCTGGCCACGTGGTGTTTGTGCCTAAACCTAACCAGAGAATAAACACAGAATTGTGACGAGAGAGAAAAAAGAAAATTCAACCCTGAACAAACGTAAAGTTGCAACATAAAGAAACAGTTTTAACTTTTGCAGACACGTACTTAGCTATAAATTAATTCTGACCTTTGCCATCAGTGGACTCCTGCTGGGATGATGTAATTCCAGTAATTAATAAATGACATCATTGACCTTTGCTGACCTTTGAAGGTGTAATTTGTAGAATATGGTTAGAAATCTAAGGTTGCTTTAAAAACATCGGAGGGCAGCATATCACCAGAGTAACCAACAACTGCTGCTCTTTGCTAGATATCCTTGGCTGTAGCTAGCTACCATTAGCGAATTAGCTCATGGCTCAGTTAGCCGTCAGATCACAGGTGGAGTTACCGCAGGCGACGGGACCCAACTCAACCACATGACAGTGAACATGGGACTGAACACAGCCTCCTAGACCAGCAGAGGTCAGTTTGAAGACAGGGGATACAGTATGGAGGCGATTTACAGCAGCTTTGACTTCAGTACATAAACGTCTTTGACATAAAGACACTGTTCATTCTTCACACTCTGTTAGTTTATTGTTTAAATGATCCAAACTTAACTAATCAGAACATATTTTACATATCGCTCCTTTAACAGAGCCGACAGTCGTAGAGTTCAAAATGGCGGAAGCGCTCGTAGCTTATCCGCTGTGTTGCACCACCCACTTTTATTTTGACCTTTTCTGTCGCAGTATAAACTTCTCTACAAGAGAGCGATGGTTTGCAGACATTTATGAGACAGGAGTCTCATAACACAGCAAATAACCGACAGCTTCCTCCATTTTGGACTTTCCAGCTCTCCGTCTCAGCAAAGGTCAACACTGTCAAGCGTGCGTGTCAAAGTTGACCACAGCTAAATGCAACAAAAAATGTGTGTATTTACGTTGTGAATGTGAATTTAGTAGCCCGATGCTGTTTCTCTGCACCAGGCTGCACTAATAAATGGTCAAATTTAACATCCACATTAGTCAAAACTCTGCTAAATATCACTGCTGGATCGCAGCCTGTGGGAGTTTGGCTCCTAAATGAGAAATCCAGCAATTGAGAATTTGACACCTACAAGCTTTAGTGTAAAGTGCTCTTCATACACTGCACAGTGTCTTCTTGGTCAGCTCACATGTAATGCTCCCTGACGTCAGCGTAATAGATTTTGCAATGGACGTGGATGTTTGGAAATGTCTTTTTAACTGGTTTCCCGTGTCCAGGGATGGGAGACGGGAGGAAGGCCAGCCAAGAGGACGACTCCAGCTCGTCCATCAGCCCCGGATATCTAAATATTTATCCGGTGATCCACATTTATCCATTCACTGGTGCAGCTTTCTGGGTCGAAAACGTTATGTTTCTGGGAAGATACACGAGCGTACAGTGTTTATCCGATGCTACCCACAGAGATTTATCCTAAACTGTCAGGGTTTACAATAACACCCATAAATTGTGGTGTGTGTCTCACTAAAAATCATTAGCATCATTAATTTGAGTCCTGCACCAGCTGGGAAAATCTGGGCAGGAGAGGTGAATGAGTAAGGCTTTTTTGCTTCTATCAGCAGTTGATATCCACGTGCTCTTGAGCAAGGCACTTAAAAATAAAGCTGATGAAGCTGATTAACTTACAGTAAGATCACGGTTCTTACAAGGAAAAACTCAACTGTGGTATGAAGAAGAATGGTGCTTCTAGCCGCTTTTAAGAGGAAATAATCGGGCCGTCGTCCACGGGCAGGGTGTGGCATAAAAATCCACCTCATGGCGCTCAAGTGGTTGGTTAAGAATAAAAAGCCTTTAGTAAATACGTGCTGACAGACGCTCTGAGGAGACAATGCGATCTCGTTTTTTTATATTGTAGCTCAAATTGATTAATAGCCTGCTTCCATCCAGTTGAGTGCCTGGATTTTTAATGCCACACCCAAATACATGGAACCATTCTTTCCTCTCATAACAGGCTGGCACTGAAGCACCTTGTTGTACACATCTGGTTCGTATTCAAGAATCACAATCTCGTGCACGCAGATCCACGTCTTATCCGATACTACTTATAAGGGAATGTGCGATCAGGCCAGAAACACAACATCACGATCTGATTAAAGCTGTTGTTGATCACGTATTTGTGGAAACGTCTCGACAGCAATCAACACAACAGATCAAAGGAAAAAACATCCAGTAGGTGCGGTTGTTGGAGGCCGCTGCTGCTCAATTGTATTTTCTTTGTAGGCTTGGGAAGCTTTCAAGTTCACAAGTTGTGAACTTGAAAGCTAGCTACCACTTTGGTCCGGACTGAAATATCTCAACACTTATTGGACGAATTACCTTTAACAGTTAAGATATTTAAGGTCCCCAGAGGATGAATCCCGATGACTTTGGTGTTCCTAACAAACTCCCTCAACAAACATTTATCTTGTACATTTTATTAAATACTAATGAGCAAATGTTGCTTTACCAAAACACTAAACTACATAATTCGGCTAAAGATGGTAAACTTCAACATGCTAACAACGTTTTTTTTGGTAGAGCGAACAAATCAAAAGTGTCCATCCTCTGGAGAGTCAGAGTGCAATTGAACTATTTGATTTTTTTAGATCTCGTGTACACGTGAAACTATTTTGGTCTGATGGTGACAGACAGAGCGGGAATGACCAAAAATTATTGGGATTCGTCCTCTGGGGATCATGAATATCCACACTCAATCTCATAAAGAGGTGGCCAGTAACTGGTGGGGTATTTTGCACTGGACAGATCGACCAGTGAACCCCAGACTGACCAATCAATAATGGCATCCTGCAGGTGGGGCGAAAAGTCAAAAATGTAATGTTTTACCGGCGGGTGTCGGTAGGAGGAAATAAAATCAAAAGTGTTCATCCTCTGGAGAGTCAGATATCCTTACTGAACCATTAAATTTTAATATATCTCGTGTACACGTGAAACCATTTTGGTCTGATGGCAGCAGACCCAAAAGTGTTGGGATTCGTTCCTCTGGGGATCACGAATATTAACAGTACATTTCATAAAGACAGTAATTGGTGGCATATTTTTGCTCCGGACGGATCGACCAATGAATCACAGACTTACAGATCAATAATGGGGCTAAAAGTACAAAATAAAAACTTGTGTAAGTTGTACTCTAGTTTTTCATGGTGGACGTTGTCTGTGGAGTGAAATATATCACTGCACAGGAACACATTCATCATCCTCGGTGGGGTTCAGGGTGTGTTCCTCTGGAGTGGTCCGACTGTAAAACATGCTGGCACGTGGGGGCACTAACGCTGCCACATGCCACGTGACTAAACTGAATTATGATTAATGCTGTTTATACTAATCTCTACAGTTTTATGAAGTGCGGTATCGTCTATATTTGTGTGGCCTGCAGGCGAAGCGTCACCGATGTAGAGATTAGAAACTCATCCCACATTTAAACACCAAGAAACACCATTTATCAAACGGAGAGGACAGCAGGGGAGAGTGTTGGTTTCAAATCTCTTCTTCTGTCTTTTCCAGCTAAACACACACACACACACACGTATAATCTCTGGGTAGTTGTTAGACAGATGAGCAGAGTGTCAGTCGGGTTTCCGTCGTCTCATTTGTCTTTGTGTTTCATCGACACGCACACGCCTGATGTTGACCTTGGCTCTGACCAGACCTGCTGCCGTGTGCCCTCCAGCCGAAGGAGGCCTGACCTCTCGTGCCAAGACCCTTCCTGTCGGACTAAATGGATCATCTTACGTTTCAGAGCACGGACGCTGAAAAGGGAACAACAGAGGGGAGGAAAGAAGGGATGGCAGGGGGGGGTAAAGTTAGACGAGAGACATGAAAGACAACATTTTAGCTTGTAGGCCGCGGGGAATGACAACAAACACGGGGCCTCGAGTGAAACAGGATCCGCTGCGGAGGGAAGGTGGAGGTGCTGCTTTCTGTCAGTCGGCCTGTCGGCTTTCAACCAGGCAGCTCAATGTCTGCCAGCCAGGTTAACTATGGAGAGCCACAGAGGACATTAAATAATTATATTGTATTTCAAAAAACTAAAGCTTTTGAGCAACAGCATCTAGGGCTTCGCTATTAATCGATATATTATCGGAATCACTTGCGATATCCAAATATATCGCAGGAGCTGATTTTTTTTTTGTGTCACAACATGATGGTTATAAATGAAACACTGGTGATACTGAGACGTCCCGGCCTACACATCATGATCTCCAGACGTAAAGAAACACGCTTGTTTGGTACAAACGCCTGCAAAAATTACATCTTCATAATTTCTTATATATTTTACAGTGAAAATAAAACATAAAAATGACCATTTCCACTAAAATTGTGACTCGTATTCAAAAATAATCGCAATATGTTAAGCAATAAGCATGTAAAACATTTTGTTTTTGTTTTTAAGGACAAAACTAATGACTTTTGTTACATTATTTTAATCTAGCGTTTATTTTCAGCCATCAATTTATTACTTTGGCCAATGAAATTATTTAAAAAATTCAGTTCGAAGCTGAAAATGACGTCTCAAACTTATTTATGTCTGAACAACAGTTGAGAAGATATTCAGTAAACATTTATACAAAACAGATCACATTTGATTATTTTTTTTTTAAGGATTTTTGCTCAATGGACACCTTAAACAACTGAACAATTATCAAAAGTGTTGTCAACTCTCTGCCAAATAATAATAATTAAATGTCACGTCTGGCTCTCCGTAGTTCCTTCTTTTTCTGTCTTTAGCAAAACACACACACACTTTTCACAGCGGCCTCAGCTACTGTACGTCTTCATAGAAAAGCTAAGTGTTTTTGTTTCTTATCTTTTTAGTACTGGCCATCACTCATATTAGTTGTCTTAACATTGCTGAGATCTTTGCATACAAGCTAACAGGTTTGTGTTTGTGTCCAGTGAGGGTCTTCTGTGTGTTAGCGACACCTGCTGGTTGGTTGTTGTACATGTGCATCCTGCACATTGTCTGTTAAACATCTGTAGATGTTTTTCACGATTATACTAAAGTACTGACAGCTGGCGTGACAGCTCTGGTCAGACTTGTATCAGTGTTTACCTTTTATTACATCACACAGTTTAATGTTCGATTTAAAGGTGCTATTTGTAAGAAAAGTTGATTTTTGAGTCTCATCCCACTGCGTCAGTATTTGACGAGGTGGGAATGAGACTCAAAAATCAACTTTTCTTACAAATAGCACCTTTAAATCAAACATTTTAGACAGTTATGAATGTTTGTGTACAGCTGATGGTTTTTCATATTAAACTATAAATGGAGAAAACAGGTTTTGTGAATCATTTTAGCATCACGTTCTGCACGGTATCTAAAAAGGTGTCATTTTAGTTTGGACACCGATGGATCATTCAGTCCATACACTTTTGCAACACGGCTTTGTAACGTTTGGCATTTTTTCCTTGATAAATATTAAACCTTCTCTAAAATGGCTGCCGATTAATTGACTAACGCTTTCAGCCTTTAACAGCATTATTATTCAAAACACCACTACTGTCATTTATAACTTTAATTTGTCCCATATTACAGCTTCTCGTGCAGACAAATAACGGCAAGCTAAGCTAGTGAGTTACCTCTGAGATTTTGAAAAAGTCAAAACAAAACTAGAAGGCTTGGAAAGAAAAAATACACATAAACGTCCAGGTACAGCCCTGCAGATCGCCTTCATTATTCCATATTAAAAGGTGAACCAACACTGATGATTTGGACTCGTGTGTTAAAATAAAAACCGTCTAATGACAAAAGTTCCAGCTTAAATCTCTTGTGACTTGGGGTTTGTTTGCATCATTCTGACATAAAGGAAGGAAAGAAGAAAACAAGACACGGAGACGTGTTGAAGTTCTCAGAGCGCTTGGAGAGCCAGCACCAAGAGAAGACCCTGCTTCTGCGAGGAGCTGCCTTAGCAAGTTTATTTACAATTTCACAAAATACAGGTGTCGCTCTCAAAACAGTGTTTAAGCATTTCACATTAGTGTCGTCTGCCGACAAAACCACCACTTCCTCTTCCTCTATTGCTCTCAGTCTTTGGTTTCCCAATCTTGAAACTTGGCTTCGCGTGAGGACCACTCCTACAATCAGTTTTTTTTTAAATATTCTTGACCCATTCAATTGTTTCCTCACACATAATTCTGAATTTAAAATAATCCAGGTTTTTCCTTTGTTGCTTCCTTTTGTGCGCTTTCTACAAAAACCTGAACTTTTACAGCGCTATCTTGATAAAACTTATGGTTTCATATTCGTATAATTCAACATACATGTTAGCTTTGAAACTCAGCTGGTTAGAGAGTCTGGGTTTATCTATATTTGTCCATATTTATATATATATTATGTACAATTTCATCCTGTTTTATGGCTTCATAACACAATATTATATATTTATCTGAGGAACTCTTCGTAGTAGTTGTGCGTTGGATATATGGCGGCTAACTGAAGGCATGTGTAGAAGTTACTTAACTTTATTCTCTGCACTCGTTTTAACGTCAAAGTTGCTATTATTGTCCTAACATTAATAAAAGAGGCTACTTTTAAGTGCTCGGACACAAGAAAACTAAACAAAAGAGTGATTGTCTAAGGTGAATACGGCTGAATGCAGTTTTAGTTCTGTCTGTAATAAAAGATGCTTGTTCCAACAGTCTACATATGAACTATGGAGAGAAAAACAAAAATCCTTTTGTTTCTTGCAGCACTGAATGTTTTTAAGCTGCAGTATCTCAAAAATGTCAAAATGTTCTAGCATCCGGCTCCGTCCGGAGACGATCTGCAGCCTTCGGGTGTGCGTGGATTTGAAAGCGTTCGGTACAAAGAGACTGAAGTGACCAAGAGAAGCCGTTAATGCTACAACCTGTTTCATAACGTCATTCATAGTGAGCTCACTGTGGTCAAAGCTCAACCTTTACTTTTATGTTACTGCATTTCCCTTTGAAGGGCAACACAAAGTAGATCGAGCTCAGTTATGATGTGCAGAGATCAAATCTGGTCACAACACACACACACACGCACTCTCAAACACACACTCACTCATACGCCTGCTTCACTCAAGGGTTGAACATTTCAGTATTTTCCATCCAAACCCAAATCTGATTTTCTAAAAAGACTGAATGAATGACAGGCTGTCACCTTCGAGACAGACGGCTTTGAGTTTCATTTAAAACCGGCTGTCTTCACTGTTTTGTTTTTTTCATGATCTATTTTTCTGTACACCAGCACAGGTATTCAAACTAACTTTATTCTGCTCAATCTGTTACCTCCAGTTGTTTTTCCTCGAGAGGAGCAGCTGAGCTGTGCGCCCCCCTGTGGTCAAAAGGTAAATATGGTAGTAATACTTTCAAGAAGTGCAACATGTGCGGTTGAGAGAGGGGCTGTGCACCCGGTTTACAGAGCAGTTCTGAAGTACTTGAAAGAATGACATTTTCTCAGACACACTGGGTTGTAACTACGGAGGCTAAAGTGCTGACTAACAGCTTTGTCATTAGTGTAGAACTTCTAGCCTGTTTAATCCTTCTGGGAGGTAAGTTAATATAAAAAAATGCTACAATTTCTACACAGTTCAGTGGAAGTGAGTGTAAACACCTTCGAATTAAAGCTCAAAGTCAGCACTTCAACCTCGGAGTCATAGCTCTTTTTTTAGTTCTGGGCCGAAACAAAACTGCTCTGTAGGCGGCTGAAGGGGAAGTGAGGTTTTCTTTTTAGATTCAACTTTACTTCGACTGTGCGTTACCCTCCATAAATAATGAGCTTTTTGAAAGCCAATACAAGAGTTTGTCAAGTTGAACACTAACATGAAAAATAGTTAAAGCATCTGAATTTAGTGGGGCGAGTTTAGGGAACTACGACTTCCTGTCTGTAACTTTCACGTCCTTTTCCGTCAGTAATAATGTATTATTACAGTTTTAAGGACAAGTTGTCTCCTAACAGTTGTACGTTTTCTCACCTGCTATGAACTAGATCAGACCGCCTGCGCTTAATACATCTCGGTAAACAAAATAAAAGTTGACATTTTGCTCGAAGAATCGAAGATTCTTGAGCCGTTCAACCCGTCAGATGTTTAGAATTCAATACCGACGACAGTGATCGGTACGGTGCGATAAACCTTTGTGTTGCTGATACCCAATCCTACTGCCGGGTGTTTATTTGTCTCCGTCACGATCTCCACGCAGCCGTCTCTCGTGCTGGCGCTTGGTGATGATGTATTTGAAGAACTCGTAGACGGACCAGCTGATGGCTGTGGAGGGCATCTGGTAGATGACCCGAGCTTGGACGCCTTTAAAGAAGGCCGGCATGCCTCCCATCCTGTACACAGTCCGAAACGCCTCGCCAAGGCCGGAGATGTGGCGGCTGCCTGCGGCTGAGGCCGCTCCAACCGCTCCGGCTGCCGTCGTTGCTTCGGCCTGGATCACATGTATGGCCTGAGCCTCCTGCGTGTTCAGGAGGGTCTTGCAGACGTCGAGGGGGGTGGTGGCAGCGGCGGCCAGGGCTCCGGCCAGAGCACCAGACACAACGTGGGAGGAAGGGTTGTACTGTCTGTGGGGGTTGAGGAGCTCCTGGAGGTACTCGTATGTCATGAAGTGGAGCGCCTGGAAGGGCACGTTCATGGTCAGCTGGGTGGTGTAGCTGCGGTAGAAAGCAGCAGTGCCTTCCTGCCTCAACAAGGAGCCCATGCAGTCAACCACGCCACGGTAAGGAGAGTTGAACATCTGCATTCGCTGTTTCACAACTGTAGAGGGGAGAAAGAGGAAATCAGCAAGGAAAAACACCGGGAGCACATTTTAGATGATGTCATAATGAGACAGAGAAGAAGAACTGATTATTATTATGTGACTCAAAACAAACAAGAAGTTTGTCGCAGTGTCATTTCTGCTCTCAGTTCACAGCGTTTCTTAAGTAACACAGCTGAGTCTGTAGCTCCCCCAAGTGTCCTGATGGTGAATTACACCATCAGAGGCATTTCTATAAAGGTCTTAGAAGGAGGTGCAGAGCTTCTATAATTAGACCAAGAGTAAGTCTTCACTGTGGAGAAGGTACAGCACAGGTGTGTGTGTGTGTGTGAGTCAGGTGAGCTGATTTAAGAAGTGGGTTTTACCTTCGGCTGGGTTCATGATGGCGTCGTGCAGCACCGTGGCCATGCAGCCCGCCACTCCTGCAGAGAAAAGAGTGAGGAGGAAGTTAGAGGAGATGCAGTTTCCTCCTTCCTTCATTATCACCACACTGACATCTTTGTTTAAAGCAAATGCCTTGAAATGAGGCGTTTATTTGCCATGAGCCAAAATAATTTCCGTTATTATGTGACAGCATTAAGGAACACTTAATTAACATTCATATCTGTTGGTATTTTACCCTTTAGCTTGCTCCCATCTGTCCAGTTCCCTCTCGCTTTTTATTCATTTTCTATTAGGTTAAATTGTGGTACTTAAAATAAATTCGATCATCATGACTGAAAACTAATATTTTCATTCATCTCACCATTAGCGAAGTGGCTGTTGGTGCCAGGATGAATGGCGTCACTGAGCGTGAACTTGATCTTCTCGTAGCAGGCGAAGTAGAGAGCGTGGGCAGGCCCCGCCCCCACCGCCAGCACGTTCACGCCTCTGATTGGCCGCCACAGGCCCTCGGTCCGCACAATCTGTCTCAGGGCGTCCATCACGTTCCTGTAGCGCGCTCCCGGCTCGGGGTGCAGGCTCTGCATACGAGTCTGGAGTGAGAGGAACAAACGTGGATAATTTAGATATCAGTCCAAATTATTTTGTTCTTATTTCCCAGAGGTTTGTCAGAGATCGATTTGTTTGGGGTGAGCATTAACTTGAACGTTGTCACAAACTGAATTTCTATCTTTTGTTCTTTACTGCTGAATCACTGAAGGTTGGTATTTCTTGTTTAACTGTTAGTGGTTGTATTTTGAATTTCCCTAACCAAACCTGCAAGAAGCCAACGGGATAAAGTCAAGCAGTTGTAAAATACCCCTTTTCCTTTTAAAAGAAGAATCTGAAATGTTGTCAGCGCTTTAAACCAATGAACTGTTGATCTTTACAAATCCAGATGTGATGGTCAAATGGCACAACCGTCAGAGCCGAAAAGAAAATGTGCTGAAAACAAAAAAACAAATCGTGACCTTAGAGTCCAAAGTCAAACCGATTTGAGACGCCACCTGAGAGAGGGGTCCAAAAAACACTTTTGTATTTAGTGTCAGAAAAGAGGTAGACATTTTAAATGAAACACAAACTGATTAGTAAAAATTATGCCTCAATTTTAAAATCACAAGACAGTGATATTGTAAGATAAATTTGAAAGGTCTACTTCTGCACAGGGATTTTATTTTAGGGTTTATTTTGAGGCCGTTTCATCTTTATTTAGGCACGACAGCTTGTAGAGTAGCACAGGGAAGGGGGGAGTGAGAGGGGGGATGAACCCGGGCCGCTGCCGAGGACTCAGCATTCATACGTGGACCAACCGATTCAACCCGGTGAGCTACCTGGGCTCACACACTTGCTGTAAACGTGTGTGGGAAAGCAAACATGACGAGAGATAATCTCACACGTTGTCGAAGCCTTCAACTTGAACTTTTCTTATTTTAAAAAGGCTCCACTTGCAAGTACTGACGGTGCAGGTTTCCGGTCCTGAGACATACAGAACTCATATTGCAATAAAACACTGAGCCAAAACAAGCGTGGGTTGGCGAGACAGGCAGCAGTTTCACAGCAGTGTGTGTTCATGTATGTCCTCGCGGGGTCTACATTTCTTCAGTTAAAATGTTCATGGCTGCGCCTCGACTTTGATATCAGACGGAAACGGCTGCGTTCAAATCACCAACCACAAACCACCAATCAGTAGAGCATGCAGCTCAGGAAGTGGTGCAAACAAACCCTCAGCCTTCCACTCGCAGCTCAGATAAGCAGCACTGTTTGCTCTGCTGCCGTCTGTGGACACGGGTCAATAAAGCACCAACGAACAAATTCCAAAGTTTCAGACCAAGATGGTGAAATCCTCAATGTTCTCATAACGTGCAATAAGAGAAATGCCTCGGTTGACGCCTTTCCCTCAGGGGTAAATATTTACAAGAGGCTGGGAAGGAACACGGCCGCCTCCTGGAGGCTTGACACGGACATTCCCGCTCCCGGTTTCTGGGAAATGGTAACTCACAAGGAATGTGCCCAGTCATCCAGTTTATTCAAGTCTGGTGGGTTTTCCCTTTTTAGTTTTCGGAGCGCAAATTGGCAACTGCCCAACCCACGACTGAGACAGCACCAGGCAGGTTGACCACACACAGAATCAGGTGTCAGTGAACAAAAAAACAATAAAGAGCTTTGTGTTCATGTCACTTTCTCACAAAGTTTCCCAACAGAGTGGCTGAATGAAGCCACTATGACTGTTCTGAATGTAGATACTACAAACAATAGTTCATGTGGTGGACCTGAGTATCTTGACATGTACTGGACCTTATCTGGGCTCTGGGGAAGTACAGCAGTTGAAGCTTGAGTGCAAACAAGACAACTAGTTCTATTTTAAAGCTGCATTTGTCAAGAAATGAAAATCATGAGGACCTCAGTCATACAAACAGCCACCTAACGACATCGAGACAGTCACTGACTCACTCCTGACGTATGGTGTTGTGTATTACTCATAAGGATGTAAGGGGAAGTGGAGGAGGACAGGTTAAACATACATGGTTGCGTTTTAACTGCAGCTTCAAATGTGACAGGAGTGCTTGTTTACATCTACTATAAGGTCTGTCACACTATCTACTCTCATTTTATGACCATTATCTGCCACCGATACATTGATGAGATAACAGCATAATGACACATGTCCACCCTTTCAAAGAGCGATGGACTTTTAAGGCTTTAGAAGCCTTATTACACTTTGTGTAATCCCGCCGACAAACCAACCAAATAACAAACGGACACGGGTGAAAACATCACCTCCTTGGTAAATATAAAAAATAAGATAAAAATGCAAGCACACTACTTAAACCGTAAACGAAATGGACTCTCAAGCTCTGTAAACAACAGGTCAGAGCATCATATCTCTGACTCTGCTGCATAGATTAGTTTTATTATTATTATTTTTGTGCAACAATGACAATGTTATAGGAGAGCAAAGCCGAATCAGTGGACTACTTTAAAGGGCAACTTAACACCAGCTGAGAATCAGTTTGCTTTCATGAAGTGGTTGAAGTCCTGCCGATCGGGAAGACTGTGCTTGGTTTAAGACCTTCCAGCAATGAGGAAACAGAGTCAGACAATCATGACAGAATGAACTCAAAGGCCGACCTGCAGTGACGGTAACAGGAAACTAAGATTGTGAAAAGAGAGAAATCTTGGGATTGAGGAAGTCGTACGCAAAACATTACTGTCATGTAAAACCAACCCGACTTCCTTGAGCTCAAAGATTTTCAGCCACAAAAATGTGTAACACACTTCCTCCTTCTGCGTCGATGTTGAGGCTGAAACAGTCGGCCACGGTCAGAACAGAAAAGGTACAAAAGTACCAAGAACATCTTCTTTTAAGTTACAATCACACCTACATTTTACTCTCATCTTGTACCTCATCTCATTCAGGTCCATGGTACCCGGGTTGTAAGGTCAACAGGACTTACAAACAAAGCTAATCAGTGTCAGATTATTTAATCTTGCATCATTTTTTGTTCCTCATTCTTAGAAAGAACAATGACGAACTTTCTTGACCATCTTTAATAAGCATTCATGCTTTTACAAGTTATGAGAGCAGTGTGCCTAATTAAAATAACTATCTGCCTACTATAATATCACAAATAACAACAATTCAATGTTTCTTTATATACAAAACATTCACGCTGCTGCTCGTCAAAACATTATGAGGCAAAGGAACTGTGGATGAAAGGTATAAATATTTTCTCGACTCAACAGGATATAATTTTAGTTATTTCTGACATCTGATTCCTAACAAGTCCGTCTACTGAGCACCATGTGAATCTGATGCAACGCTTTGAAATGGATCTTGTAAACAAGAAAGTTCAAGTCGAGGCCGATTTACCAAGAAATGCCACGAACTGGAGGAGTTAATCATCCAGGAATTTGTCATGAACAAGAGTTTGTTTGATTGAGCGGAGAACTGTTTGTTCTTTATCTTCTTATACAACACGAAGAACTTAACGACAGACATAAACAATGACCGGCCACAGACATCAGGACTCATTTGCTCTTGATGTCAACAACTGCCACTTATCTAGTCAAGTTGATCGTTCTGACAAGATATTTCTCATTTTAATTTATGGGTTTGGTCTGGGAAGAGCGTGTGGTTAGTTCGGTCTGCTCGTTTTCAGACCCGGTTCATGTTTCCTCTTTTGATACAGAGAATCTGTGTTGAATGTTCAAACAAAAACCTAATACTGTACAGTCTGTGCTTTGAGGCTTATCTCCACAGTAAACTGCTTTCATAACAGGAAATTAATGTTCGTTTCCATTTTGTTTTGTTCGGCAGGAAATAATAAACATAAACCAATAGATGTAAGCAAACCTCTTTTTTCCCCCCGTGTGGATGTTCCTGTTCTCAGCACTGGCATGAGACATTAGCTCCGCAGTTTCTGTCGACTCTGAATAAAGTGAATTCAAATGCAAAGCAGCATCTTTGAACGCACTTTCTTGAGTCTCGTTTCCTGTTTACGCGCGCTTCATACTACCTGGTTAGAACTAGTATACCATGTGTAACGGGAATATAGGGAGAGGTTGAGGTCAAGTTTCAGAGATCAGAGAAACTACAGAGGCGTTAATGTGACTTATGACTGTGTCTACTCCACTGTTGGTATGAGTCCAAGTGTCATTTTACCTTTACGTGCTCTGAGGTGGTTGGGTAATCATAAACCTGTCCAGTTATGTAACCTACTATCATATGGGTTTATAATAAATAAACCAATATAATCTTTAATAAAAAAAAGATGACTGATTGTTTAATCTATCGACCGTTGGTCTAGTGACTGATGACCCACCTGTGTTAATAATCTACTACTACTATCTCTTCACATGACCTCCTCACACAGTGCAGTCTGCATTAAATCCTCTATAGTGTCTCCACGACCTCCTACACGAGTTTCAAACCAAGTTTCCATCTTTGGGTTATGTAACACATGCTAATTGGTTTGCTGGGTTGGACCACTGACGAACTTTTTCTACCACTTTCGGACACGCAGCTGTGCTAAATGATTGTTTATTTCAGCCTTTGTTCTGTGCTCCTCATCAACTAGCCAGCGTTGATTGTCTCCAAGAGTGAGCTAGCTTACAGCGATCAACAGGAAGTTAATAACACAAGCAATGACAACGTCGCTAACACGCTGTCGTGTTAAAATTACTGGACTTATTCAATTAGAACTTTTGAGTTATAAAACGGGACGTGACGAGGCATAACATTGATTAATGCCACTTAAATAAAAAAAGGGAGAAATGGTCATTTTAAGATGCGTCCGATAATGGAATCACGCTAGCAGGGAAGGGCAATTGCTGCTTTAAGCTAGTAGGCTAGTGTGTGTGTAGCGTGCTAGCTAGGCGAGAGGAGACGCAACTGTCAAAACAAACCGTCTGTTCTCGCACAAATATCCAAAACAGAAGCTGAACTCAGTCAAACACACCCATTCGCGTTTATATTTTCAACTGGCACACCTCGCGTTTCCTTATTTCCTGCTTATACGACGTTAGTTAGCTGACCTCTGCGAGCAGGACCCCGGCTAGCCTGACGTAACTCGAGCTCAGGCTTGTGTTGAGGCCTACGTTAGCTCGAGGTTTTACGCAACCAGTGTGACAGAAACTGGGGCCCGAAAGCATCTTTTTCCCCCCCCCAATTCATTCGCTTTTGATACCTTGACGCAGTCGATGGGGTACATGAGGCAGTGCTCCATGATTCCAGCCACGGATCCTGCCAGCATGTGTGTGCTGGTGGCTGCTCCCTGAGGCAGCCCCTCGTAGTCTATTTCGGGCTCCGCGGAGGTCGAGGGCTCCGGAGGCGCTCGATGCAACATCGGGGCAAAGTCCTGCTCCCCGGACATCCGCGGTGACAGGGACCCGACGAATCCCCCCGTGGCGTCCATCAGCCTGCCGCCCAGCCATCGGCTCTCCACGCCCGGTGTTTCCACGGACGTTCGCCGGGACACGAAACCGTCCGCTTCCATTCAAGATGGGAAAAGAGTTGAGTCCGCTGCGTCTGCTCAGATCGACGACTCCTAGCGACCCGCCTCGTTGGTGAAGTCTCCTCGGCAGTTTGATGTGTGTCCCAGCCGGCCCGGAGAGAGAGAGAGAGAGTCTTGGCGGGTCGCTGGTACTGCGCGGTAAGCAGCTGTGGCGAGTCCGGGAACCGGGAGTCCAGCCGGATGGGACCTCGGTGGGTTTGTCAGTGAGTCACGCTAGAAGTCGAAGCTGATTCGACAGGTCGGCTGTCAATCACCGTCAAGTCCTTCCAATTGGCCGATACGGTCCTAAAACGAGGCGGGCGCATGACAGTGGGCGGAGTTTCGGAGTCAAGTGGGCGGTGACGGGTTTTGTAAGGGTGAGCATATAACCTGCAGTGGCCGCTTAATTATGAGAACGTGACGCACAGTATAAATCTTTGTGTTAAACAAAAATCAAGACGAGATTTAAGGACGAGCTGCAATTTTTTCGAATAAGGAAGTACATTTCAAATAAATTAAAATAGAAATGCATCAATAGCAGAGACAAGAGCGTAGTTATTTAAATTTGTGATGTACATTTGACAGAACGGTAAATAGCATATGTCTTTTTCTTTATTTTATTGTTTTTATCATGAAGTTTTAGCCAGAATACTCTTAATCTGCTAAGAGAAAAATATTTTCTGACAATGAGCTAATATTTCATCATTAGCCCACAAGACCTAAAGACATTTCAATCTGTCTGGTTCAGTCCAAAACAAACTAGTACCCGGTAAACCTACAATAACAAAAGCAGACTGAGGGTCGGGCTGAAAGAAGGGAATGCTGACAATCATAAACTCTACAAGTTGGCAAATTATCTACAGCATGTTTTGTTTTGGTTTATTTTTATCTACAGCATGTTCACATGTGGACGTGGTGGCATATGTTGCCTTCAATATCCCTCCGAATTCTTGGAATGTCTATACAGGCTATTATGTAAGCTGTTGGTCATATGTGGCAGTTCATATATGCTTGCTATGTTGTTTTTTAACAATGCTTAGGCTACCGCTTAATATGATGTAAATTAATATTTACCCATTTAAAATGTGGGGTTTATTTAGATGTCTCATCACACCTGATCCAACAAATGTCCACATTTTCCCAAAATCCCCCCAATCTCACTAGTTGTAGCCTCTGAAAAGCTTTAAAAAAAAATGCCACCTTTATCAGCAATGATGATGATGATAATAACCATAATAATATCTT
Organism: Pagrus major; assembly: GCF_040436345.1. Lineage (NCBI taxonomy): Eukaryota > Metazoa > Chordata > Actinopteri > Spariformes > Sparidae > Pagrus > Pagrus major. The sequence goes on along the minus strand of NC_133215.1, from coordinate 4,899,083 downwards.
GGTTTTATATAGTGCCTATCAAGAGACCCAAGGACGCTTTACAATAAGAAGGGCACAGGAAAAGAAATGACACTTAATATAAAAATAATAAAAATAATCAGAAGTCAGTGGAATACAATCTGGATTAATACTTTAAACAAAAGCTTGAAAAGTCGTGTATTTTATTCTCCCTCCGTTCTCGGTCACCACTTCGTTATGCAGCTCTTATGCGAAGTTGTGATATTTCCCACAGCCCGTGAACGCAGCAGTTGTCCGCCTCCCAGTTACGTATGTGATGACGTATCACGCGGGCCGACCGGAAGTCTCCTGGGGTTTTTCGGTCATTTCCTCTTCTTCGGCTCGTCGTCCCGTTTTAAAACTAATCTCCGTGAAGTCCAGCGAGAGAAGAAATCGTTTTATAATCGCGTCCGTCGAAGGAAGAGACATTTCTCTAACGGACTGTAGCCGCGCTGTCATGGCGGCGGTCGGAACATTTAGCTAAGTGAGTTTGAACCGGAGTTATGGATGAACTGTAACGTTATCTGTAGCGTTAGCCGGCTCGTATCTGCACAGCTAGCTTAAATGTAACAATAATAGCATGTCTTAGCTAAACATTGGAGCATATTTAATGTATTCTGTGTGTGTTGTTTGTTTTTACGAGCTGTTCTGTTTTTTTATGCAACAGTTGATCTTATATAACTGGGGGAACAAGCCAGTTACTCCTCTTCTGATGGAAAACAGTTGGGTTAATACTAGAATAAACAGCATTTCAGAGAGATGTCAGCTTTATTAAGCAGTAATGAGCCTCTTCTTCTCCCTTATTTCCTCCAGGCAGAGGGCTCTGGACAGGATCCTGATCAGACTGCGGGCACCATGAGGTGACGACTGTGACAACTTGTATTTTTGCCTACGTGGACATATGGCAAGGTAACACACTGATAACAGCCTGTATGAGAGTACACTTGAGGAGATGTTTGGTGCCTCATAACGTGCACTATAACATGTTTATAACTGATTTTACTCAGTCACACTGCACAGTTTTTAAAGCAGTGTTTCAAGATTCAAGTCTTTGCTTTAAATATGCCCCTGAGCTGTTTGTACAGAATATAAGATACAGGTATTAAGATGGTTATTTCGTTTCCTCCGCAGGATCACGTTCTCCTGCCTGCCGGCCTCCTGGTACTGCAGCGTGTCCCTGCTGTCTCTGGGCTGTGCTTCCAGGCAGAGGCTGCTGCTGCTGGTGCTGCTCTTCATCACTTCTGCCATCCTCCTCCTGGGAACCTACCAGAGGCAGCTGTGGGGCCCGCAGCGGCGGCCCGGGGCCCGAGTCAACATGTGAGTAGACACATACGCGGTTTATTTAGAGGTGAACAATGTTAGGACGAGCTGGAGGGGTTCTGCACAGACATGATCCGTAGGCCCTGTGGCACTGGAGCTGAACACAGAGGTTTTGTGTAATATCAACAAGAGGATGAGGCCAGCAAGTTAATGTTGCAAATCAAAACATATCTGTCTACTGGTTATATATATTTTTTAAAGCCAGGTAAAAGGAAAGGACTAACTCCAGGGCTAATGTCACCTCAAAGGATTGTGATGTCTTTAACTTGATGTAACTGTAATCGCATTTCATAATCAACCATAAGACCTATGATGGGAAAACACAGGAGATGCATCAAAATACTGATCCAAATACTAATTACACATTTTTATATTCAAGAAATATTCCTCATCGATTAAAAAAACATAAGCATGTTGACGTGTGCTGTTTTAACTCTAATACAGGTCAGATTTTCTTCTTTGCATGTGATTGGCTGATTGATACAAGCCTCCCCTCTCACATGTGACAGTTTGTATCAAGACTGGAAAATTCTTGGCAAACAGTCCCAGCTGATAACCAGCTGTGAGAACAGTTATCACACTTGTTTTTGAGGAGATGTGAGCTCACTGTGTGAGACTGACTGCAGGTGCTTGGTACACTTTTTCACAGCAGTGGTTACAGACTCTGTCCACCTCCCAGCACTTGAGTGCCAAAAACAAGGAAAACAAAGACAAAACACACAAGTTAAAGATGAATGTGACTGAGCAAAAAAAAAAGTTCTCATAGATAACCTTAGTGTATATATGTATTTAATGTCTCCTGGGACGTTATGTGTAAGCTGTTCATGTTTGTATATGGTCACTTATGTTGTGTTGTTCGATGCTGGTCAGTTTACATGCTGGAATGTTTTGTTTGTTGTTGATGAATGTGTGTAAATATTTCTGTGAACATGTATTTCCAATAAAACATGAATTCCCATGCTTCTTATAAATACAGGATATAAACACTGTTCCTCATAATGTTTCTGTGTCCTTTCCCCCCAGGTACCTCTCCATCGCAGAGTCCATGGAGGCCACTGACGTCCTCAACCCTGCTCTGAATTATGGGATCGTGGTGGACTGTGGCAGCAGTGGTTCCCGGGTCTTTGTGTACTACTGGCCGCCTCACAACGGGAACCCTCACACGCTGCTCGACATCAGGCAGATGAAGGACCGTGATCGCAAACCAGTCGTCAAGAAGATCAAACCCGGTGAGGAAGTGGAGTCCAGCTATAGCTGATTTAAAAAAGTCATGCACACCAACAAACCAGTACGCAGACGAAGCTGCTTGGTGCGGGCTTGAGTCTGTATATTCATGCATGAATGTTTCTACTGTGTTTCATGGACAACTGTAGTTCCTTTGTGCATTGCAGACTCTTTCCAGTGCATTATGGGAACAGTTTTTCATCAGGAATCAGCCAAGTCAAAAGCTGTAAATCTCAGTGTCTCTATTTAATTTCAGTGTTTTTAATCATTTAAAAGCAAGCTAAAACCATATCTATATGTGGTGCAAATGCAGCAAAAGTGGTGGAGAGAGGGACAAAAAAATCTCCAGATATTTGGTCAAACATCATCTCCTGAACTTGTTGGAACAATCTCCTATTTCTCTGATTTCACAATGGTGCCATTGGGCCGCAGACTGGTTCATCCAGTGTTGTTGAGCATTTTGGCGCCAGCTTGAGGATCGTTACTCACATCGTCTGTCTTTTGGCTCGCGGTCAAAAAAGTGTAAGACGGAGTGTGTGAAAGAGATAGAAGACGGCGTCCATGGAAAGTAGAACGTAGAAGGAAAGAAAAATATTGGAAGTTTAAAACAAGAGAAAACATTACTGTGAAGCTGGTTTTCCTTGCATTGTAAACTAACACGTGAGCTGAGGAGTGTGTCAGATTGAGTATTTCTGATGACGTTAGTTATTCCAGCAGAAAAGGCCATTCACTGCTTTGTTTTATCTCAGTTACAGTCGACAGATTAGATACGCTGGGTTTGTTCCAGGAGCTGCAGCTAAAGGCTACGTGGCACTTTGAACACTAGGACATGATGCAACAGCCTGTATGTCAGGAATGACACTGTGTGCTGCACATGTGTGAACCTCATTAATCAGATATATTCAAATCATGGTCATTGTTTTCTTAATTTAAGAATCTGAATTCATTTATAATTATTTACTGTACATTTTGCCCTTTTTATTTCAAGCAGAGCCCAATCGATAAATTGGCCTGGCTGATGGTATTGCCTAATATATTAACTCAATTAATCAATATTACAAGAGAGAGTGTGTTTTTCTGTTACTATAGGCATGACAGTGATGTGGTCAGGGGTGAGACGATTGTGCAGCTGCCAGAAAATAGCCGGTATAACATGATGCCGTGGTCTCTATAGGATCACTGTAGTTCATGATTTATCTTCATGAATAAAACATTTAAAAAACAATGTCTAGGTGACCGGTCACATTGCTTGATCAGAGCTACCTGCTGTGTAATAACAGATATTTCTGAGTCAGCCAAGTGTACAATATATTATACATGTTTAAGTTCATTTAAATAGTTCAGCAGTTTGTCCACCAGAGAGCAGCTATAAGTTGATATTTCCAAATCTTTAAAAAGGTATACTATGCAGGATTTTCCAAAAAAAAAAACAACAATGTATAAACTCATGCAAAAGTAATCCCTCTCATCATCACTTGTGAACCAATAGAAGTGTGTGCTGGTGTCTCTGCACAGACACTTCAGTGAGGCACTTTGCCTCACTGAACAATCAAGCTCAGTGAGTCAGTTTATGACCTAAAATACTTAATGACATCTTTATCAGCATCATCCTATCTTGACAGCATTAAAGAGAGAAGTCATTTCCGTGTGGATGTTATAATTCTGTTTAGTTTTGTACCTGATTTGTGCTAAAATGTGTGTTTTGATGGTTTCTCTCAGGTATCTCCACCCTGGCGAAGACACCAGTTCAGGCCAGCGACTACCTCCACCCTCTCCTCAGCTTCGCTGCCGCTCACGTCCCGAAGAACAAACACAAAGAGACGCCACTCTACATCCTCTGTACTGCCGGCATGAGGCTGCTGCCCGAGAGGTAGACGCACCAAACGGCATCCGATCGTGTTTTTTATTTTTCAACTAAATCATGGTGTGATTAAACTATTCTGTGATCCTGCATGGTAACATTTTAATCAGTTTTTGATCATTTTCAGTCTTTTAATTTGTCTTTAATTGCTCCAATAACATACAAATAAATTCCAATGATTCTACAATATATACACTCAATAGCCAGAGAAAACTTACAAAGTCTAATACAACACTAGGACAGAAACAGTAACGGCCGTAGACTTTGTTTATGTTTGGTTAGCACTAATGTAAGTTCTTTGTTAGCACTGCTAAAGTTTACAACGTAGCATTTTTTTGTGGTTTTGAAACATTGAATTAAATACAGTCAGCTCACTACAGACACTCTGACATGTCGATTTGGTTCACTGCTGAAAAGTCGTCTGTCTTGCTATTTTATAATTTTAATAAAATAAACAATTCACTACAGCGTTATTGTTAAACTTTATTTGGTCTAAACAAAAATAATCACATCTCTCGTCTCTGTGTGTGTGTAGTGTGCAGGCGGCCATCTTGGAGGACCTGGTCACTGACGTTCCCCTGGAGTTTGACTTCCTGTTTTCCCGTTCCCATGCTGAGGTCATCTCTGGGAAACAGGAAGGTGAGATGACAAGCCGCCTACGGTGACGCTGTTACTTACAATTACTGGTTCGAGTGTATATTTACTGAATGAAGACATTTCTTTCTAACTGCCGCCTGCCTGTTTTTCTCCCCATCGTGCTTGTGATGACGTGTTCCTGTTGACTCAACCCTGAAGGAGTGTATGCATGGATTGGCATTAATTTTGTGTTGGGCCGCTTTGATCATGCTGATGAGGGTGAGTGTGAAGAAGACGTGTCTGAAACTGTCACTAATGTTTCTTCGGGTTTGTTTGATTCATCTTTCTTTGGACGGAGAGAATAAAACTGTAATTCCTTCATGTTTTCTCAGAGGACGCCACAGTCGAGGTGACAACAGGGTCACAGAACCAGCGGCCAATCAGCAGGCGGCGCACAGTGGGCATCATGGATATGGGTGGAGCTTCACTGCAGATTGCCTATGAGGTTCCCAGCTCCATCACCTTCACTTCACCAGAAGAAGTAAGGAAGTGCAGTTAAACACTTGGTTTCATTCTCAGTTAATCTCCCCAAATACTCAGTTTATGGTGATGTAAGACCAAGAGAAGCAGCAAATATTCACATTTGAGTGCTAGGAACCATCAATTATCAGCGCAGAAGAGTAAGGGCAAGATGAAGTAATAATTATAACAACTAAGGCTCTATTATTAACATTAAAAAACATCCTTGTTCATGTGTTGCCTGTGTGTTGATCTGCAGTAATCTGATGTTTCTGTGTCTTTCAGGAGGAGGCAGGGAAGACTGTCCTCGCAGAGTTTAATCTGGGCTGTGATGTCGAGCACACGCAACACGTTTACAGAGTCTACGTCACCACCTTCCTTGGCTTCGGAGGAAACATGGCCAGGCAGCGCTACGAGGACCAGCTGGTCAACAACACGCTGTCCAAGAACAGGTTCGGACTTGCACATTCACACACAATGGTGTATTTTTTCGGGGGGCTGTGTTACGTTTCCCCAGAAAACAAAACCTGAAGGACCAGAGTCGCAAGTTGGGAGACTAACAAAGCACTGCACAAATCACAAAAGGGTCAAAGCAAACTGGTTCCATGGTGTCTAAAAGGTGGCGGTGGAATAAAACCCACAGCCGCCCAAAAGAAAGAAATCTCAAACACACTCAACTCAGATTTTCACCCAAACAGAAAACACAGAGAGCCAACTGAAGGTGTTGACTCCCTGAAGACACACAACCAACTGAGCAGAGGAACTGCAGCCCTCTTATATAGTCTGACTGCAGCCAGCTGAGGGAGAACGTCACAGGTGCACCCAATAGCTTCTGATTACCTGTGGTAACCTAGATATTGAGAAGTCCCTGTTCACATCAGGACTTTGGGGCTGCTATGTATACTTAATATGTGTTATAGTTGCTATAAATGTTTTTTTTAAACGACTACTTAGATCAGTGGATCCCAGTGTTTTGGGTCCTGAATCCCCCCGAGGGTCACCAAACCTTCACTGGCCGCTTGATTTTAACAGGTGAAAAAAAAAAAAAAGGCCTAGATCCAGTCATTGCATTCATGTCTGTGAACAAAACTAAATGAAATTATTTTTAAAGTTAAGATTATTATTGAACATTGAACTATAGAAAAACTCTCACCAGATAAAGGCAGTGTGAAGAACTGAAAACAAACTATCGTCACAGAGCCGTCACTTCACTTTCTGCCTTTCTGACTTGTCCTGCGTTGAAACAGTATGCAGGTTAAACAACTAAATAGATAATAACAATGGCAAAATGTTTATTGAATATATACAGTTATATATAATACGGACTAATAAATGATAATAAATAATATGTTTCTAAAAAAGTCCTGAAAACTGATCTCTGATGCTCAAAGTTCATCCAAACTGCTTGTTTTACCAAAACGTCCTGCAATTATTGTCTCACAATTTATCAAAGGAGAAGCAATTGTATCAATGACTGGTAGCCTCTTTATCTCCCTTTTATTCTAATTCTTATTATTTATTATTCAATATCGACACCACATTTCTCACAACTGCTGTCAGTATTTACGTTTCCAGTCAGAACCTTTCTTTCAGGCTTTAATGAAGCATTTGAAAACGTTTACGTCTCCCAACACCTCGAGCCTTTAGCTGTGTTTTTGCAGTGAATATTGCTTCTGCCATGAAGCACACTGCATATTTTCTGTGAGATCCAACCAGGTGGTACATGATGTAAAATACAGTTTACAAGCTGGTCAGTCGTGGCAGTCTGTTGTTTATGCTGTAATTATGCTAATATCTCTGGATTAATTTGGCTATTAAACATTGTAGAGATGCAAAACTGTTGAAGATTTAAATGCTGAGCCTCGTCCTTCACAGTGCTCGTATAATTAGAGATATTGTTTTCCAGGTTTCTGACCACACAGACGGGCCTGAGTGAAGACAAACCGTGGCTGGACCCCTGTCTGCCGGGCGGTCTGTCAGACACTGTCGTGAGGGACAACCGCACTCTGTACCTGAGGGGTCAGGGTGACTGGACTCGCTGTCAAGAGGCCGTCCGACCCTTCCTGGGCCTCCACAACGGCACCATGTCGCCAGGGGGCGTCTATCAGGTAACTTCAGTCAACACGACACTGGTTCATTACGATTTAATATCCTGTCGTGAAAGAGGAGCTGAGATAACTTTTAATTCCTTGTTTTTTTTCAGGCTCCCATCAACTTCAGCAACAGCGAGTTCTACGGTTTCTCCGAGTTCTTTTACTGCACCGAGGACGTGCTGAGGTTGGGAGGACAGTACGACAGCGGGAAGTACTCCCGAGCTGCTATGGTATCCAGATACAGTCTCTTCATTAGTAAGCCGGAAGAATAATACAATTTATTTTTGTTCGTAGAAAGCTGACGGGTTGTGTTTGTTTTGGTTTTCTCTGCAGGACTACTGCTCCACCAAGTGGTCGACACTGAAACAGCGTCTGGACAACAAGCTGTTCTCTCAGCAGGCAGACATCAGCAGACTCAAGTGAGTTCAGCTCTGTTGTACATGTTTTTATCTCACCACACTCAAAAAACATTACAGGCTGTAACTTTTAACCAGAGCGAAGAAGTACGATCACACCACACCTGTTGAAGCCTCTTTACACTGGCTCCATGTTTGTTGATCTGAAGATCGTATTGATTACTTGGCTCCAGATTATATTTCAGACCTTTTAACTCCTTATGAACCTGTGCACGGTTTGAGATCTTCGGGCTGTAGTCTCCTGTCTGGACAGAGCTTTAGCTCTCAGGGCCCAGAGGCTCATGAACAACCTGCCTGAGAAAAATAAGTCTGCGTCTTTAAATCTCTTTTTAAAAACAGACTTTTATCGGAAAGTGTATCCTGTTTTTATCTTATTTGCAGGTGCATTTAATTGGCTTTGATGTTAGATTTTAATTTAGTTTTTCTTGTATACTTTTGGTATTTTATTTCAGTTTATCCGTGTAAAGCACTTTGTACTTTGGTCTGATAAGTGCTCTATACATAAAGTGTATTATTATTAAGTGTATTATTTATACAACAGGTCAAATTTAAGCTTCTTTAGCATGTCTGACTTAAAGTTAGATTTAGGTCAGGGTGTTGTTAATTTTTGTGCAACTGGCCCTTGATCCCTCTATCCTCTATCCTCTGCATATATATATATATATATATATATATATATATATATATATATATATATATATATATGTATGTATGTATGTATGTATGTATGTATATATGTATGTATATATGTATGTATATATATATGTATGTATATATATATGTATATATATATGTATATATATATGTATATGTATGTATGTATGTATGTATATATATATGTATATGTATGTATGTATGTATGTATATATGTATATATGTATATGTATATATATATATGATGTGTATACACATTTGTTTTCAGATGTTAAATATGTAATTTAGTCACACACTCACACACACACATTTAGGAGGCTGCAGATTATCCAGAAGGAGGTGCTGTTCAGTCACTGTTGGACTTTTTCTTCACCTGCACCACCAACATGAGGGGAATGTAGCGTCAGCAGTTCAGACCTGCACATGAAGACATGTTAATTTCACCACCTACATGCAAAGAAAGCTTTTTGTGTAGCTGCAGCTTTTTTTGTATACAAATGATTTATGTTAATGTTCGTGTGTCTCCTGTCAGCAAAAAACAGAAGTAAAAAAATGGACTCTCAAACCTCCACTAGATGTGAAATACTCAGAAATTCATTTTAGCTCGTGACTTTAAAACACTGAAGATGATGATTGAGGATTTTGTAAATGGATTTATAATTTCTTCCTCCCTCTAAATATAAACCAGCCTGACAGAAAGCTTCAGCAGAGACTTGACTTTTAGACAATTAACACTGAGGCTGACAACTGAGCCAACGTGTTAATTATCTGGAGAGGCAGTCGGAGCCAACTGTTCCACTAACGAACAAAGAAATGTAAATGGTTTCAGTAACAGTCGAGTTTACAGCTCAGATGTTTAGCACCAGAGGCAGAGCTGCATGAATCGACACCTGACAGAGCAAACGTCTCGGTGTTCATCAGAAAACGTGCTCTGGTTAATATTTTAACAGTCTACAGCCTTAAAAATGAGAATTTTATCATCAAACACAAACAGCAGCTTGGGGGAAAGGACAACATGTAACGCTCAGCTCCTGCATGAGGCAGGTGTCCATGTTATTATTTTTGAAACTGAAACTGCTTGAGGTGCAACTGACCGCAGAGTTAACACCTGGTCATTTGTCCCGCCCTGACTCGTCATCCTGCTCTCGTTCACACAGATATCAGTGCTTCAAGTCAGCCTGGATGTACGAGGTACTGCACTCCGGCTTCCGTTTCCCCGCCGACTACCCGAGTCTGAAAACAGCCCAGCTGGTTTACGACAAGGAGGTCCAGTGGACTCTGGGAGCCATCCTGTTTAAAACCCGCTTCCTGCCTCTCAGGTAAACTCACACAAACACACAGAGCAGCGCTGCACTGTTCTGTGAACCAGGAGGGATTCAGGGATTCGAATTTTGTTTTTCTTTGTATTGGACAAAAAAATTGTAAAACGTATTTCTTAAATTGGACAGTTTCAGAGCTACTTCCACCACTATTGAATTATTAAAAGCATAACTCGTTGCTTTCCAAAGACAACAGTTGATCTTAAAGACAGCAACTTTTGTGTAACGTGTGATGTTGCTGTCGTCTCCAGGGATCTGCAGCAGGAAACGCTGCGTCAGAGCCACTCCAGCTGGCTGCGCTCCTCCTTCGTCTACAACCACCACCTGTTCTCGCTCTGCATCCTGGTCGTGGTGCTCGCCATCCTGCTCTACATCCTGCGCCTGAGGAGGATCCACCAGCGGGAGCAGCGGCAGGCCGAGGCCCTGAACCTCCTCTGGGTCGAAGAGGGAGAGGCCCTCCTCCCCTGAGGGACGCGTCCCGATGACCTGCAGGGTTTCGTGTCCTCTGCCACATGTTTGACTTATTGGAAACCAAACCGCGACTAAACAATGTGAGTGTGGAGGACAGATAAGGGAACCTGGACGCTGCTCAAACCAGCCAAAGGGTGCGACTTGGCCAGTGAGGATGAAAGAGAAGAGCCGAGATTTTATTTTGTGGAAAGACATCACAGCACAGAGACGGTTTAATGAGCCTGGAATCAAACTGCGCTGTATAAACTTTGATCGTGCAGCTTCAAACAGAGAGACTGGAAATATGTTCTCTGAGTTCACCTCTTTATTTTGGAAGAAAAGAATCAACTCGACATAACAGGATTGAACAACTATCATTAGTTTGCCCCCATTTCTCCAAAGATCCAAAAGCCCCGTGTTTCAGCTTATTCTGAAAGGCAGTCTGGACAGCCGGCCTTGATCCGGTGGGTTGATCACTGTCAGAGAGAGAAGACAGAGGTGGTGATGATCTCCAGCAGAGGATATTTAACGCGGGATTATGGATTTGTCGAAGACTTTGAAGATCATTGGAGATCTATTTAGGAGGAGCTGTGTGAAAGCAACAAAAGAGAGAGAAGAAGGAAACGCTCGCAGCTCGGCTCTACTGAAGGCAGTAAACATCTGTCCGTCTGTCTGTCCACAGTGAAACTATGTCAGAACCAATCCAACAGCCAATCATCTTCACAGGAGAGTGAATCCTAATGACCCAGGACCTTACACCTGTCCTGCAACTCAGTTCATAACAGGATGCCTCCAAAACTAATCACGCTCTCATCAGCTGTACTTTAAAACCTCTCTGCGTCCGTGAGTGTCAACGAGCCGCTCATTAGATTATCATTGTTTCTGCTGGTCAGACAAATCTACCAGCCACTTGCATTTTTTATCAGCATTTGGCTCCTGAGTCCTGTTTGTATAATTACAGTCGATCGTTTGAAGGTTAAGAATACAACACCGACAGTATCACACTCATTAATGTGACAACTCTGGCTGACACGAGGCGTAACTTATCAACTTCTGACAGATATATCTATCGATGTCGATCATCTGTGATATCGGATATGCTGATTATTAGCTTGTTACCGAGACAATAAGCTGCATCGATGTCAAAATGGAGCAAGCTGAGCTGAATCTGATCATGTAGAGCTGAGCCTGACAAGCAGAGTCTGAAATATCCCAAAATGGCCGCCGCACAGGTGATCAGCTTAACCTTTCAGCTGAGGCCAAACTTCACATTTTTTAGTAGTGAAGATCTGAAGTTTTCACTCTGGATTGAAATTAATTACCCGCCAGAGTTTGTATAAATTCCTAAACATCACCTTGCACCACTAACATCTGATTTCACCCTGACACACCAGGCTGACAGTCGGCCGTTAGCCGATGTCGGACCGTCGCTGACCGTCTGTGGCTCTAGTTGTTGCAGTGAGTCCATAGAATCGGCGTTGTTCTTCGTCAGTGCTGTTTGCAACTGTTTACCAGACGTGCTCTCGTTAGAAGCGGCTATATTTGGCAATAGCAGCGTCAAAGCAAACGTGAGAGCTGATTGGTGAGCTAGTGGGCCGTCAGCTGTCGCCTTCGTGGGCTGTTCATGTGCAGCTTTTTGGCCGAGACACAGGTGACGTGAGGCGACGCAACAGGCATCCACTAGGTCATTGATGTCGGTTCAGTGTGTCTGGGCCCTGAGTACATGTGACCTTTAAATATCAGCTAACAGATTTGAGCGTGACATTAGCACGTACACACACAGAGACATAAAAGTGAAGAAGATGGGGACTGTTTTTTGTTTTACTTTAAATCTAAAAATGTTAAAATGTTAAAAATGTTCACACCCAGAGAGGGACTCAGCTCTGCACTTCAGTGAAGTGATATCACAGCAGCTATCGTCATGAGTGCGGCAGAACTTTCCTGCCATCAAAGATACCGTTTCATCCGCACCTCTCTCCGTCCCGACGGGACCATTTCCTTGAAAGCGATTCCTGACAGAGCGATGATGTCAGCTGCAGAGCTCAGATTGTGCTTTGATACTTGAATGCCACTGTTGTCCTGCCAAGACCCCCAGTCCAGTCCAGCACAGATTTGTATCGGCGGACAGACGGAGCCAGGAGGCGTTTTTAGCTGAAAAGAGCGGCGAGATCTGCTCAGTGTTCGGATGAAGACGCTGACAGCAGACGACAACCCCGGAGGCCTGATTCAAACAGATATCATCTGATTTCTGACGCAATAACTCCACAAAAGGGACGAAACTGTAACGCTGCTGGCCAAAATAATGATGCCAGGACAAGAATTAACTTCTTTAAAGCCATTTCTGAGGAGCCAAGCCTTACCTTACCCCGAGGGTGTGTTTTAATCCAGGTTTTACCTCCACTGTATGTCATAGCTGTACATGAAACCACTGTTATGTGTTTTTCTTGGCGTTGTGTGTAACGTGCTGACAGACGGACACAGGTGAGCAGCGAACCATGACGATGCGGATGTGTCTGAGCAGCATCTGGTGACACTCCACTGAGAAGTTTAATAACGTGTTGATCCCACAGTGGGAGGTCCTTTCATGTCCACAAATTCTCAGTTGTAATTTAACTCAGATTCGTGGGACATGATTCATCAAAGTGAACGATGACGACTCCATTGTTGTATAAGAAGAAAAGCTTGTTTTGGTGCTGATGTGAATATAAAGAGAGGAGGAAACTGTTCACAGGCCGTGTACACACTCGTTCTCCTTTCTGTGCTATCCGTCCTGACGCAGATGAGCTGTGACACGTCCTCGTCAAACTGTCAGTGTGTGTTTGTAACCTTCGTCTGCTCGTCTGAGCTTCAGAAACACTTTGAATCCCGAGTCTGTGAGAGGAGCGTCAGAAACGTCAGCCTGAACGCTTACAGAGTGATTTCTGTTTGACTTCTGACCTCGTTCTGATTCATCCTGATGTTGTTTCTGCTGCTCCGCTCGTGTTTTCACTCCTGACACGGGACCAGTGGTTGTGTGTGTGTGTGAGTGTGTGTGTGTGTGTGTGTGCAGCGCCGGGTATTGTGCAATGTTGAACTGTAATTCACTGAATTCTCACAACTTGACTTCGATGTTTTTAATTAAGGTACCTGAATAGAAAACATTTCCAATCCAATAAAGGATCCTTTTGTAATGAAACAGTTTGGACTTGTCCGGTTCCGTCATTCTGATCAGTTTGAAGACACAAGTACAATCTGGGTTACCGAGTCAGAATCTCTCTCGGGTCTTGTGGTGAAAACAACACTAGGGGGCGGGAATCACAGAAATTCACTGGATGGTGTCACACTACAGTGATTCTGCCAGAACAAATACATCACATGACAACTATCTGATGTTGTATCTGTCTGAAGAATATGAAATTTCACATATTCATCGTGCCTGGACGCAAATTTGACACAAAAAATCACAGAAAATAAGTTCAACATTCATTTAACACGCTTAATATCAGACTTACACTGAATCAAAGTACTTTAAGTTGTTCTGATAGTCACATTTAATTGAATTCAAACCTTTTATTTATGCCTGATGTCAAGATACAGAAAAATATATACGCAGTTACACATTTAAATATAATATTCTGTGAAAACAATTGAGGTAACTGTAACCATGTGATCTTTTGTGAGCAGAGACGTGTTCAGTAAACGTCACGTATTTGTGCTTCAGGTATTTAAAGTGCCGTGAAGTAAATTATTAAATGTCAGAGTGGAAATTAATAATCGTGTTGCAAGAGGAAGTAATCCACTATACTACCATATAAATATTTTTATATGGCAGTATAAGAGCTGCAGCCATTAACTGATTAGTCTTCTGAAAGAAAAGTCAAACATTTGTTGGTTCCAGCTGCTTCAGTGTGACGACTTCCTGCTTTTCTTTGACATTTCTAACAGTGAAAGAAGAAGTCTTTGGGTTTCTGGGCTGTTGTTTAGATTAAAGAAGTGATTTGAAGACGTCACTTTGGGCTCTGGGAAATACTGATGAGCATGAACAACACATAACAGGTTTTTGGGGGCCCGGATCAACACCGATATTAGGGAGTAAAAGGATTCTGACACTGATATATCGGGCGATGTTTATTTTCACAAACTTCTTTTGCAATGATCCTTCACAAACATAAGATAAAAAGAAAAGATATGAACGTAATGGAGTCATAATCTCTAAAACAAGTGTCCATATCCACGTTTAACCGATAACATATACGCCGATACCGATTATATCTGTGATATCTTAATATCAGCCGACCTTTATATTGACCCGGCTCTGATTATAAAGTTGCAGCTGATGTTTATTAACCCTTCACACTGAGTAACAAAAGTTCTGACAGTGAAACAACTTTAAAACTTGAGTTCAATTAACTATAAATGCACCATATTAAGTCACATCATTATTTAATATTACATTTCCAGGTCAGAACTCAAATGTTGTATCATGAGATGTTTAGATTTAAACTCTAAACTTGTTTTGTGCGTTTCGATGAGAAGAAAACAGAAGCTGGCGCTCGTCAACATTAAAGCGGTACGAGCTGGATCCCGGGGTCGCTGTCAGAACACGTCAGAACTCATAAAAGGCTCGATCCTCCTCTTTATACCTTCAGGATCAAATTATGTAAAAAGCAACAACCCCTCTTTCATAACTGAAGCAGTGAGTCTGTCCGACCTGCTGGTGGTGCTGCGCAGCATCCATGAGCCGCTCGGTCCCACAGTGGAAACACATCCTGACTTTGAGGAGACAAAGAACAACACCTTTAATTAAACTCACCGACACCCGGCTGCCGTTATCAGTTAACACCAGAAACAAATCAATTAGCAGGAAAAACCTCAGCGTCCTCAGAGACCCGCTGATTACATTAAAAAGTCACACGGATGCAGTTTTATTTTAAAAATATACTTTAATACAACAGCTGCATATAAATATTAAAATATACATTATACAGGTGTACAGTACACTCACACAAAACCAAAAACAAAAAATATTAGGCTTCTATTTGTACGGCACTTCTTGTATTTTTTTTTTCTTTTTGTGTTGTTTTTTTTTTGTACTATTTTCTTAAAGGTTACTTACTGACGAAGGAGTTGTACATAAAGATGTGTTAATGTGTTAACAGGTCCGAAGTATCACTGTAGTAATGTGATTACTGAAAGACAGACGGGGGGAGGAGGGAGGAAAAAGGGAAGAAGAGAAGTAAGGGTTGCTGTACAGTATATGACATGGCATCGTGGAATGTTTGCTCGTCTCTCGATCCTCCTTTTCCTCCCGTCGTTCAACGTGTTTTCACATGGATTTAAAGAACCGGCAGGGATGTGATCGCTCAGTCTTCACTCTACAAAACGACGTCTTTCGTCGGATGTCAAAGCATCCGGACGTCGTGTCTTTTTTCGCCCTCACATCCGCAGCCGAACCTTCGACCTCGACTCGTCGACCCCGACAGAAACGACTGACTTGGTTTTGGTTAAAGCCGCGACGTGCCGCTCACACGTCACCGTTGAGACGCAGAGCTCAGCGCCTGCGATTCAAATCTCTGGTGATGTTTTAAAAACCTTTTACCCTCCTGAGTGTTCACCGTGCAGACTGATGGTACGATACAAGTTATACAAGTCCAGAGTCACACGTGTAAAATCACATTACTTCCACAAAGGACAGAGCCAGGCTACCTGATTCTCCCGTTTCCATTCTTTACACTAAGCTAAGCTAAGCTAATCATCTGCCTGTGCAAAATGAGTGCAAGCGCACGTGTTTTTCCAAATATCTCAAACTATTCCTTTAAACCTTTTTAACCTGGGCATCTCCTCGCCTGAATTCAAAGCAGTCAGGCGGACCGACAGTGTAACACGTCCTTAAAAGGGGCAAATGCGACGGTCTGATGATTTGGGTCAGCTCGATCCTGAAAACAGTGGTGGCTGTTAGAGGGTGAGCAACACGTCTCACAGATCTTAAGGTGTTTTGATGGTCAGTAACTCTTCTGTTTGAATTTAAAGCTTTTCTGTCCACTGCAGTTTATACATGTATGAAAACAGATTTTTAAAGCTGTAAAGATTCAACGTTTTCTCAGCCAGTGTCATTGCAGATATCTCAACCCAGACGTCTGCTGATCTGAAGTACTGATACAATATTATTTTATTAGTGTTGAGCGAGTACTCGTCTGAAATGAGTATTCAGTACAGAAAATGTACTTTTTAGGACTTGGACTGAGTATAAATGTGTCAGTATCTGTCGCTGTGATGAAGGAAAGTCACTGCTGGGTAGTGGACTGGGATCAGAACATTGATCTGAAGCTCAGTTCTGAGGCTGTCGTGTAAATAGTTTTCTCATAAATAATAAATGTAACAACTTCTGATAGACCCATATTCATTTCAGGCTGACACAGGTGGATCAGAACTATGGTCGCACAGAGCAGACGTGTCGATTCAAGCTATCGTCATTTCTTAGATTACGTTTGGAAAACAGGTCGACGCAGCAGACGAGATATTTTCCTCTTGGTGAGGACCGAAGTTTAAAGTGATATTACCGTTTTTCCTCACATTTAGCTACTAACAACAATACAGGACAAAGAAAAGAGTTCATTCACTCATTTAGTCTAAAATGGAGACATAAAAGCAGATAAAATGGTGGACTGGGTTGGCAGTCAGCCTCGACTTTCCCCGGGAGAGCTGGTGGCAGAGGAGTATGCTTTGTGAAAACGAGGATTTACCGGGAACCGATCTAAACGCTGCTGGTGTCATTATTTTACAGTCGTTAATCTACTTTGTAACGATGAGTTAAAGCAAAAACAAACGTGTGTGTAGACAGTTTAAGTCTCTTGTTAGTGTCCTGATTTATGCATGCAAGTATGTAACATCACCTTTTTCCAACTGAGCTCCACCAAGTGTTCGAACTCTGACAGAACATTGTGTCGTCATGTAGAATCTCATCGCTCATGTTATAAAACTGAGGCAGGAAACAGGGTTTTCAGGGTCTTTAAACGACCTTCTGTGTCTTTGAAACATCACCAGAGATTTACACTTTTATAAAAACAGACGCTCGGCTCTGTGATTTGAATGTCGGACATTGAGAGGCACAAACTGGAGCTAGCTTTCAGCCGGCGTCCAGCAACTCCGCTTCAGTTTTTAAAAAAGGCGTCACGTTGACCTGCAGGTCTAATCTGACACCTTCACTCCATCTGGCTCCATCCCAGACGGAGGTTTCCAGGTCAGTGAAAAAAGGAGACGGGGGCATCAAGATGCAGGTCGCCACGGCGAGCGGCCACAATCCCTCTCCTCCTCCTTCTCCTCCGCAGCTGTCAGAGTGTGAAAGAGGGCGGAGGTGATGGAGGGGATTAAAAAGTTTGGGATAAGCTATTCTGAGGCCCCGGCTAAGTGCTGCTTCCCCCAGTCGCCTTTGAAACCGGAGAAGCCTGAGTGTCTCCCACAATGTGAGCGCTGGGGCAGAGTGGGGACGGGCACCCGGAGGTCAGCAGCGTCCCACCAGTGTAGGCTTACTGATGGCTCTATTCAGCCCGCCGCTCCACGACACCTCCGCTCACATGAGAGGTGCTGAGGGAGGGAGGCAGGAGGCTTCTCCCCGGCCCTCGTCACTCCGACGCTGCTCCTCCATTTGTCTCAACTCGACTCGACTTAGTGTTTTTCCAAACAGGGACTACATCAGACTGAGCACAAACAGAAGGATTTAACACAGAGCAGCTCTTCAGCGTCAAACCTTTACAGCCAATGAGGGTGCAACTTATGATCAATTCATCTTTTAATAGTTTAGCCAATTAAAAGTGAAATCACACGTTCCCAGAGATCGAACTGCCGGTGTGGTTTCATACCAAAATATATTAAATTTAGAGTGATATGAAGCAGAAATACAGCAAATCCTCACACAACAGAGGCTGGAAACTGCTAATGTTCTCTCTGAGTTCCTTTAATAATCACTCAAATTATCAAAATGGTTGTTTGGTCTTGATTTTGAGTTGATGGACTGACACCAGATGTCCACCAGATGTGTCCGTCACGTCTCCGTCACAGTTCAAACGTCCATCAGAAGCGTTTCAAGAAGCTGCTCACAGCTGCAGCTCGTTTACGATCAATATGCTGAGCGATACTTTGTGGTTTTCCTTTACTTTGTGTCTGTGTGCACAGTTCATTGTGCCATAATCACACTATTATTAGCATCAGATCAGTATCACAATGTGTACAGTCGCTTTTATTTCTGCTGTGTTTTTCTTCTTTTTATGTATTTTTAAATTTCTCAACGTGCGTCTGCAGTCGCACCTCAGAGACGGATAAAGTTATTTGAAATTGAATCGCACTGAACGAGCTGAAGGAAAAATAATTGCATCCTGCTTCACAGACTTTAGAGACGCAGTGACGTGAATAAACTGTCAGCAGCATATAGAGGTGTTCATGTATGATTATAAATGGAGAAATCGCCGTTAAGGATTGAAAATGTCATTAATCGACAATCAGAGACGGCACAAATATATCAAAGAGTCTTGTTACAAATTACAAATACTTGTTGTGCAAATACATCAAAATAAAATACACTTTATATTAAAGAAGCACAAAAATAAATTGTATTTGAGCCTCAGTGCAGGTTGTATTTCGTAGAATAGCGACAGACGGGCGCTCTGCGATTAAAATGAGGTCACTATCTTGTGTTATTTAACTCGTCACTCAACAAGTTGATGTTTATTATTTGTTCTTCTAACTTCTAATGTAAATATTACATCATATATCATATATCAGTGGTTAAAACAGTTTTATAATGGAAAAACACATTTTATTGTTACTGACAAGCAATTGTTAATGCAGCCGACGATTGTCTAAAAATTTGTATCCATCGTAGCAAAGGAAGGTAATTTATTCAAGGAGTATTTCCACCATTTTTGGGGGATCCACTTATTTTCATTCTTGCCTTGAGTTGAGATTAAAACCAGTGTCGTGACAGGCGGCGCAGAGACTCCCTTCGACATGTCTGTATAAAATTCTGTTGCGTATTAAACTGGACCTACGACAACATGCAGGGCGGCCTGTAGTGACACGTATAAACAGTGTTGTCAGTTGTAGCATGGCTAATGTTAGCATGTTAGCATCACCATCTGCACCGTCTCCAGATGGACGGTATGTCAGAGTCTCTTCCTCCTTACAAAACAATCTGGTGTTGCATCAATGTTACATAAATTAAATGTTTTTGTGCTTCTGTAACATGTTGGAATTAAGTGATTCGGTTTTTAAAACAACAAAAACTTCCAGATGTTATCAACAATCGTTTGGAGGCCTCGCTGGAGGAAGTCTTGAGGAGCTCCTGTTGAAGACTCAGGGCTCAGCATTTTCACTGGAAACTGCTGGAAATATCTGGCCTGCTCTATCCAAATTTAACTAAATCTGCCCACCAGCACCTCAAAAGCTCTTCTGATTCCACCGGCAGCCATTACTGTGAGGTTGCCGGGCAACCAGCCGAGACTCGAGGAAGTCAATGGACCCGGCCAACAGAAAAGTCCTGCACGTGACCACCCTGAACCATAAATATGTGTGTGAGTCAGTGAGCTGTAGAGGAGGATAATGTTACCTGTGGACAGAGCCAGGATTAGCTCTTTATGCTAAGCTAACTAACAGCTGCCTGTAGCTGCATATTTACCGTAAACAACCGTTAGCGTGGCGTCTTTTCATCCGACTCTCAGCAAGAAAGCAAACAAGCGTAATTTCTGAAACTATTCCTTTAAATATTAAATTCATGGTAGTTAATCCTCTGTATTTGTTTAATGATGGGGTGAACTGATGGACGCTGGCTGCAGCCGCGACACGACTCAGCCGTTGTGTCGGTGGACATCTGGTCTATTTAATTATTCAACTGCTCTCTTCCAGCACTTCAGCCAAATATAGAAGAAAGTCCAGATATTCACAGAAGTGACTGACAGTCGATCGCAGCCTAATGCGACCGGACCCGCATTAAAAAACAGATTTCTTCATTAGCAGTTCCACTTAAAGACTCGACATCTGAGGAGCTCGATCTCTTCTGTCTGTGTGAATCTGCTCTGAGGGGTTTCAAGCTGTCGCTGCCCCCCCGACAGCTGAGGTGGTTGTTTCACTACGAGGACAGAAAAGTTTCTCTTTCTCAGGCAGAGAAACGTCAGCGACAGACAGTTTCAGGACTGTTTACTTCTCCCTGTCTCTTGTGACACCGAACAAGGAAGTGATTCAGATAAGAATCGTCCCAATTTATGCAAAGTCATTGTCCATATTAGGTCACAGCCGGTTATATCTGTGAGCTGAGAGCATCGGTTCTGTTTTTTAAAGGTCCCAGCTGTTTCCTCGAGTCGACCCGGGCCGAGCTCACGAAGACAGCCACAGAAACGTGACCCCACAGCAGCCATCTTTGGGTCGTTCCAGTTCCCCCCGCGCGGATCTGCCTCCCGCTTCCAGGTACTCATAAACAGAAGCTTTCTGGGAAACTGAGTCAGGAATGTGAGCACAGACAAGAGGCCTTGCCAAAAAGAGGCCGCTCTGCGTTAAAGCTATACAGTTAAAGGGATATTCCGCAGGAGAGGAATGATGCTACAGTGTCATTTTAAGCCCTTTTCTACGAGCTCACTAGTTGTGGAAAATCCGGCGTCATGTCTTGTTTGTTGTTTGGATCTGTGGCAGGAATTCGCTGCGTTACAACAGTTTTCTGTTCAGTTCAGTTTTTGGCATATACGTGAATGTACACAACAGATGGTGCGTCGCGTTACATAACGCCACTTTCGGAGGAAGGAAAACATCAGGACAAACTTGAGCATTCAGAGTGGAAATCCCTCTTAAACCCAAAGAACTTGTCCTCCTCCGACGCGACAGATGGTTCGCACAACATTTTAAACTCTGTCGGTGTGTACAGTTGTTTTCAGCCGTTCCCTCTTTTTTTGTTTGCTGTTGTGCGAGGGCATGTGAAGGAAGCTGCTGCCAGCATCAGATCCTGTGACTTCCCAAGCCTCGAGAGAAAGTGGGAGGAGGGAGGAACCACTTCTCCGCAGCACAAGCAAGTGCAGAGTGCACCTTTAACAAATCATTTTTATTCTACTGGCTGCGATGACCGTGTCCTGGATCCTCATTTACAGTAAAATGATCACATGGAAACCTGAGCAGGTTTCTGTGGTGATGTTTAATGTGACATCAGAGCCTCTCGCTGCTGCATCAGGCATCATTTTTTTTTTGCAAAGCGACAGGCAAGATATCCGTCTTTAGCATCAGAGCTTAAAAGCTCTGCACACCGGCGGCAGAAATGCAGGAGGAAACCTTTCCAGCTAAACGCCAGGAATCCTCTGTTTACAGTACATGTCTATACTCATACGACCACGAGCAACATTTCCCAGAATGAGAGGGAAACACAAACCTAAACAGGAGCGAGACAAACTGCTCTGGCTTTCAATATGATCACGAGCGAGACCTCGAGGAGGTGAAGGTTAACTGCTCCTCTCCTGGTTCAGACAGGAAATGGAGTTTCCATAAGAGGAGAGTCGTATGTTATATCGCAGCAGCTTTGGAACGCAGCCCAGTCAGGAGCTCGTCAAGGTTGAAAAACAAAAAGAGGAATGCCTCGCTAACAGCCACTCCTCTGCTTACATTTCCCAGAGATGATGTTCACAGAGAGCAGTGCCAGCTACTGATCCACGTATAGGTTTTAATCTGAAAGAAAAACATTTTGGTTGACTTTTTTTTTTTTTTTGGCTGAATGTGAGATAGGACCCGACACAGGCCTGCAGGTTTTTTTCCACTAAGTAAAGTCAAGTGAGGCCAAGCTGGGAGCAGTAGTCATGGGTTACGTTTTACCTTGTAATAGGGTTCAAGATCAGGCATAATAACACAGGTCCCTGTGGCTGTAAGCTCCAGGCACTTCAGAAAGGCGTCATTATGCAAACAAACTGCCTATTACAACAGTTCGTGCTCGCAGGCCAAAACCCAGTCAGCAGTTACCGCCTGATGCCTCCGCTCAGGTTTGCATTGCTTTTTTTCACTTTTCCATCGAACAGCAGCACTGCTGAGACAAACCGAGACCACCTGTGGAAGCGCTGAGCGCCCACAACGAGTCTCTCAATCAATATCTGTCTTCAGACAAAAGGTGCCATGAGTCTTTTTTTTCTCTTCTCTTTTGGAGGATCTGAAGCCCTCTTCAAAGGTGCTTGGTTGCTTTTACCACAGTGCAATTCAAAGGGTCCTTGACATTTTTTTTTTTTTTTTATGTCCAACAACATTTAGAGACCTTGGACAGATCGGTCTTCAGCTTCAGCAAAGACCGCAGAAGAAAGGCAGATTTCTCAAGACTGACGCCCACTCTGTGGGCTGTGGCATCGCCAGATAACAACAAAAATCAGAATAAAAAAAAAACAAACAAAAAACAAATCAAATGTATTTGCTTCCTAGATCTACAAGTGTTTTTCTCTATTTGTCATTGCAATTCAGGAAGGTGCGCTACATAATTAGGTCAGGGGTTGAGGAGAGGGCTCGGGGAAGGCATTGAGGACACTTCCCTTTTGTGGGTAAAAATAAAAGCCACTGCAGAAAAGCTGAAGGAGCACCAGGCTGCAGAGCTAACAGGGTGACGGATTCATAAAGTGTCAGTCCTTTCCTGTCCGTCACGCCACTCGCGCTCTCTCAGGTCCATGATATAGTGCATTTAGGTGAAAGGGGGGATTAAAGTCCGTTCGGTGACGTCATCCTCTGAGGACGCGTGCGGGTAAACATGACAACAATCAGAATGTTTCAGTCACTTTTCCCTCCACCTCCCAGAACAAAACGATGTGTTAATGGTTGGCAGCATCTGAAGCGGTTTTGGTGTCCGAGTGGTTTTCAGCAGTATCACTTATCTTTGGTCAGTTTGAATTAAGGTGCAGTTTTGTTTTTTTTCTCGTTCAGTTTTGACTCTGCTTACGTTTTGATGGGGTGAAGGAGTGTTAAAGAGGGAGGGGAGGGGGGAGGAGTGGTGGTGTGGGGGGGGTATTAAAGCTCCAAGGACTTTTCCACAACAATCAGGCTGTTGTTTCCATCAACAGCTGCTCTGGCATCAGGACTCCATCACTTGTTGTGTGTCACAACATTTACTGACATTTCAGACGGCCGATGCAATCCGAATGGTATGCAGTGCTTCTATAGGAGCCCGGCCAAACACAAAAAAACACACACACACACACATACACACGCACACACACCAGTTTCTTTGTCTTCCAGGCCTGGGCTCCTCCCACTTCCTTATTTTAGCACTTCCTCTATCCTCAAATGCCCCCTCGCCCTCGGCTCACTACCGGTCCCCTGCCGGCAACTACGACCATCTACAAAACAGTGCAATGTCTATTCATAGGCACACTGGGATACAAATACAGCACACAGAGGGAGAGAGGAAACACTATACACACTCATACAGTATGTTACATGTCCGACATGCACACACACACACATACAGACACACACACACATACGCACAGACAGAACACAGAGACGTCAGCAGCGGCAGCAGCAGCTCCGGCCCGGTGGTGGTGGTGGTGTTGCAGCCTGCAGAGTCAGAGCGGTGAACGCGGCTGCTGTTTGGAGGACCGACAGGAGAGCAGCAGGAGCAGGGTGGCAATTTACTCCCATTTTTGTTTAGGCTACTCCTTCCTCGTCCTCTCCCTCTTTCCCAGCATCTCCCACCTCTTCATCTCTTACTTCGAAAGTGTACAATGTGAGAGTGGCGGCGGTGCAGAGAGGCTTGGTCGATTCAGGTTGGTTGGTGGTGCTGGGACGGGGAAGGTGGAGGGAGGAGGAGGAGGGGCGAGGCTGGGTGAGTTTAGCCCGCCGCCTCATCATCTCCTTCCGGGGGCTCTTTGCGCTGGTTCTGACCGCTGGCGCTGGCCGCCAAAATCCTCTGTACAAAGTCTTTGGTCCGCCCAGCGACTAAAGGACCTGCAGCCGTCATGGAGATAAATTAGGAAGGTGTGACGGAAAGAAAAAGGACAAGACAGGAAATAGATCATCACAAAGAGAAAACCAAAACCGTAACCAAAAGTTAAACTCTGTTTTTTGACTCATTTAAAGTTCTTGGAGATTCACATCAAGAAAATGAACATTCAGTCGTTATCTACTCACCCACATGTCAACAGAAAGTTTTTTTTCGTACACAAAACATTTCTGGAGCTTCACACAAAGTAGCTGGTGACTTTAAAGACATAAATAAACATACAAACAAACAAACAAACATACATAAAACTGCTCCATACAGCTCCTCCGGTGTTATCCAAGTCCAAGTGTTATCCAAAGTGATTTGCGGAGATGTTATTTACACCCGTCTAAAGCGTGTCGAGGGTGCAAATAATGTCTCGTTCAAGTCAATTTGGGATCTCGAGGCTGTACGGAGCCATTTTATTTATGTTGTTGTTTTCTGCCGTTGTTTCTTTATGTCGCCGGCTTTTGCTGTGAAGCTCCAGAAATGTTTTGTGGACCACGAAAATGGTCCACAAAAAAAAAAGGAGGGTGAGTAAGACGTAACCGTACGCATTTCTTTAAGATAACGCCTGTTGCTGTGTTTCTGTGTTCTCTCACCGCTCGACTCTCGCAGGATGTCTTCCAGGCGCTGGGTCATCCCTCGCTCGTCCGTGTCCTCTTCCTCGCTGCTCTCCACCCGCAGTCGGATCACCTCCTTGATCCGCAGCAGAGCGCCCAACAGGTTCTCTGTGCAGCCGAACACAAAATAAAAAACAATCATTTTCATCTCAGAAATAACAAATCAGCACAGAAAACTGTTGTTGAAGTCACTGACTGACTGATTAATTGATCTTAGACAATATTGTGGCAAAATTAATGCTTAATCTGACGATTATTGGCTCATTTTTCTGGCAAACCATCAATGTTTATTGTTGTCTTTACACAAAGCAGCCTCACAAGAATCTTGCCAAAATAAAATACGCAAAAATCATCAACCAATCTTCTATTAAATCAAGTATGACTCAATAGATGATTCTGACGAAGCAGAACACAAAGTAATGAGGTCTGATAACCAGCAAGAAGCAGGCGCCTTGTGGGACAGAGAGGATGTTTGTTTTGAAGAGCAAAAGGGAAAGAACAAGAAAAAACAAAAGTGATCTTCAGTTAAAACAAACAAACAGTAGTGAAAGTGAAATGAGGGAAGTCGTGGCTGAGAGCTTGTGACCAGAGCAGAACGAGGTCGACGCAGAAGTCGAGTGTGAACGGCCGTGATGGTTTGCAGGTTCAGCTCTTCTGACAATCAGCTGTACTTTTTCTTCTCTGCTGTTCTTCTGATTCAAAGATCTCGTGAGCGGTGGAGAGGCACAAGTACCGATAAACTACAAACTAGAGTTGCGTTTAATCGATGAAAAAAAGTCATTATTCTCTGATTCCAGCTTCTTAAATGTGAATATTTTCTGGTTTCTCTCCTCTATGACAGTAAACTGAATATCTTATATCTATATCTATCCCGCTTTCTGACATTTTATAGAAAAATCAACCAAGGAAATAAAAGAGTTGCAGCAATTATAATTAAGAATCTAGATTTAAAATCAGGTCTTCGTGTTGCTTCCTTTCTTCCTCCTCCGGCAGATTTCCTTCCATCAAAGCCCGGCAACACTCTCCGACACCAGAGCTGAACTTTATTGATTAATGGTTTCAGTCTTTTTTTCAGTCCAAAGCTCTGAGTGCTCTCCGGGTCCAGTTTCTCGCGGTGAAGATGGACTGTTTTTTATTATATATACAGGAGGTCATCAAAATGTCTGAGACCGCTAGTGAGAATACTGTTTCTTTCATTACGAACGATAATATCAGCTGAACGATTTGAGTCAAACGTCGATTCTTTATATATTTCGACTAGTGGACGAGGGGAGCTGACGTGACCTTCGGCTCTTGGAAGCTGGACATTTTCTAGTAGTCGTTTCATATTTTAAATCGATACTAAAAAAATATTAACATTGTGCATTTTAAGGGGCTGAGATGTGGAGCACACAACGTTTGATAAACACTTCTTACGGGATATTTTCTAACGTGGCAGCTACTGTACGGTAGTGCCAGATCAGCTGTCTATTCTCACTCCAGAAACAGGATTTGCTGGAGGCTCATCTCTGCTGCTGCTGCTGATGGTGTGAATCATCAGCACCTTCTGTGATTTCTGGCTCCTCCCCCCTCCCCCACCCACCGTGGGGGTCATGTGACCCGATGGCGCCATGACACCCCTCCTGTCAGTGTGTATTATTCTCTCATGGATCTGATTCCTCTTTAGTCCGGCGCTCGTCTCAGCGGGGAGTGTGTGTGTGGGCGAAGGACCACGGTGGGTCTGAAGTGATGCACTACATTTTTTACTATTTTTTATTTTCTGTATCTCTGTCACACACACACACACACACACACACACACACACACACACACACACACACACACACAAACACACACACACAGACACACACACTGTAACTGAAGTCAGGAGGCTTCCCGGCACTGGCACGGCTCCAAAGTCCTGCTTTTTTTGAAGTTTTCTGTTGAATCTGCTGCTCAAGTCTGTAAAGTGTATTTTGTATAGCTGCTACTGACAGTGAAGGAGAGAGAGAGAGAGAGAGAGAGAGAGAGGACGGAGAAAGTGGGTGAATGAGAGAATTTAAACAAAAAAGAGAAAAGGAGGGAGAGGAGGCAGAGGAGGAAGCGAGGCGATGTGTGAGGTTAAGCCCTGTGTGTTTTGGCTTCCTGCCACTCGAACAAAAAATTTGCGGGAGCCACAACTAAAGCCTTTGCAATGAAATGCCGGTTTCGGGATCAGGAATGACTGGAATGTAAAAAAATGGGAGGAAAAAAAAGGGACAAAGGAAGTTGGACGCTGCACGGGGGTTGAATTCAAAGAAGTCGAAGCCAACCAGACGAGGAGGAGGAGGAGGAGGAGGAGGAGGCAGGAGCGGGCTGACAGATCTGGCAGAGGAGAGGTGTTGATTATCGGGGAGGAGGTGAAGTCACCCTTCTCGGGTTTTTTCCTCGATCAGACTGTTTACACGCTCCTCGGTGATCTTGTTATCATCGGCGCTCTGCAGTAACCTGATTTCTAGAAACGGTGGCGTCTTCAAAGCGGCCTTGAAGAAGATGTTTTCTCAGTCATTTGTAGCTTCATCTGCATTTGATTTCTTTTATGTCAGCTGCACCACTTCACGGTGTGGTTTGGTTTTTTTCTGCTGTACGTTGGAGAAGGACCGCAGTGGAAATGAGCCGTCAATGATTTTTTAACTGCTGCTGTGTGTGAAATAAATCTCAGTTAAACGTTAAAGTCAACTTAGTTTCCTTCACTGAAGAAGTCATTAATACAGCTACACGACACGACATAAACTTAAAGGGTAATTAAGTC
The DNA here is from genome assembly GCF_040436345.1 of Pagrus major. Taxonomy (NCBI): domain Eukaryota; kingdom Metazoa; phylum Chordata; class Actinopteri; order Spariformes; family Sparidae; genus Pagrus; species Pagrus major. The sequence goes on along the minus strand of NC_133215.1, from coordinate 4,871,304 downwards.
ACTTTTACACCAAAATGAGCGTGAACAGGCTAAACAGTAGACAAGTCTTTCTGTGTTTCTTCTGGTGAGGGAACAATAAATATCTTTTACTTCTACTACGGCATCGCAACGGAAAAAGGGGCAAAAATTAGTGTGTCCACCCGGATGTCACGTTGATCGGAGGTACGATCCGATTTACACTCCTACTTTGACTACTGCAGAGTCATTTGGCCTGATAATGAAGGCTGATCGTACCAGACAGGTGTTAGTGGGTTTGTTGTCTAATGTAAAAGGAGCATAGTACAGGATTAAGTCACATGTCCACAGCTGAACACGAGCTTAATTGTAAAATTTAGACAAATTCACACAGTAAGTAAAAAAACGGGTGCTCTCTTCCTACAGAGCCCGTTCTTTTATTTCTATATTGGAGGCACGTCGTGTTATCTGAAATCAAAGAGCAGCATTCCTGCTGTCAGAAGAAATATAAACACACGAAAATGACAGTAACCTAAAGGGGAAAGAGCAGAAATGCTGCGTCATACAGCAAACTTCAAATATTTATCAAGTAACTACACCGACGATGAGACAAAGCATCAGGATGTGTGTGACTCAGTGCAGGAAATGATGGTGAAACTCGATCAGAAAGAAAAAACCTCTTAAAGTTAAAGATCAAGGAGAGACAAACAGCTCAATCACATTTTCATCTAGTTAATAAAACACTTCTACTGAACCAGCAGAGACACAAGCAGCTCTGCAGCAGCCACACTTTGTTTGATTATCACCTGCTGGACGCAACCGAGTCGAGCTGAAGTTAGTTAAAAGAACCAAAGTCCAGCTTCCTGATAAAACAGCCGGCTTTGACATCAGTTTAAATGCTTCATGAAGAAATAATTAATACACTGAACAAAGATAAAGGTCAGGTGGTTTGGGTTTGTGCTGATGTTTTTGTCTGATCAGGCAAGTCGGCCAGAAATGTGCCCGAAATAAATTTTTCAGTTGACCCTATACCATTTTCTTTCATTTATCAGCGGTTATCAAATAACAACAAAGACTTTATCTAATTCTGATGTTTCATCTGATCCATCTTGCTTCCAAACTTGCAGCAGACTGAGCAACACATATTTTGAGTTTTGCCCACATCCCTCAACACCATCCAACTAAACTCCCGTTTCCAGGATAATTAAAACGTTTGCTTTACCTGCCACCATTTTCTATCGAGTGTCTGATGGGTGCTGCACATGTGCGACTCTCAACAGAGATGAGAGAGATAGTGAGATGTCTCACTCCGGAGCTACTTCCATCATCAGCAGGAGAAAAAAAGATCTTTTTTATGACTTACTCAATGACTTACTCAACAGTAAGGATTCCTCCCCCGAGGAATCCTTACTGTTGGGCCTTGATGAGATTTGAGGGGGTCGGGGCTGTGTACATTGAGGTCCTAGTCTCTGACCTGCATCTGTTCTCTCATGGCTAACCTTATTTCCCTTCAGGGTGATGACTCTGAATCATAAACCTCACCACCGTCAAGAAAAACACTGAAAACCTCCAACTTGTAACGAAAAAACAAACACAACTTTGTTTTCTGAGTTTATCCAATTAACCAATAAAAGAAATAGGAATGTCATCCGTCAGCAGGAGTTTCAACATGTTCATCATTACATTAGGACTTTGTATGGCTGTGTGTATGCTTTGTGCTCAGTACTGACCATACTCCTGGTTGAGCCCCCACAGCTTGATCTTGTTGGCTTCGTGCTGGGCCTTCTTCTTCAGCCGGCAGGCCCTGGAAACAGACGGGAAAAAAGAGAGCGTCGTCATTCTCTGGAACCAGAAAACTCTGTTCCGAGTATTCCCGTATCTCCACGCGACCCCGTTAGCGTGTCTGCTGAGTTTCACGCTGAGAGCAGCTGGCGAGCGATGAGAGGAGGATGTATTTCCAAACTGTGAGGGAGATTTATCTCCCCTCATCCCTCCACTCCTCCAGTAACCATCTGACACCACGGCTCTGAAGTGAAACGGACGCTTTTGGTTTCAGATTATTTGGGGGGTTGAAAAATGGCAGCGAGGAATGAATCAATCAATGCACGTTAAATATTAATGCGTCTCAGGGGGACTATTCTCTTGCAGCTTGCAGTGAATCTCTTATTTTCTTGCAGCTGTGAGTCAGCTGAATGAAACTTTAGAAAACAAAGCACACGCAGGCCGGTGGTGTTTCTCTGCAAGCTGAAATGTTGCATTTTGCCTCTCAGCCACGTTTTACTCTTCCAAGTCTCCAATTTGTACCACAGTCCCTGCTGGTTTGGGGGAGGATGCAGACAACCACACCACAATTTAGCTGCTCCCAATCATTGCTAGGATGGGACTGATAAAGTACAGAGGATGTTCCAATATGTACCACAGGTTTATTCAACTCTCTACCTTCCCACAAGCCCCTGAACACAAAGTCAAGTTTTCTTAAAGAGTTCCTGCTCTCAAATTCAAAGCCAAAAACAGCCCCAGAGGAAGAAATGCTGTTCGTCGAGAAGGTTCACCTCCAGCTGTAAACTGATTCAAGTGGCATGCTGGCTGAGGAGAAGAAGCCAGTGGCTGCCTGAAGGTAGGAAAAACATATTCTCTAAATTAAAAGCTTCTGGTGTTTGGATGGGTTTGGAAAAATGGCGGCTGTGGTTTGTCTCTAAGACACTTGGAGCTGTATATCCAAACCTGGGGTTTTACCTGTTTTTGAGATCAAACCTGGCAACCAATCATGTGATGAGAGGTAACTGTGTCTTCAGGGAAGGAATGACTCAGCAGCTATTTGATGAGTCAGTCAGGAGCTCTGTGACTAACTATTTGATTCATTAACTTTAAAAGAAGCACAGCAACATTTTAGGAAACATGGTTATCCGCCATCTTAACGAGAGTTTACACCAGCAGATCTCATTTGTGCAACTTTAAAATCACTGGAGCTGAAAGTTTGGTGACGCAGCGCCGACTTGCACTCTCAATTCCCAGTCGGACAATAAGCCAACGGACTTCTGTCACCATCAACTCCTGTCTCATGACCGAAAACATACCGCGTCATACTTTTATTTAAATCTCAAGGAATCACTGAGGAATGATTTTCAATGATGTCGTGAAAAACACTTACTACAACGAGAAGACAAACAACAGAATATTGTGTACACGCAGTTAGTAGTTTGCGTTCATGGTTTTAAATTAACCTAAAGGCACAATCGTAATCTATTTTGTAAAATATGTTTCTAAAAACAGCTTTTCCAACTTAGTGTTTGCATGCAAGATTTCAAGCATTAGCCAGTTTAGGTATACACATCGCTAATACAGTGTAACAACGCTAATATAGAGATTTTTACTGTAATCGCACCAAATCACATTTATCAGGTCTGCGTCCTAAAATGCTGCTTACGTATGTACAAAAGGCCAAAATGCACAGCAAACGCTTTGTTTTAAGTAATACGTATCCATGCGTACTGTATGTGTGGACAGGGTCTGAGGGTCTTTGAGCGAAGCTAAGCTAAACACTTCTTGAATCAGACTCTGTCCTGAGCACACACAGCTTAAACTGGTATCAGTCACCTCACGTAACTCCCGGCAGGCAAGTAAACAATCATATTTTCCACGATGATGGTGCATTCTTACAAGTCTGGTCACTAGGTCGGAGGCTAAAAGCACGAACTGTGCTTGTATTTGAGCATCCGGACGAGCTGGAGAGGCAACACAGCTAGGTCGAGTGTGTTTCCTGTACCACCGCCCCGGGCAGGTGGTTTCTGACAGGATTGAGAAGGAATGGGAGCGACTGGAGGCGGCTGTGATAAACCCACTGCTAACTCTGATCTGTTCTGAGGCAGCCACAAGTATGACACTATAAAAAGAGTCTCTTCAGAGGAAATTCCTGCATATTAAATGAACACATGAACTCAGTCACATTACAGGATGAGTGAGGTACACACTGACTTTAACTGTGCACTCCCTACATACCCTCAACTTTTCTCTCTGATGGTGTGTTTGTGTTGTGTTTAATATATTGTATGTTTAGAATAATAAAGATATTCCCAGAGTCCCTCTTCTCTTTAAACAGCCTGTAATAATGTCCTTTCCTCCGTCGTCTCCTCCCTCCGTCTCTCCACAGATGAACTCTCTGTGACCCTCCTCTCCCTCCACATCTAACTCTTCGTCTGCCTCCTCAATGCTGCCCTGATTTCCTCCTATTCAGCCTTTCATCCTGCTTCCCTCCGTCTCATCTCCTCTGTTGTTTTCCTCTGCTTCCCTCCATCTTCCCTTAATTTATTCCATGTCCAAAGTAAACTCATTAAAAAAAGGGACAATCAAGTCAAAAATACACTCATGGCCCACATTTTTTAAAACCATTTGTGTTGTGTACAGTATTCTCGGAGGATGGGTTTTAAAAAGGTCATCTTCTGTGCGGTGGTACACTGTGTTCCACTGGCGAAGCGCTCAAATGCTTCCTGACACTTCAGACTAAAAATGAATGCACTCTGGAATCAAGAGCGTTTTCCATCAAGTCAAATCAACCGAGCCTTAACTTCCACTTAGATTAGATGTTTTTCTCAGCGTATTCTTCTCCCTCCATGTCCTCCAGAAGCAGCACTCGAAGGTCAACTACTGAAATGCACCACATGTTTGAAAACCTGATCTTGACAAGGCTATAGATTGCACACACCAAACCACAGAGCCCTGCAGGATTCTTCTCTATTTTTTTTTTCTTTTTCTGCAAACGATTTACAAAACACTGAAAACCTCTCAGAAATGCCTGCACACGCCTGACCGATCGATACAGAACGGTCTCCTGGGCACTGACTTGGTGCAGAGGATGTAGGAGGGCAGTAAGTGGAAGTCTTGTACCTGGAGGCCAGCTTGTTCTTCTCTTTACGGGACCGGGCTCGGGCCACGGCGGGGAGGTCGTTGACCGGACCCATGCCGTCGATGGCAGCGTTGAGCTTCTGTAGCTGCTCCCCGATGTTGTGGAGCTTCTGGGGGTTTGGTGTCAGGTCGCTGGCATCGGTCTTGCGAGCTTTGCGCCGCCCTTTTTTGCCTGAACAAAAGGAAAATAGAAGGAATTCAATTCCTGTTAAAGTCTTTCAAACCTCTTTGGTTTCATCTTTACGACACTCATAAACCCACCAGTGTGGCCCATAAATCCAAAGTATGCTGTGCAGTCAAACATTTATCAGATCGACCTAACTTTGTCTTTAAATTCTTATCAAAATGCCAAATCTAAACAAAGCTCTGTCACCAAGAACAGAGCTTCATTTAATGATTATTTTCATCACTGATTAATTAGCTGATTTTCCAGATTAATCAATTAATTCTTTCGTCTATAAAATGGCAAAAAAATTGTGAAAAAATGTTCATCACAATTTCCCAGAGCCCAAAGTGACGTCTTCAAATTGCCTCTTCCGTCCAGAACCCAAAGACTCTTCATTTACAGTCATAAATGACAAAGAAAGCAGAAAATCTTCACATCTAAGAAGTTAGAAGCTGCTTGAGAAGTGACAGACGATTCATTGATTATCACAATAGATTGCAACTAGTTTTCTTTCAATCAACTAATCGATCACAGCTCATCACAGCTCGACATGAAACCGGTTCCATTTCGTTCCGCAGACTTCATTTTGAGCCGTTAAGAAAAAAAAAATAGTTATAAATGTCGATCTGTCACCAAGAAATGTTTTTAAATGGATGTACAGTGAGACATCCGGATGCAGCAGCAACCAAAATGGCATCCTAGCTTTTAATATCTCAATGAAGTGACATGAGAAGCAGCCAAAAATATATAAATATGCGACCATGTTAACTTTAATGTCGTCCTTTGTGGTTTCATTGTGTTGCGCTGCATCCTTCTGAAGAACACAGGCTGCTGCTCGGCTCCAGTCGTGCCTGACGTAAGATTCACTTATCAGGAAAATGCTGAAAAATTTAGATTTTGACATAAAAGTTGTATGTAGGGCACACGCCTGAGGGTCCCGATCCGATTCGTGTCACATGAGAGAAAAGAAATGGGACACATTCAGCTGCAGCGTGAACGTTCGTGTTAATGACTCCTGCTGTGAAAAGGCTTTAACTCAGAGGGTCTTTATCGTTTTCAGCTTCATCTCTGCACGATGACGACTGCAACTAACAATTAATCGATCAATTATCTTTATGGTTCATCAGGATGCCAAATCACAGAGCTTCGTGGTCTGACCAACAGTCGAAAAGGAACAGTGTTCTGACCCATTAATGTTTCAGCACAAGGATAGTGAACGAGTCGGTCCTGTGTTGTTTCTCACCCTCTCTGCGGTACAGTGTGCTGGGTAGAGTGCTGGAGCTCCAGGACAAAGACCAGTGGACGTCTCCGCCCAGTTTCTTCTTCGTGGCCGTCTCTCGAGCTCGTCGGTACTCCCAGAAACAGCGACGCTTCGCTGGGCGCTCGCCTGGCTGCCTCACTGGCTCGGCCTCCACCTCTGATGAAAAAACATGAACACATGCACAAAGAATTCAGAATTTGAAAAAGCTTTGCAGTTGTGTCGCTTATCATCAAGTAACAAAGTGGAAGATTTGTTGTGGATTGACTGTAATTTCATGATGTGAAAATAAATTCAGACAACAAACAACAAACAGGGGAAACTCCCCTTAATCTCATCTAAAACATGAGTAAGACATTAATGAAACAAGATTACACGTCTATAGCTGCCCCATGAATCTCAGTTCTCACAAGAAACAATTACTCCGTGGATAAAAAGTAGACAACTTTGCTATTCTTAGATGCTCAGCAAAAGTGGGTCAACAATGTGAAGTCTGATTTAAGATAGCTGTGGATGAAAGCAGAGGAAACAAAACAAAAGAGAGCAGCAAAGTGTTCAGTGGCAGTCCTCCCTCGTTTAGCTACACAGTCAGGAATGAGTAGAAATGGCAGGAGATCCAAACCATTAAGATTTACCTTCTAATGGTTGTGATCGTCAAAAAAAAAAAAAACTTCATGGCTATCTGGCTTTTCATAATAACAGCCAAGTATTCTGGGACTTCAGTGGCACTCCTCCCTAATTTGTCCAGACGGTCAGTAAAGGTGAGAAGGAATGGCAGGAGATCCATTAAGATTTACCTTCTAATGGTTGTGATCGTCAAAAAATAAACTTCATGGCTATCTAGCTTTTCAAAATAGCAGCCAAGTATCCTAGGACTCGAGTGGCGGTCCTCCCTAATTTGTCAGGTCAGGAAAGGTGAGAAGAAGTGGCAGGAGATCCAGTTCATTAGGATTTACCCTCTAAGAACTGTGTTCATCAACACCGAACTCATCCTTTGGATACCACCACTATGTTTCTGTCAAGTTAATGGAAATCTATCGAATAGTGTTTGAGATGTTTCGTTGTGGTGTCGGCACAATTGAAGGTGACAAAAACTAAGTGAACCCTGTGACTTTTCAGGAAGTTTACAAATGTCAGTTTCTCTTTTTGCTCGATTTCTCTGGTCTGATCGTATCCTCTGTTTATATTTTCACAGTGGAGCACACTGCACTGAATCACAATGATCTGTGTGCAGCAGTATATATGTAAGTGAGAGAACTGCTGACCATCAAAGAGTTTGTTTTAAACTCTGATTGACCTGAGATAACACATTTCATAACCTCTCCCTCAGAGAGCGCCTGACTCTGGTGCAACTTTTTGTTTCATCTGCTGCAATCACAGCAGTCCAACAGGATACAGCTTTTAATATCCATATTTTTTTGCCTGAATCTGCCAAAATTCAAGCAATTTCTTCATTATTGATTCCAAAATATATTCTTATGTTAACAATTATTAAATGTAATCTGGTTCAGATGTTGCATCAGGATCAATTTTGGGACCTGCAACAGAGAAGCAGTGATGCAAAATAAAGATTCAATAGGCTGTAGGCTGTTTTATTAATATATAATGAAGAAAACTAATTCCCATCCATCATTACGGAGGTGGACAACATTGACAGCCATGTGTAAGATATTTAATCGAAAGAGAAATGCACTTCAAGTTAATATGACAGATGAACCCTAATCATAACTGACAGGTATTAACGTTTGTGTTTGCGTGGTATGAGCCCTAATCCACATGCTGTATGTCCTAATGACAAAGCCCCCACCAGCTGGAACTGTGCACATGTATGCTGCTTCAGAGGCAGACACCTACAACCAGCACACAGACGTCACACAAGATTAGCCTCGGGCGCGCAGAGCCATGAATAATGGTATCATAAATAATACAACATGCAAAAGCTCCACCGGCAGGAGCAGAGAGGAGACGCTTCTACAAATCCACCCAAAAAAAGAAGAAGAAAACATGCCACAGATAATGAAAGAGTAGCCGGATTAAAATCCAACTGAAAGTTAATAACCATGAAGTCCTGTCCTCGCCAGGGCTGTCCGTTTCTCACACACACACTAACACACTCACAGATGGCTTATGTAACATCATGCCGTCTGGTCCGGTGTGCAGAGAGCGCCATTGTCTGCACTCTCCCCTCAACACGATCTTTTCGCTCCACGGCTCTTATGGTTTTTATAATTTAATACACATAGACACACAAACACACACATGCACATACACACCAATGCTCCTAAAGATCTGATCTCCTGAACTCACTCGACCTACACATCTCTTTGCGACATACTTCTTCCATACATCACACAGCCCTTTGCGATCGCCATTGGGCTAATGGTAAGAATAGCTCAACCGGGCACACACACACACACACACACACACACTGACACAACAATAGAGGGCGACAATGGTTGTCTCGCGACAGTGGAAATGTGAGCCAGGCCGCTCTTTGACAGCGAGCCAGCGACCTCTCCATTACCTTGCAACAAGACGCCTGAGATTTGTTTATCTAACGCAGGGACGATCAGAGACGGAGAGAGCCTGGGAAAAAGATGCTTATCTTAAGTCAAGTGAGTTTACGTGTATGTTATCTAATATGCATGTTTATATTTTGTATCCTGTGGTCTGGACATGAAGTCACCGCCTGACATTTAAGCCCTCCAGCTGATGCTGTCTGACCGAACAGCAAGCAGCAAATTCATGTAAAGATCAAAGTTCAGTTTGTTCATGTGGAGGGAGGCTGCTTTAATGTCCGGATGGATGTTGTATTAACTCTGACAAGAAGCCATGTTTTATGTCTGTGTGTTGAATCACACAGTAACTTAAACATAATTTAATTAAAGGAAACTCCAGTGATTTATTTTTGTTTTCCCATAAAGTTTGAAGACTCAAAAGAGGAGCAGAGGCTGAGATATCCTGACTTACAGCTCTGTGAGTTAAAGAGACAGTTCACCACAACATTAAATATACATATTTTTCGTCTGACCTGTGGTGCTATTAATCCATCCAGATTGTTTTGTTGTGAGTGGCTAATTTTTTGCAGATATCAGCTGCCTTCTCTCCAGTACACTGGAACTAGACGGCTCCTGGCTTGTTGTGCTTTAAGCGCCAAAAGATACTCAACTCAACTCAACAAAATTTCTTTCCAGAAATTATGACCTGGTCAGTTTCATGTGGGAACTATTTTTTTACTTTCTGTATCACCGCGCAGAAGCATCTACTCATGGATGAGAGGCTAGCTAACTCAGCTAACAAGGCTAGCTTATGTTACAGCGGAGGAGGACTTCCATTAATGTTTTACATCCCGGGGCTGTCCCGAGCTCGAGCCTCTCATCCGTGAGCACCGGCATGCTTCGTTCACAAAATTCCTACATGAAACTGCTCACAACAACATCTGTGTGATAATCTGGAGTAACCAGATCAGAATTTCTAAAATAAGACATTGCTGTCCAGTTTTTCCACAATTATTTTTGCTGCTTTGAGCACCGCAAGCCGAGTGCCATCTAGTTCCCTTGTATTGGAGAGAGGGCGGACATCGCTGTGGCCGATATCTCCAAAATGCTACAGACAGGAGTAAAAATATGTATTTTTGATTTTGGTGTGAGCTTTAAGCAGCAGAAGCACTTGATCCTTCAGTTCCCTTAATGCAACTGAACATCATCTTTTATTAAACCCTACATGCCTGGCAAAAAACCCATCTTTCTAACATTATAATGCAGGGTTTTCAAAAGTTTGTAGTCCTCTAGAGCCACAGAGGGATTTATACAACTGTATTCACAGACTAGTAACTCAAGTCCATTTAAGAATCAGCCCACAGTGATGGGTACGTATGGGTTCAAGCAATAACTGTTCTTTTGGGTGCAGATCCAGGAATTTTTCCAAGGATTTCTGCATTTACTGGTATGAAAAAATAAATAATGTGCAAAAAAGCATATACCAATCAAATGATTTTCTTTTTACGCAGATTAAAAATGTCTAAATATTTTCCACGACTAAAAAGCATTAAAAAAAGGAGCCATTCATTCATTCACTGGGCCACAGCCAGGATTTTAGAAACACAGAGGTTATGATTATGTAAACAGCTTGTGCACAATGGCGAGAATTAAATTCTGGTAGATAAATACTGAAGGATTTATTTATTTTTGTCCACTTTGAAAGCAGCCACACTTTAGATTTACTGAGTCTAAAGATACAGGGATGCAATCGTAGAAGGTCAAACTACTCCCAGCAAGTCCTCAATGGAAGGTAGTCGTTTTTATTTTATATGTCAGCTTTGGTGAATTGATTCCCATTGGTTTTTATACATCGTTTATTATTCTGTATATTGCATCTTGTATATTGTAGTTATAACAAGAGTTTTGATGATCCAAACACAGTTGAGCCGAGCTGAACTGTGTTTTTAATTCAGTCAGGTTTCCATGAAATATCACAAAAAAACAAAAAACCCAGGTTGTGGATCAGAGTCACGGTAATGAAAGAAATCAGTCAAATCAGCGTCTTTGTTGTAACTCTGTCCAGACCTGTTAATAACTCATCTTCAAAAATCCAAATAAACGCTTGTTTCTTTAGCAGTTTTGCTGTTTTGAATTGTTGCTGTACATTTTTAAAAGGACTTTGTGTAAATAATCCGGATTACCATCAACCTTGTTTTTAAGATTTAAAATAAAATCTTTCAAACTGGGATGTGATTTGGTGAGAGTGAATCAAAGCGTGGGCAGAGTGAGGGAGAGGTCTGAGGTAACAGCATGACTCACTGAAAAGTTTGGTTCTCATTGTGGCTGAATTAATTATTCACTTTTGTGTAAATCCTTTTTTTTTATTACTAGTTTGTAGTCAGTCACCAGGGCGATAAGGCCTTAAAATAATATTGTGATATGATATACGATATATATCTCTATATTTATAACAATTATGACGTATCACGAAATAATGACGATATACAGACATGTTCACATGCACTCAACAAATGTCTCTCTGGGAAGGAATAAAGTCAGCAAGTACTGTAAGTCAATTAATCAGTCTATGTTTGTTTAATATTAATCATCAATATTTTACTTTCCATCCAAACGTATGAATGAAATGTGTTTTGGCAGCATGTAAACATACAGTATGTAGAGAGGTGAAAGATTAAAGCAGCAGCAGCAGCGGGACAATAACTGTGTTTGATTATGTTCATTATCAATTAATTTGCAAATTATTTTAACTGATTAATTGTCCGTCTATAAAATGGCAAAAATACTGAAATTGTCCAATTATATGAACCAAGCTGACGACTTTAAACGTCTTGTTTTATTCTGACCAACAGTCTAAACCTCCAAGATAAACAGCTTACTGTGATATGAGCCGCAGGGAAGCAGCAAATCCTCACATTTAAGAAGCTAAAACAACTAAAAAATGCTTAAAATGATTGATCATTTATGAAAATAGCTGCAGGTTTAACACATCGGGCATTTGTTTTCAGTTCTACTGTGTACCTACCTACAGCTTCTGTGACTGAGAGGTGTAAAGAAATAATGAGGCAAGAAAATAAATATATTTTGGGTAATGAGACACCAGCTGAACGCTGCAGTCGTGTTTGCGTTGCCTTTGAAGCTACTTTAAAAAAATCCAGTTCAACTGTAACGGTCATTTAACAATGTGTTCCAACTTTCATACCCTATTTAACAAGTTCAACTACAAGCCCCCCGCTCCCCCTGACAAAGACAGAGCAGCGTGGCGGTTACAGATGGTTTTTGAATACATGAAGAGGCTCCATCCCTCAAAGCTGGTTTCATAACAGTAAAAAACTGTAGCCACTGAAGCGGTATGCTGTCCGGGAATTACACCCGCAACTTTGGTATTTAATGTGCCTCTGCTCAGCCAACCAAGTCTGAGGTCTCGTCTGGACCTGAGACAGATTCAAATGGTTTCCGTGTGGGCAGACGGGCTGCTGGCAGCGCCGCGATGAGCTGAGATGTCCTCGCAGCACAGATACAAACTTTAAAAGCACAACTCACCACATTCAGTTTCTGAGGAGCTGGAGAGTTCAGCCTCCGCCGCAGTCTCCTCCGCTCCCTCCTCTCCGTCCTCCTCCTCCTCTTCGTCGTCCTCATCTTCCTCCTGCTCCTCGTCCTCCGGATCTAGCTCAGTCTTTGCCTGGCTCTCCTCCCTGCCCCGCGCCTCCTGCTGCGTCTCCCCCACCCGCACCCCCTCTGTCTGGGAGTTGTGACCGGGCCCCGGCCCAAGCTCCTCTCCCTGGCTCAGGGAGTAGTTGTGCTCCTCGCTGCAGTGCTCCAGGGCCAAACCTGCCGCCGCCGCTGCCGCCACCACCTCCTCCTCCTGCGCCACCTGATACACCTCCACCGTACGCTCCCGTGACATCCCCCCATCTTGTCCTCCCCCGGCTGCTCTTCCTGCAACACATAACTCCCTCTCTGTTGTCGTGGCAACAGAGATACGCCCCTCCTCCCTCCCTGCGGCGGTGGCCTGAACTTCCTGGGTGACGGGCGGTGCCGAGTGTCTGTTCCTCCTCCTCCTCTCCTCTTCCTCTTCCTCCTCCTGCTCCTCCCGGCTCCTCCCCCAGCGGCCCATCAGGACGGCCTCCTCGGAGCAGGCCAGCAGCTCCCCTCCCACCCCGAGACCCAGCTTGGTGTAGCGAGCCATCTCGTCCAGCGCAGACACATCCCAGCGCTCGGGGTGCAGGTCCTCGCCAAAGCCACCGTCGTCCACCAGGTCGCTTAGCAACTCAAAGGGCCGTTTCCTTGGCGATGCTGGAGAGCCCAGCATGAGGAGCACGCTCTAAAGAGAGGATAGAGATTTGATTAAATACGAACTGATTAGGAACAAAAAAATAGATGCAGACGTTCAAGGGCAGCTTGATACTCCTGTATCATGTGTCAGCAGGTGCTCGTAATTATATATAATATTACAGAGGGAGGTGAGTTATAAAATATTTGCCTGCTGTTTTGTAATTAAACTCGTCGTTCCAGGCAGCAGTTCAGTCACTCCAGAAGCTTGTTCTTCATCACAGGAGGGCGTTTAAAATTGTTTACTTTAAATCATCATTATCTTTTAATGTATAATTTAATTGTCGACACAGACAGCTCTGTCTGAAACCTGATACGCTCTAACAGTTGTATCTGCATATGGTTACTTGGTGATCCTGTTTTTGTTACCTGTCTAGGGACTACAGGTGTAAACTAGCATTCTTGCTAAAATCCGGCGTGTTAACAACACCTTATTTTTACACATTCATTATCAAAAAAACAACAACTAAATAAATAAATAAATACGATCGAGACATCGCTAAGAATGTGTGGCTCAGTACGACTTTACAAAAGCAGGCTGGCGAAGACAGAATCACCTGAATTTTTAAAAATCTGTTTTCCCTACTTTAGTCTGGGGAGTCTGTGGCAAACATCTACTGTCTGAAATATCCGTCACATTCAAGGTCTTGATAAGTGTGATCTAAAATTAGACTCACTTTTGCATCGATGATCATAAACAAGTCTGTGACAAAATTATAACCCCCAGTTTTGTGACGTACTCAGGATTTATAAATTAACTTTGATCCAAGCAGATAATGTTGTAATAATTCACTCCTCCTTTGTAGACTGATTCAAACCTAAGATGCCCGGTGAATGCAGTTAGCCAACCACTGGTGGATTACGGCACGGTCACAATGCAGACAAATAAAAAAAAAATCGCTGTTTGTAGTCCAACCACACGTACTGTACACCTTTGCTATTGTTTGTGGCCGACAACTGTGCCGTTCAAGTTCATCAATGTTAAACTCGACGGGACGCCAAGATGCAAATTTGCTTCACCACCGATTGTGAATGTTTTATTTCCCCCATCGTTTGCACAGAATAGAAGTGAACAGGAGGTGGATATTCGCCACTGATTTCCTGTATGTGTTACTGTACTCTGACCCAGCTCAGGGTTGTCTGGGGCAAAAACATCTGCTGGGCACCATTTTGGATTTTCAATCCCTTTTACCGTCATGTTTGGTGAAATACACAGACTATTCTCAAGCTGGTGAATTAAAATAATTATTAAAAAGGCATGAGCTCATTTCCCCGAACCACTGAAGGGCGTTCTTTGCTTCACTCAAAATATTTCTAGGACAGACAAAGCCATCCGGAAGTCGACTATCAGCCATGTGAAATTTCAGGCTCTCTCCATCGCGTGTCGTCTCACCTGGTCGTACTCGGTCCTGCCCCCTTGTGGCGACATGGCCAGAGGGTAGGGGCTCAGCAGACCCCTGTGTCCTCCGTAGGCCTCGCCAAACGCAGGCTCCATCCCATTCATACCCGGCTGAAAGGGAGGAAACACACACACACACAAACACACACACAAAGTGAGAAATCATTCAGAGGTGACGGGGTGACAACGACTGCAGTTTTTTCGGCGGCACTCCTACTTTACCTGAGGCATGCCCAAGGCGGGAGGGTGTCAGGTCGCGGTCACAACGTCGGTTCAAGTGAGTTCTGCTGCGGGAAACAAAACCGGGTTCAGATCTGAACATCAAAAATGAAACACGGAAATAAAAGAAGAGCAGGAAGAGGAAGAGGAGGCGAGGATGTCATTTACCTAAGGTTGAGAGTTGAGAGGGTCAAGGGGTGGAGCTCTTTTCACATGTCGCAGCCCTGCAGCTCTCAGCCTCCCAGCCTGGAGAGGGGAAAGAGAAAAGGAAAGGAGGGACAGCGAGGAGGGAAATCAGACACGAGTTCAACGGAGGTCACGCTGCAAATTATATAGCAATAAAGCAGTGAAAGTAAACACATCGAGCCAAACCATAAAGATGTATGACGATGTGAGTGTGTGTCTGTGGAGAGTCTTGAGAGCGAGCACAGTGTGGACATTCAGAGTTTCACAGTTTTATTGTTTTCTTGATACGATACAGCACGAGTGAGTCAGCTGTCATTGAATTCAGTTTGTCTGGTTGGGCACAATAAGAAGAGATGACAGCAGTAAAGAAGATTAAATACAGGTTTAAATGTGTCATTTCAAAAAGCAAACCTGCAAATCTTCCTTAGATTAATGCACCTTTTTTAACCTTTCAACAGAAAGCGTCGGTCGTCTTTTGTTTGTTTACCGTGATGTGTTTTTTCTTGTTTCCCGTGTTTATGAAGTTAAACATTAATGAGGCTTGAGCTCTTTTTTTTTTTGTCTGTTCAGCCATGCCGACTATTGTTTCTTACATTCCCTGGCTACTTTTTTCTATTAATACATCTATTTATTCAACATGAAAAAAAACATGCTGCTTCCAGAAATGTAGGACATATCATTTCCTGAGAAAGACCTGCCAAGCATCAGCAGTTAAAATAGCAAACGCAGGAGCTTTCATGTGCCAGATAAAGGTTGAATGTTCACTGTCTAGTGTAGCAAAAGTGTTCATGTAACATTTGTAGATGAATATGTGGATAATTACCAACCAGCATTTGTCATTTCAGTACTATGTGTTATCACGAGCTGCGACAAAAAGACTAACTTTGATGTATTTTGGTTAAAAATTAAACAACCTGTGCAGGAGGAAATGAACGAACAATGAGTGAGCCGGACAGAGGAGGAGACTTTAGAAAAGATAAGGACGAAGATAAAAACAGATAAGAGTTAAACAGTGGCAAACATTATGTCACTATTGAAGTTAAACCTCAATGGGGGGAATAACATGTCACATTTTGTAGTGGAGTCGATTTAAAGGGGAAAAGAGAGGAGGGAGCCGATACACTTGAGGCTAAACATCAGCAATCCTCCAGCTAACTGGAAGCTAACCAGGTCAGCTGAGTGACTGAGTTGAATTTTGCAGCATTAGCTTCAATCATGACTGAACCAAAAGAAAAGTTCATACTTTCCCTTCCTTCTTTGCTACACAGTTTCATAGAACAAACCTGGTACCATTTTATCTTTTTATTATAAAATAATTACCCTGCGTTAAGTCCAAATGCCAACGATGTGTTTATCCATCTCTCAAGACTTTGTAACTTTCCTATCCATCAAGACAACCCGGAAATTAGTTAGCATGTGTCAACTTTTATATGTCTCAACGCTCTGAGCCCATTACAACACGCCGAAAGCTTGGAAAGTTCTGTATGTTTACCTTTTATTGTTGCCAAAAACAGTTAAAATAGAAATTATCATCAGAGGTACGAATCATGTGCGACAATTTGGCCAAAAACAAACCATTTGCACCATCATGACAGATCCTGGAAATATAACATTACATTTGTTTAATTACATTTTAAACATTGTATTAAATGTTTCCAATATCGCTCATACCTGTGAATGCATAGAAAAAAATGTACATCTATTTGCTGACGATGTTTGAGTGTTTGTAGGATAAATTATCCAAGTAAATCAACTTGCATTTTTTTCTTTTTCATGATATATGTCATTATAACTGTGTTGTACAGTACAAAAGACTCTTTCGAGTTCTCCCTACTTCTTGACTGTGCCGTTTTATTTATTGCATGACGGAAGCGAAGGTTGAAAAAAGGCAGCTGCTAGCAGGTGGCTAAGCGAGACTACGGAGCTTGTCGGGCACATTTAACGTCATCATCTTGCGAACAATTCGATCTTTCCAACTTGTAGATTGATCAATTTACACTAAAGTGTGTATAGTATAGTAGGAAGTTAAAGTGCCGGTGATGGGAAGTCATGCGACAACATTTATACCCTAACGTCAGCTATTTACTTCAGACGATTGCATTTACAAAATCACAGAAGTGGTGTTCATCTGTGAAGATTATCCTGCAGAACAAAATCTTGTTAAGTGTCGGAAACTTGTGTTTTGCCACAGAGCTTATTTTTCTGCAATAATCCAGAATCGAATAGGAAAAAAATTCCACTGGCTTTTTGTCAAGGGGAACCGGGGCGACGCTGACTTCCGGGTTTTGCCAACAACAATACGTCCTCCCTGCAGCGCTCGGTTGGTACAGGCACCGTGCTCTTGTGAGCATTTCAGACAGCAGGACGGTGTGTGTGTGGGACTGAGACAAAATAAACTACTGAGTGTGTGTGTGTGTGTGATCATGTCACCATTGCAACAGTGTGTCTCAGTTTTTCTATGGCACAGAGAGATTTAACTGGCTTTGGCCATCAACTACTGTTGGTTCAGGGTCTTTTCATGGTAACACTTGACAAAAGGGAAAAAAACACAGAATATTGCCCATCTTGTCCTTTTTAATTTAGCTAACTTGTCCTCTAAAGAAACTGCTCCTTCGACTCCACCCAATACGGTTAAACTCGACCAATGGGATCGTTTTCTGCCTGCCTGCGTCAGTTAATGTTTGTGTAACCAAAACTCCCAATTCTCCATTAGCGAGGAGGCCACAGTGCAAACGACTGATCAAACCGAGCTCCTTTCAGACGGGGACATGATGAAACACCGAGCAACACTAACACACACACACACACACACACACACACACACTGAGGGAACAATGCAGACCTACTGTTCAGTACCTGTAGAAAAACCAGGAGAAAGCGGCTCACACTGACCCGGGTTCACTGATTCAAGAACAATGCCATAATACGCTCTCTGTGGATTGACCTCAGGCACACAAGAATGAGGAAATGAGGATTGGCTGGGCGGTTATGACACTGCCTTGGCACGCCACATGGAAAACTGGTATTTGGCACACAGGGCAAAGCCAGCTACCAACATGCTGCGTACACAAACACTTATCAGACACATGCAGTGTTTTGAAGTAGATAACAAACTGGTGGAAGAAATGTAATAAACCCAGCAAGCCTCGCAAAAGTACAAGGTATACACATCTTTGTCATGGAGCTCCGGCAAGTAGAGTATTTGAGATACAAAGTGCCGTGAGTTGACATAAGGATTAAGATTATGTACATTTTATGTCAGTAGCTTGCTTGTACGACAGTTTAGCTTGTCCAGGCGCCGATTATGACAGTTTGTTTCCCTACGCAGAATAATAATAATAATAAAAAGATCCTCATACACGCAAACATTCACCTCAGTGACGTATACTTCCTTTAATCTGTTTTCTGACCACACTGCACTTCTAGGAATTTGCTGTTTTTTTACAAGGTAAATTTACACAGTGAAACCCGACACAGCGCACAGATTCTTATTTATATTTGTTCATGCTCCGGCTCGTATAGGGGGCCAAGGTGTGCCTCCGCACAATAACAAATCCAGCGATCATTTATTGTGTGTTGGTTCAACATAGGCTCGGTCCAAAGTCTCCGTGCTCATAAACACAATCTCGACAGACAAGAGTTCACAGAAAAGGCAACAAAAGGAAATTGCTTTACCTCAAAACCACTCTGGGTCAATAACAACCAATAACCATTGGCTTTACGTCCAGCCAATGATCCTTTTAGACCTCTGTAAACAAGGCTCCGCAGGCAAAGTGGATGCCAACACTACTGCGGCTTATGTAACAACTACAGCAAATACATAGCGACAACACAAACACGTATGCCAACATTCTCAGTGTGGTGAGACTGTGGATCATATAGTTGCAGTCTGTTCATGACAGAAGTTACTTTTCCTTGTTACATAAACCGATCGGCAACGGCCATTTAAACACCATCTCAGTCTCACAGCAACTTTGGCCTCTTCCAGCAGTAGAGAGGTGAAGTCCCTGCTCTTCTGCTGACCGCCACAGGATCTCTATTCCAGAAATATGTCAAGAATCGAGCCAAGAATCAACCAATACGATGTCTGTCATAAAAACTAATCAAGTGTAAGACTGTGAAAGTACATAATCAGACAGGTTTTACGACATTCGTGTAGGTGACGTTATCTTGTTTACCATAAACAGAATCCTTGTAGAGCCGGTCCTGCACATTAGCTAGTGCGCTGCAGCCGTCAATGTTGTCAGATTTACTGTGATTTACACCTTTGTTTTCATACTTCTTCGATGCCGAGGTGACGGCCATTTTGGTGCTGGTGATGAATACCGAGCAACGGATACTTTTCCATCTTTACAACCAACAGCGATTTTCTTGACTTTCAAAATCATCTTTTAAGTTGACAAACATCGTAGGTGTAATTTATTGCACGACTGAAACAGAATCAAATGTCTTATGTGTCCAATGTTTCTGAAAAAAGGTCCCACGAGTGAAACCGGAAGGGGAGGATCTGCATGATGAGTCGACTAGTCGGATAAACTTGTCAGTATTTCATTAATGTAAAGATTTAAGTGACATATTGACATAAATTGCACTGAAATGTCTTCCTGGTAAAAACAGTAATGTTAACACCACTGTTACCTGTTGCACCTGAGAATATTTGTTGGGGCAGTTTTTAACCTTATAGATTAAATTGTGCTCAATTTTGACTGCTGTGAGTGTTTTCTAACTTCTTGGAGGAGTCGACTAGTCTGAGTTTGAACTTCCCGTTTACGTCCTTAAAAAACGCTCGGTATAAAAAGGACCCTATGTTCTTGCAACAGCTTGTTGTGGGCAGGAAATTCAAATACATTTATATCATGCCGTAACATACGTATGTTCTTGGTCTGCAACTGAATATTACTTTATTGTTACAAAATCTCCAAAAAATGGTACAAACAAAGCAATCGAGCGTTCCTACACGGTGCACGGTGACGTCTTCAAATCGCTTGTTTTGTCCACAATCCACATACATTCAGTTTATTATCACGTAAGACTAAAGAAAAGCAGCAAATTTTCATAATTGAAGAAACTGTTTGACATTTTTGCTGAAAAAAATGGCTTAAAAACAATGAATTCATCAGTCAGCTGCTGATTTATTTCTCATCATTTCAGCTGTATTATGTCTTCAAAGTGTATTATAATGTATTTGTGATAGAAAATGTCTTTATTATAGTATTTGTGTCATATGGCATCACTATAAACAGTTAAAGGTCTATAAAAGTCAGTTATTATACTTTAATATCAGTGTTGTGACGTGTGTGTGCAGCTTCTAACAACCTTTCAATACTTGGAGCTGTTTTTATCCCTCATGGTATCAATGAAACTTGTTTTTTGTTTTTTTAAATATATAGTAACTTTCAAAATAAAAGTATTACAGACACACAGCTGATAGTAACGCACAATCCCTTTCATCCAAACATGTGCCAAACTAAGAGAAAGAGCAAGTCACTGTGACAGAGGACCATGAGGCAAATATAGAGCATGAGCAGTCTGACCAGACAATGAACCTTTAGCAGCTGGAGGCCTCTTCAGCAAGAAAAGAAAAAAAAAAACCTTTCAGTATATTAGAGGACAGCACGGCTACGGATGGATGGAGGTTACGCACGGAGAGACGAGAACGTGGATGAGAAAAAAAGTAAATTAGGCAGGAGTCCACAAAGAGGCTGTGATGGCGGAGAGTGTGCCCGAAAAACAGCGAGGAGGAGACGGGAGAGACAGGAGGGGGAGAGACGGTCTGGCTGTCTGGGAGGCCAATTTGCCAAATTAAAGCTCCCAAAAATCTGGGCGGCGGACAAAAGCTCCGTCTCGCCTGGGATATCTCCAATTCTCCTCTCATTAAATTATAAAAAAGAGACTTGAATCACAGCAAAGAGGGGAAATACAGAGCAAACACTCTGAACGACCTGGATGCGCCCCCTGTCTCTCCTCTCCGTGTCCTTGGAGCTCCGTTTCCCGTAACGATGGAGAGCCAAAGTGGCCCCCCGTCTGCCGCCCCTCGCCTCGCCTCGCTCCATGTCCATCCGGTGCGCGTCCCGCTCTCCCCGCAAAAAAAAAAAAAACATCAATGTGCGGATGAACCGATCAGTGCAGCAGCAGAACTGACGGGGCATGACGGTGCCGTGTGTCCGCACAGCTGGAGAGAACAACAGCAGCACACGCAGCAGAGCCAGAGCTGAGGGGAAGAGAAGGTGCCATGGTGGCAAGCCAGCAGCCAGCAGTGTGTCCCGCATGGCACGGCCGAGCCGAGGAGCCCGCACTTCCCACATTTATCACCCATTTCTCACATCCCGCACATTCACAATTCATGCATTCTTTTATTCGTGCACAAAATAAAAGCGTAAATGTCCTACCACAAAGAGCGGGCCACCACGCGTCGCGGAGTATCCAGCCGAGACAACAGGGATCGTTTCAGCGCAAGACAACAATAAAAAAAAAATGGGGCGCAGCTGGCAGTGCCACCGGATGTCCAATATTAATTGTTAATACGGCCGATTTCTGCAGCATGTGGATCGGCTACACGTCTAACAAGGTCCGGGGTGGGGGGGTGGTCCTGCATCCAGGTGTGAAGTCGGCTTCTGTCCACGCTGCTTCACACTTCGGTTAAATATTAAAGTTGATAATTAAAAAAAAAATAAAAAAAAATCACAGAACAAGTTTTGGCTGCTGTTTGTCCACCTGCAGGTGCTGCTGCCTGGTCGCTCGGTGGGTAACGTTACTGCACAGGCCCGGACAAGTTCAAGTCGCTTAGAAGAAGATTTTTATTACAATAAAACTGGAAAGTTTGCAAAGAAAAAAAAAAAACACACACTCGGAGCTGGAGTTTAATCTCCCTTCGTGTGCGCAACAATACGGGAAGTGTGTGCCAAAAAAAAATAATGTAATAAACATAAATGTGAGAAAAAAACGCAGCTTTTAACGTGTGAATATGTTGCAAATGTTGACATGGAGCTCGCGTAAATCCTCCAATATGGTGCATGGAAGAAGTGTGGCTCTCCTGCGCCGTGCACGCTCCTGTGTGTAAATCCGTGTGAAAGTAGCCATTTTTTTAATCATAGAAGACCGTTAAAAGCCTTCATATCCGTCCCTGTCTTCACTCTTCATATGTGTGAATAACTTCCAAGTCGTTCAACTCGCATGCAAAACGCGTTAATCTGCCCCTATAGGCGGAGAGCGAGCGTCGGAGGAGGTGTGCTTTACCTTATCGCGTGTCCTCGGATGTCCCCTCGGAGTTAAGGCTCCTCCGGACCGGGGGTAAAATGTCGGCCTCGGCCCTCTCCAGATGATATTATTACGCACCATCCACGGAGAGGAGAGGAGCCCGCATGGAGAGACGACCAGCTCAGCTCCGGCTCCCCCCGGAGATCCCGTTCAACCTACAGCCACATGCAGGAAGTTAGTTTACAGTAGTAGCGAGCGAGCTGGCCTACATGGCGGATAAACGGGACAGAGAATATGGTTGTAGGACTGTTGAACACCCCCCTCCTCCTCCTCCTCCTCCTCCACCACCTCCTCCTCATGTCTCTCCCTCCCCTCCATTGGTAGAGGAGCCTACCGTTTAGGAGATGAGCGGGTGGGAGAATAGAAACAGTCATCTCCCCACAGAAGCAAATCATTTATTAGTAAAGTTTAACCGGCGCGCACAGCTGCACCCTCGCCTCCACCTCCTCCTCCTCCATGTTGGCTCACACAACAACACAACAGGACACTTTCTCCGCGTTGAAACCACTTTTTTTTTTTTTTTGTACGCGCAGAGAGTGATGGAGGGCGTGGATCCGCGCGGCTCGGTGTGCTGTGTGCTCTTTGTTGTTGTTGTTGATGTTGATGTTGTTCCTGTTGTTGTTGTTGTTGTTGTTGTTGTTGTGTACCGGTGTCGTTGAGTGTGTTTCACGGTGCGTAAAAAGGTAGAGAAGAAGAAGCGAGCTGCGAGTGACTGACCTGATCGAAGTGGGAAGTGTGTCAGCTGTAAAAACAGTTGTGATCGGCGGGTCGGGGGGGCACTTGAGTTCACGAATAATCCCGTGCACCGACCAGTCAAGCCTCGAGAGATTAGCGTGCAGGGTTTCCGGCCGGGGGGGGCCTTCAAAATAAAGGTCGCGGTTGAGCGTCTGAAGAAGCAAATCAAAAATTTGAGTTGTACATTGATATTAGACGACAATATTACACATTTTGATGAGAAATCCATTTTAAATGAAAGCTGTGTGTTTGATGGAAATAGTATATGTAATTAATATAATAATTATATTATTAATAATACATTGCAATATCCATCTCTGCTGCGACCTTACACAGTCCAGGTCAAACTTTTTGCACTACTGAATACATCTGGACAATCTTCACCTACTTTAAAATTCGTCACACTATTTATATTTTCATATTTTTATTATGTCTTTTAAGTATTTTTTAGTTTTGTTTGTTGTTCATATGTGTTAACTTACTTGGCAATAAAGGCAATAATGATTCTGATAGTAAAAATAGTAATAATCGTAATAATAATAATAATAATCATAATGATAATAATAGCAGGAAACTCAGGAAGACCAAATTACCAGCAGAACAAAAAAAGGTAAAAACGCAATAAGTAAAAAATGAGTTATTACAAGTGAATAAAGGAATACAAGTGATGAACCAGGCAAAAATCTCAGAGAAGGAAGAGAGAGAAGAAGAAAGAAAGGAAAAATAGAAATAAATAAAAGAATAAAAGCAATAAAGGAGGATTAGAAGACGACATCACGTCAAGGAATTGAGAACAGATAAAAAGATTATGGGCAGTAAAAGGAATAAGGGACGATAAATAGATAATAATTAAAATAAAACCATGACCGAAAAGCTTATCTTTAACAAATAACCCTTAGCTGTAAGATTTTCTTTACAACAGCACAAATAGAGAGCATCAATTTAATACAGTAATAATAGCAAGTTAAAAAACTATAATCAATATAAATAATGGATACAAAAAACAATTATAATAACAAATTGTTTTTTGCACATTATGATGTGATTGTATGTTTTAATTTCCAAACTTTCATAAAACAGTATTGTGTTTTGACCATTTTTTACGGTCCGTGTAACATTTATTGTGAAAAGCCAAGTACCGTGTTTCCGGTTCTTGGTGCCTGCTGGCTGCCGTTAGCTTGACTCGTGCCGAAGCAGTGAAAACGGATATGGTTTGTGTGACGACACAGCGCCGTCAGAGGGGCGGGGTCAGGCGACCCGTCTTTAAGGACACCGGGAGGAGCGGGGCTATGAACCCGCTGACCCCAGCAGGGGCCCGGGCATCTTCAGAGCGGAGCCCCGCTGGATCACCGCCGTGCTGAGCGGAGGAGCAGACCCCGGCAGGCCGCCTCCACAGCGGGCTAACTACAACCCGACCACCGCTTTACAACCGCTCTCACCGCTGAAGACTCACTGTGGGGCTGAATGTTTACTTTTAGACCAGTATATATTCTCATTCATAAAAAAGGGGTGGACAAAATATCAGAAACACCTCCCAGTATAACAGAAACTAAACATTTTAACTTCATTGTCCATGTCTACTCTACCTAATCTATTCATTTGACTATATTTTTATTTTTTTTATTTTTTATTTATTCTACTTAATCTATTTATTTTATTATATTTTTATTCGATGTATTTTTTTGTTTATTTAACTTAATCTATTTATTTGATTATATTTGAATTATATTTATTTATTTATATTTATTCTACTTAATCTATTTATTTGATCATATTTTTATTCTATTTATTTTTTATTATTATTTATTCTACTTAATCTTTTAATTTGATTATATTTTTTTTGTATTTTTTTATTATTTTATTATTTATTCTACTTAGTCTATTTATTTGATTATATTTTTATTCTATTTATTCATTTATTTATCAATTCCTACCTCGCACCGCCACTTTTTGTATTGTTTGCACACTGTTCGGTCCCCCAAATTGAATTTTTCCTTTGGGGGATCACTAACGGCAGCCTTCATCTTATTTCATCTTGACTTAAGTAACGATTATTCCATATTTCAAGTTTCCATTTTTGACAATGTTATCGACATTATCAGCCATTATTGGCGATGTGTAGTCCGATACACACCGGTATGAAAACATTTCATAACTGATTATAACACAGAAGAAGATGCTTGGGGTAATTTATAACTATTCAATTCTCATTTCAGTGCACTGATGTCATTGTAGACAATACATTGTATTGTTAAACGTAACGTGATGTGAGTTACATCACATAAGTATCATACGTTACCGTAGTAACTTGTTCTTTTGACCCAAAGTACAATGTTTTCCTAAACCTAACCAAACCGCAGCTGTTTGACAACATTAATAACAGTGCAAAAGTCAGAATATGTCATAATATGTGAACTGTTTGTTAGAAAGCTTCATTCTGAAAGTCTAACTGGATGTTGCATTTGATTACATACATTATATACAACATTTTATTTTTTCGCCAGTAGCGGTATCAGCATTGGCGCCAAAAATCTAGCATAACTCAGGC
The DNA here is from genome assembly GCF_040436345.1 of Pagrus major. Taxonomy (NCBI): domain Eukaryota; kingdom Metazoa; phylum Chordata; class Actinopteri; order Spariformes; family Sparidae; genus Pagrus; species Pagrus major. The sequence continues at coordinate 4,845,849 of NC_133215.1, read as the reverse complement.
TCCATATTTTATACATCATGAAATTATACGTGCCTCCTCACTCCTTGTTGTTATTCACAATATTTCCAGTGTCGTTATATTTGCCGTTTTGCTTTTTAAGTTCATTTTTCAACTGTTTTTCTTTGACACAATCCTTTAATAACCAAATTTAAGGGACCCGATCAGAATGTTTGTAATTTGTTTACCCAAAAAAAAACACAAAACATTGTCTTTGTCTGTATGTAGTAATAAAATATGCATTAACAGCCTCTCAGCTGCTCCTTTGTGATGAAAAGTAACAACCGCCTATATCGTTATTTAGGCCAGCTCGTGTAGCTGTTCGCATGAGGATTGTTAAATCTTTATGTCCCGTTGGAGGAAAAGTAGGTTGTACACGAACACATTAAGCCACAGTTTATGAATATTACAGAGGATAAGCTGTGGGGTGTCTGTGTTTATCTGCATCTGTCAGTTAAAGCCCATATGTGTAGGCCTGTAGGCTCTGTGTGTGTGTGTGCCCTGAAATAATGCATATTAATTTGGCTTGCATCCGCTCAAACAGAAATGTAGGCCAATGCATGGATATATCATACTTAAAGGACGATGCTGCCATTTTTTTGTTGTTGCTCTGTGCAGCTCTTGAAGAGGAGCTGAGTGAATACATTAGTGTCCTCCTCACTCGCTCACTCCTTTATCTTTGTTTCTCAGATGTGACACCAGTCACTCTGTCGGTCAATCAGTCACATAACACTGCTGCTTTTCTCAAAATGTCACATAGATTACAACGGTTTGTTTACTCATTAATCTGCATCCATAATGAGACGGCAGCACGGCACTCATTTATTTACAGCTGTGAATTATAGATAAATGCTCGTCCTCTTGGGTGGTAAGAAAATAAGATGCATTTCATATAACCTAATCATAATACTGCCGGGACATTAAGGGAACATTTTCTGAACTTTATTCATCAGCTGCTGGCTGCACTTGACATTCATTCAATGTAGCCATCCACTCTGATAAAATGAGCATTTTAAATAAAAGTTAACACCCTTAAAATCACTGTTTTGTCCTCCTGTGGGTTAAAAATGATGTCAGGTGAGGACTCCTCATGCTAGTTAGCAACGTTAGCTAATATGGTCCTGTTGCGCTGTCTGTCCTATATCAAGTGTTCAGCGCTCAGAAGTTATTTAATGGAAAATGAGGAAACTTATCAGCGACAAATTAGGAGAAATAAAGTCGACAGTAAGCGAGTGAAACAACAGAAAAAACACACAACTTACTTTGATAAAGTGAAGGGTAATCATGTTGAAGGTAAACATTTCAAGAGCCCGCGTTATTTCTTCCTCGTTTAGCGACTGGAGTTCTGCTCGGCTGCACTGCGCTCAGTGCTGCCACCGGTGGCTGGTAGCGGTATTACAACAACCTCGCTACCAGAAAACACCACATTTTAACGCATAGTAACTGTATAAATGAAAACCACACAGACTGACAGCTGAACCAAAGTGTTAACTGTAAACCAGTCCGTAGATAATAAAACTGACATATTGATATATCAACTCTCACCAACACAATTTTGACTTAGTACTGCGTCAAAACCAGTGTTTTGTACTTAGTGCCCAAAAGTCATACTTGAGTTAAAGTACAGATATCATGTGATAAGTAGAAATTAAAATGAAATTAGATTAATGTACTTCAGTATCAACAGTACAAGTAAAAGTAAAATCATACATATATTTGGTTTTTTTTGCCTGTAGGTGGCGCAAGTTGGACTGGAACTAGTCCAGAACTGGAGCTTTGCAACTGGAAAAAAACATTGTGTGGGCCTGGTTTCGAGTACTTTGCACTGACAGTGTATCATTGTTAAATATTTGATACCAATAAGTTAGTGTCATCCGTCTATATCTCAGAGAAGAACTGCTAATTTTTCCTTTAGAAGATTTTCACTCTTCATCTGTGGGCTGATCTGTTTTTCATGTAAATGCAGCTCACAGTTTCAGTGAGGACCTCGTGTCATACGACGGCAATGATTCTCTCAGAATTTCTACATGAAACACTGAATCCTTGTTTTGTTTCGTCATGGAAACAGTCAAATTCATTGATGAATATTTGCTCAAATTATCAGCTTTTATTGGCTTCTCCACTCCAGCAGCAACACCCATCATCAGCGCCAGCCTTCAAATAAAATAATCGTATTTACAAGTAGGTAAACGTACCCTACCTTTTAGTCTTCTACTCTCCGGCCTCTCTGGGTTTGCCATCCAGAAATAAGTACATTTATTTAGGGAACATCTTCCCGTAGCTCCTTACTGGTTTTTGAGTTTGTTCCCTGTGCAGAGGATTTATTTTCAGGTCCTTTCTTGCAGTGTTGAAGGCTCTTGCACCTGATGAAGTGGCTGAAATGATTACATGTGAATCATGTGTGCACGCCTCCCTGTCACTGTGAGAATCTTATGCGAGAGTCATCCTTGTCCTTGAATCGCCAAGGTAACTTGAACAAACCGCCTCATTATTTCACCGGGGAAGTGAAACACGGGCACACGTGCAACAGGGAAGGTCGTTTTGGTACTGTGGTGATGCATGTGTTTGTGTCGGGTGTGTTGCTGTATCCTTGTGAGCTACGGGTAAAAGGTTAAGATATGTGGAGAGCTGAGTCACGCAGAGAATCTAGCTCATTTAAGTGTTTGTGTGTGTGTGTGTGTGTGTGTGTGTCCTTCATTCACAATGGAAACAGCATTACCACTTTCAGGAGGAACGTTAATAATGTCAACAGAGCACTAGACATATATCTTTTTATTAGGTGTTTCACACACAACATCACTC